>NC_048300.1:38216902-38583392 GCF_013100865.1 Trachemys scripta elegans
CTAAGTACATCAGAATTGATTCCTTGAGGACCTGCTCCATGATTTTTCCAGGGACTGAGGTGAGGCTGACTGGCCTGTAGTTCCCCGGATCCTCCTTCTTCCCTTTTTTAAAGATGGGCACTACATTAGCCTTTTTCCAGTCATCTGGGACCTCCCCCGATTGCCATGAGTTTTCAAAGCTAATGGCCAATGGCTCTTCAATCACATCCGCTAACTCAGGGGTCGCAACCTTTCAGAAGTGGTGTGCCAAGTCTCCATTTATACACTCTAATTTAAGGCTTCGCGTGCCGGTAATACATTTTAATATTTTTTAGAAGGTCTCTCTATAAGTCTACAATATATAACCAAACTACTAGGTAGGGTCAAGCCGGAAAGCAGGCTGAGCAAGGCTGGAGATCCAGACCCCGGCTGGCAGGAGGTCAGGGGCTGGAACCCCAGATCAGCAGCTGAGGTGAGTGGAGCTGGCGGCTGGTAGGGCTGAGCAGGGCCAGAGGCCTGGACCCTGTCTGGCAGGGGACCTGCACTGGAACTCCAATGGGAAGCAAGGTGAGTGGGGCTGCTGAGGTGGGGACCCTGGATGGCAAGGGGCCAGCAGCCAGAACCCCAGAGCAGCGACTGAGCAGCTCAGTCCACCCCAGATTTGGGGTTTCCGCCGCTGGCTCCTGCCAGCTGGGGTCTCAGCCTGCTGCCAGCCTGGGTTTCCTTCCCCCAGGCCAGCAGCGGGCGCTGAGTGGGACCGGCAGCTGGACCCCAGCTGGCAAGGGGCCAGCGGCGGGAACCCCAGAGTGGGGTGGGCTGAGCGGCTGAGCCAGAGCTGCGTGCCATCAAAAATTGGCTTGCGTGCCACCTTTGGCATGCGTGCCGTAGGTTGCCGACCCCTGCGCTAACTCTTTTCTCACCCTCAGATGCAGCGCATCCTGCCCCATGGACTTGTGCTCGACCAGCTTTTCTAAATAGTCCTGAACCACTTCTTTCTCCACAGAGGGCTAGTCACCTCCTCCCCATGCTGTGCTGCCCAGTGCAGCAGTCTGGGAGCTGACCTTGTTTGTGAAGACAGAGGCAAAAGAAGCATTGAGTATATTAGCTTTTTCCACATCCTCTGTCACTAGGTTGCCCCCCTTATTCAGTAAGGGGCCCACACTTTACTTGACCTTCTTCTTGTTGCTAACATACTTGAAGAAACCCTTCTTGTTACTCTTAGCATCTCTTGCTAGCTGCAACTCCAAGTGTGATTTGGCCTTCCTGATTTCACTCCTGCATGCCTGAGCAATATTTTTATACTCCTCCCTGGTCAGTTGTGTGTCTCAGAGAAAGATCCTCTAACCCCTCTCTCCAAGAGACGTACCCTTGTCTCCAAAACCAGTGAGGTGGCAGAGCGCATACTGGTTTATGCCATATACTATATATTTCCTGGCCAGCCTTGAACTCTCCAGTTCCCTGATGAATGTTCTTCTGACATTTAATGGCTTTTATATTTTTGCTCTAACGATTATTCAGATGCTCAGCCCAATCAGCCAGGTCCCGCTTCCACTTGGTGCCTCACTTTCCCCCTCTCCGTAGTGGGGATAATCCTAACTGACAATTAGACAGTGTTTGATCCTCAGATCTTGCTTGTGCCAGCTGGCCAACAGAAAATCTTTCTTCTGCAGTGACGTGGAGTTAAGGGACATGCTGGGCTAGCATCCCCCATCCATGGTCGCTCCAGCACCATGGCAGTTTCTCTGCCTGGTAACTCAGCCCTCCGGCCAGGTCACCACCTTTAGTCCACCCTTCTGGGGCCCAGCTTGTCTCACACTAGAAGTCCAAAGAGGTCTTTCCACAGAAAGAAGTCCTTCTGCCATCGCTGGGGCTCTTGCTCAGCCTGCAGCCCCCTTGCTGGGCTTGGTAGCCCTCTCTGGGTGCATTTATGCCCCCTTCTTTGGGGCCAGTAAGGGAACCCAGTCCCACCCTGACATTGGTAGCAGCCCAGGGTCCTGTACCCATCAGCTAGGTCTGCTCCTTTCTTTTTGCTGCACTTTTCCCTGGGCACTTCCTAACTCTCTTCTCAAGTTCCCCTCTAGGCTTTCCTTGCTGCTCTGAACTTCCTACCTCGTTCTCATTCCTGTTGATACCACACTGAAGTCTGGCTCTTTAGCGGGAGGTACACAAACCTCGGAGAGAGCTGGGAACTTGACTGGGTCATACCCCATCGCTTGCCCTGGTACACTCTCTTCTCCCCTCCCCTCTTGGCTAGTTAGCTACGGCTCTATGAACATGAAACAAACAGGAACTTCTTCTCCATCTCTAGGCCAAACTGGTTTATCAAGTCTGACCCCTCAATATATTTTAGGGGGCGTATTTCCAGTACATGTAAAGAACTCATTATACCCCACTTGGGTCTATATCACACAAGGATATTCCTGACCAGAGTGTTGTCAGCTTTCCAAACATAAGAACGGCCATACTGGGTTAGACCCAAGGTCCATCGAGCCCCGTATCCTGTCTTCCGACAGTGGCCTATGCCAGGTGCCCCAGAGGAAATGAACAGAACAGGTAATGATCAAGTAGTCCATCCCCTGTCACCCATTCCCAGCTTCTGGAAAACAGAGGCTAGGGACACCATCCTTACCCATCCTGGCTAATAGCCATTGATGGACTTATCCTCTATGAACTTACCTAGTTCTTTGTTGAACCCTGTTATAGTCTTGGTCTTCACAACATCCTCTGGCAAGGAGTTCAACGGGTTGACTGTGCGTTGTGTGAAAAAATACTTCCTTTTTTTAGTTTTAAACCTGCTGCCTATTAATTTCATTTGGTGACCCTTAGTTCTTGAATGATGAGAAGGAGCAAATAACACTTCCTTATTTACTTTCTCCACAGCAGTCATGATTTTATGGACCTCTATCATATCCCCCCTTAGTTGTCTCTTTTCTAAGCTGAAAAGTCCCAGTCTTCTTAATCTCTCCTCATTTGGCAGCTGTTCCAGACCTCTAATCATTTTTGTTGCCCTTTTCTGAACCTTTTCCAATTCCAATATATCTTTCCGAGGCGGGGCGAGCACATCTGCACACAGTATTCAAGATGTGGGCGTACCAGGGATTTATATAGAGGCAATATGATATTTTCTGTCTTATTATCTATCCCTTCCTTAATTATTCCCAACATTCTGTTCACATTTTTGACTGCTGCTGCACATTGCATGGATGTTTTCAGAGAACTATCCACAATGACTCCAAGATCTCTTTCTTGAGTGGTAACAGATAATTTAGACCCCATCATTTTATAAGTAGAGTTGGGATTGTATTTTCCAATGTGCATTACTTTGCATTTATCAACATTGAACATTGCCATTTTGTTGCCCAGTCACCCAGTTTGCGGAGATCCTTTTGTAGCTCTTGGCAGTCTGCTTGGGACTTAACTATCTTGAGTAGTTTTTTTATCATCTGCAAATTTTGCCACTTAACTGTTTACCCCTTTTTCCAGATCATTTATGAATATGTTGAACAGCATTGGTCTCAGTGCAGACCCCTGGGGGACACCACCATTTACCTCTCTTCATTCTGAAAACTGACCATTTATTCCTACCCTTTGTTTCCTATCTTTTAACCAGTTACCAAGCCATCAGAGGACCTTATGATGTACCTGTATGGCACTATAATTCTGCATTGAATCAGTTGATTCAATTGCTTATTCTTTGGGGTTCAGACCCTCAGTTCTCCCCCTGGGGTGACAGAACCCTCGTTGTCACACCTGTCTTTCAGGCTCAGTCCCAGCCTCTCACACAAATGTAACCTGCAGCCAGCCCAGCTCAGGGAGCAGTGGGGACAGGTTGTCTCATCCTGTCAAACCAAATAACATGAGTCTCATTGAGGCTCAGATGGAAGATCCTATGCAGTTCCTGGAGGTAAGGACCGTTCACTCTTCCTGCCACTTGGGGCTCTTGCAACAGGGGGCTCCTGCTACATATCCTGGTTGGAAGCTTTCCCTAGATCCCAGCCCTGGTACAGAGACCTATTTCTCATCATCATATCCTCATTTTACTCTTAGAGAATGTGTCCAGGATCCTGTTTTCTGCAGGAGGTTTGAGCAGGGAGAGATCACTCACTGTCACAACCCAGGGGTCTTCAACCCGGGTCTGCAGGGTTCATGGGAGCAGCCACACTCCAACCCTCCACTTGGAAGCCTGCTGAAAATTGCTTACCGAGGACCCATGAAGTTCAGCCCCAGTTAAAGGCTCCACCCCTGAGGTCCTATTGGAGGAGTCCCAGAGAAGCTAATTGGCCCCCTGGCCCTGCTTAAGGCAGCAGCAGGAACAGGACGCTGACTGAACACCAGGGCTGCTCCCTGTTCTGGACTGTGTGCTGCCTGTTTCTGCTGCCGCTCCCCTGGCTTGATTTCCTGGCATCTGATTTGTGGTTGTGATCGCAAGTTTGTCTTTTGCTTCTGATCTTCCAGTATCCTGACCCAGCTGACTCTCGACTCCTGTCATAGATTCTAGGATTGGAAGTGACCTCGAGAGGTCATCGAGTCCAGTCCCCTGCCCGCATGGCAGGACCAAATACTGTCTAGACCATCCCTGATAGACATTTATCTAACATAGATTCATGTGAGTGTGGACTCTGGCTCTGACCAGTAGGTCTGGCTGCCCTTGACCCAGCTGCGACGTTGACTTTTTTACAATTTCTCCAATGCTCTTTTCTGCTGTCCAGCAAGATACACCAGTACCTTAGCTCCCAAAGTCCTGGTTGCCTGCTATTGAAGGGCTGAGGGGTAGTGCTTGTATTGCCCCCACCCTCACCCCAGCTGCTTTCCCTATGGGAATCTTCCTAGAGCAGAGGAGAAATCTGCTCTTCTCTTAGGATCAGTCCCAGCAGTAATTCCACCCACCCTGGCCTCAGCTCAGCTAATTTGTTTACCTGGGATCACTTTTGAAGGCCTTAGCATGTTGGTAGAGGTGGGAGCAGAGGCTGAAGCTCCAGCAGTGTCTACCAAAAACCACCTTGTCTTTCTATGGTCTGACTAGGGCTCACCATCCATCTTGGAGCTGAACACCTGATGGGAGCTGATGGATTGTCCTTGGTGGGCCATGTTCTTGTGTGTGATGGAGCTGTGTGCCAGAGAGGGCCAGGAGCAGATGCACCACGCATGGCCAAGACCAGGCTAAACAGCCTGTAATGCTAGGTGGGTCAAACCATGGCCACATATAGACACCTTGGGCATCCATGGGGACTGAATCTGGGCACCTCGCTGCCAAGAGCACAACTCACTCCAACTTGAGTCATTATGGTAGTGGCCCCTGCCAGCCCCTCTGAGTGGGGTCAGTATTATCTCTGTTAGCTGGCGCACAGAGATGGAAAGCAACTGGCTGCAAAGTCACACACAACGTCACTGACAGAGGCAGGAAGGAAGCATGGTACTGATACCAGTCCAGCTCCAACCACTAGACTCCACCCACTTCCAAACCCAGAGAACCCAGGAGCCCTGACTCTGACAGCTAGGCCTTAAATGACAAGACCAACCTCCCTCCCACTCAGAAAGCCATAGAAAAGACCATCTGCTGAGCTTCCCTTTGCAATGCTACTGTCAGAGACCCATTGCTAGTGGGCGCCAAGTGACTGAGCAGGGAACTCCTTGAGAGACTCCTAGAGACTCGCAGGTGTTTCACTGTGACCTTCTGGGAGCCATGGAAAGAGTGCTGCCTTGAAGAGACTCTCCTGCTCTAACAAAGAGTTTCTGTTCTCCTAGATAGTCAGCCAATGAGGCCAGTTTGCAGAATGTGGAAGAGCCGTTTGGCAATGGATTGGAGGATTCACCATGTAGGTGGCAGCAGCTGCAGTGCCTGGTCTCCATGGGCCAAGCTTCCACTCCTGACACTCCAGGCTAATCTCCCACTGCTGTCAGTGGGGCTTTGGCTTTAGCTGCTAGGCCTGCGTGCCTAGACAGAGGACTCAGGTATTTCCATCAGGCTGCTCAATGGCAAATGCAGCCATCCACAGAAGTGAAGAAGAATGGAAGGGAAAGAGCAAATCTGGACCATCCGCTGAGCTGCTGCAATCCAGTGAGCAGAACTGGGGGGAGAAGAGGGAGAACTCGAAGGTGGCTGGCGACAGTAGGGAGAAAAAGCAGTTTGGGAGCCAGGAGAATAGAAATCGTTAATGATGAATACTGCGGGCTTTGTCCTGTGTAGTGAAGGGTTGGAAATGGCTCTCTTTACTATGACTCTAAACTTTAAAATGGCTGTGTATGATGAAAGGGCAGGTCTATAAAGGTTAGGGTGACCAGACGTCCCGATATTATCGGGACAGTCCCAATTTTAACACATTTGTTTGGCGTCCCGACCGCACATCAGTCGGGACGCCCTTTGTCCCGATATCGGGGACCGCTCCTCATCACCACCAAAGTCCAGGGGCTGGTGTGGCGGCGCTTCCTGGGGCAGCTCCCAGTGGCACGCCCACCCGCCAGCAGGAGTCTGCAGTGCTGGCTGCCCCTAGGCACACAGGCGGAGGGGGTCTTCACATGCTGCACTAGATCCTTTCTACCCAATCAGAGCTGTGGGGGTGGGGCTTGCAGGCGCCGGCAGCAGGCAGAGAACCCTCCGTCCCCGCCCCCACCCCCCACAACCTGACCCTAGGAGCCAGAGGGACCTGCTGGATGCTACCCAGGAGCTGCCCCAGGTAAGCACCGCCTGGACTCCCCACCTCACCCCCCGGCAGGTCCCTCTGGCTTTTAGGGTTGGGGCCCCGTTCATGGCGCAGAGCACCAGAGAGCGCTGCCCTGGACTCCCGCCATCCCGGGAAGCGCAGTGAGCCGGCACTGCTGCGAGCTAGGGGAGAAGCCCCCCCCCGAAGCGGCGGCACAGAGCCACAGGGGGAGCCGCTGCCACCACCTGGCTCCAGCCAGCTGAAGGGGGCGCTGGCATCGCACCACCCCACAGACTGCGTAGCTCCGCTCCCCACTCGCCCAGCAGACAGCTCCCTGCAATGTGTGGGCTCCGTTCAGTGCCAGGCGTCACACGCGCCAGCGTGGTAAATAGCTCCCTGGCTCCCACCATGCCTCTCCCACGAGGCCTCCCAACCTCTCTACTGTCGTATCTGGGTTGCAGCCCACACGCACTAAGGAGGAGGTGATGGACTTACCCCAAAAGTGGGTGTGGGAAGAAGCAGCGTGAAGAGGTGATCAGAGAGCCATCCCATAGCATTCCTCCTACAGTCACTCCAACAACCACCTGGCTCCTTCCTGCCGTAGGCTGCAGCTCCTAGGTTCCATAGGGAATTTCTGATTCAACCCTCTAGAAAGCTGCCTCTGGCTCTCTACAAGCTCTCACACAGCCCTGTCACGAGAGGTAAGGAATAAGGTCCTGCCTCCCCCAACTGCTCAGAGGAATCCTCTCAGAGAAATCAGTGCAGGACTTTATGCACCTCTACAAACAGATCACTTTGCGTGGTGTTGTCAAGAAGCTGCACACCCCTTGGCAGCTCTTTTTAGAGCAACGTTAACTCCCACAGGGATTTCTGCTCTAAATGCTCTGGGCCTGAGGGAAGGATTCTGTGGAAAACAGGCCTTTCCCTTGCTCCAGTCCAGGCTCTGCTGTTCTGATGCTGCAGAGCTGATAGGGAAGGCTTGATGGTTCCTGGTGAGCATGCTGCAAGGCCAGCAATCCCATGCTGCAACGCCACCAATCCCATTCTGCAACACCGCCAATCCCATGCTTCCTCAGCCCTGGGGACACGTCCTCTTTCTCCCAGGCACTTTCCAATGGAGGGAAGAAAGGGACACGTGAGATGGAGTCTCTCCCTGGCTTACAGATAGCCCATCCTGCAGTAACACAAGTGTGGACGCAGGGGAATGCTGTGCTGCGGTGTATGTGCCCTGCAAGATATCACTCATGAAGGGAAGCAACATTGCTCTTGGCACTGGCATCTGGGCAATAAGGAAGAGGAGTTGGAAATTCTCCCTGGGGAGGGGAAATGGGGAAACCCAGTGGGACAATGTGTGTGACTGGAATGTCAGTGTCGCTGGTTACAATCCACTGAGGTAGGGGAGAAAGGGTAAAAGTGGTGGGCAGGGTGGCACTTTACATTAGACCACCGGTTCTCAAACTGTGGGTTGCAACCCCATTTTAATGGGGTCACCAGGGCTGGCTTAGACTTGCTGGGGTCTGAGTGCAATGAAGTTTGAGAACCCCTGCATCAGACACATCATTACCTGTTTTACATTCTTGGTCATTGAGAATCCCAGGAACTTGAATGGACAGAGATCAATCTGCTACTAACACAGCCCAGCAGCGGCACCGGTAGGGGGTTGGCACAGTTCACTGAATCCAAACCAGAGAGCAGGTAATGTTTCTCCTTTTGCACCTGTCTGTGACTTGTGGGAAGAAATGAGGTTAGCACAGGGGATTTCCTATTGGGAGACAGATGGGGGAGGTCTCACGTAGCCAGGAATAAATCATCCTTGAAGATTTTGAAAAATTATAGATACTTTTCTAATACAAAGTTTTGTACCCAACTATGGGTGACACTATTGTGGGCCTCCTTGTGGTGGATAAAGATGAACTGATCACTGGACTGGATGTTTGTGGTTGCTCTGGGGCCACTGATCATGACTTGACTGTATTCAGTAAGGAGGTTTGGGAACAAATTGATAAATTAAACAGCAATAAGTCACCAGAACCAGATGGTATTCGCCCAAGAGTTCGGAAGAAAATTGCTAACTAACTAACTGTGGTTTGTAACCTGTCCTTTAAATCAGCTTCTGTACCAGATGACTGGAGGATAGCTAATATGACATCAATGTTTTTAAAAGGCTCCAGAGACGCTCCCAGCAATTACAGGCCAGGTTTAGTGGGTTACAGATTGTTGTAGTGAGCCATAAATCCAGGGTCTATATTAATGAGCATTGCAGTCACACCATTGCATTACAGCCATGACTCAGCTGGATGGGGAACCTCCCGGGAAACTCATGTCCTCAACAGTTAGTCCTGTGCTGATCAGTGGTAAGCTGGAGCTGGTTCGCACCGGTTCGCAAGAACCGGTTGCTAAAATTAGACGCCAGTGGAGAACCGGCTGTTAAAGGGCCAGGCGGGTAGGCAAACGACTCCGGTCTGTGGGCCACATCCGGCCCACGGGACCATCCTGTCCCGCACCTGAGCTCCCAGGAGTCCCAGCTGGGACCTCCCCCGGCCCCTCTCCCACTTCTCCCTCCTCCCCCAGAGCCACAGCGTGCCGAGCCGCCGGCAGCTCAGCTCCCCAGACCTGCCACTTTGAGCAGCCGCCGGCAAGGTAAGGGGGAGGGGGCTGCGAGCTCCAGGGCCACCCAGGGGGTGGGGCTATTTGCCCCGGGCCCCACAGGGCCCCGCAAGAATCTGAGGCTCCGCCCCGTCCCCACCTCCAACTTCCCCTCTACCCAACCCCCCCATTCCCCGTCCCCTGACCGCCCCCTAGAACCTCTGCCCCATCCAACATCACCTCTGCTCCCTGTCCCCAGGACTCCCTGCCCCTTATCCAACCCCACCCCAGCACCAGCCTCTTACCATGCCGCTTACCCCCGCCTCCCCACTCTCCCAGAGCCTCAGCAGGCAACGTCCAGGAGCAGCCCTGGACAGCGCTGCAGCAGTGTGGTGGCTCCACCGGGGCCTGAGCTCCTCCCGCTCAGAGCGGTGTGGTAAGGCCAGGGCGGGGCTGCGAGCTCTGGGCCGAGTGGTGGGAGCTCAGGCCCCGCTGGAGCCACCGCACCACTGCAGTGCTGTCCAGGGCCACTCCTGTACGCTGCACGCTGAGGCTCCGGGAGTGGGGGAAGGCAGGGGTAAGCAGCATGGTAAGGGGCTGGGGTGGTTGGATAAGGGAGTCCCAGCGATGGGGCGGGGGCGGTGGATGGGGCAGAGGTTCTGGGGTGGGCGGTCAGGGGATGGGGAACGGGGGTGGGAGGGGTTGGGTAGGCGGGAGTTCCGGGGGTCTGTCGGGGTGGTGGTGGTTGGGGTCGGGGCAGTCAGGGGACAGGGAGCAGGGTGAGTTGGGTAGGGGGTGGGGTTCTGGGGGGCAGTTAGGGTGGTGGGTCTCGGGAAGGAGTGGTCAGGGGACAAGAAGTGGGGAGGGTTGATGGGTTCCGGGTTGTGAGGAGGGCAGTCGAGGGCAAGACATGGGTGGGGGTCGGATGGCGGGGATAGGCTGTTTTGGGAGGCGGGTGGGGCTTGTGCTCACCGGGCGGTTCCCTACCGGGTCTTCGGCGGCACTTCAGTGGTGAGTCCTTCACTCGCTCCAGCACTGAAGGACCTGCTGCCACCGTGCCGCCAAAGACCCGGTAGGGAACCGGTTCCTAAGATTTTGGCAACTCCTCACTGGTGCTGGTGATTCACCAGGTGGCACTTTCCCTTTTGACTTTCATGGGCAGTGGGTATAATAGGCCAGGGGAAGCTAAGCCTCCCCAAACCCAGGCTGTGGCCCTATCCACACTCTGCCCCAAGGCCACGCCCTTGCTCCACCTCTCCCTGGAAACTGGTGGGGGCTCAGCTTGGGCTGGTGGCCTGAAGCTTGGGCCGGCCAGCAGCTTGGGGGCAGCTTGGACTATGGTGGGAGTCTCAGGGCTACTTTGGATCCGGGCCTGGGGGAGTGGGGTAGAGGCGGGGTAGGGGGCTAGCCTCCCTGAACAAGGAGTTCACCTGCCACCAATGCCTTTCATACTGGCTGGGAAAGAGCTAGATTAGGACTCAGAGAGAAAAGTAAAGGGGACACAGAGGGATAAATACTGTTTTCTCCCTCTGTTTTCTCTCTCCTTTGATTGTACAATATGCCAGCTTAAATATGAAAATGGGTATAGGAGAAGGTATTTATCCCGGCCTCTTCCAACATCCCCACGAACCTCTCGTGTTCTCCACCAAAACATTCCTAGTGCCAGCAAACCTGGTGGGTGAGCAGAGATTTGCTTCCTGCAGCCATACACCTTATTTTGGGTACCTCCTGCCGTTGCTCAGTGGGAAGACTAAAGCCCGGGGTAAGCTCTTGGGAGCACAGAGCAGTCACTGCATGTCCTCAACCAGAACAGAGCAGTCAGGGCACGGTGAAAATTCCATTGCTGCACAAAAGCCTGCCCACAATAATGAGAGCCAAAGACAAAATGAAATAGAAAACGGATATAACGCATGCAAAGAAACAAAAGCTATCCCATTAAAGCTCACAGAGAGATGTGGCCGAACATAGGAGCTGGGAAGAGCAGGCTGCGTTACAGAGCAATTGAATTAGAGTCTCAGCCTCTGGATCTGGTATCTGGATGCTATGGTGATAAGCTCATTAGAAATGCCAGAAACAAGCAGAGAAACAGAAAGAGAGGCCAGCCAGGAAGTTTGGCTCCAGCTCCAGATTTCCCCTAATGTAAGTAGCGAGAGGCAGGGAGTGTTTGGATCTGGGGCTTTGGATTGGCCTCAATTCTAATGACAGCTAATCGTGATATAGTAATATAACTGTTATGCACTAATAGCAAACAATTGTTGTATATCTGCGTTGGGACTCCAGCAGGGACACGACTCAGACCCTTACCTAGGATGGGATGGGAGAAAAGAGCAGGCATCTGTCACATAGTGGCTATAGCCCTCGAAGAAACTACGCTTTAGCAAAATCATTTTGCAGTGCAAACATTCAGCACTACGAGGAGAATGCCACCGAAAAATACTGCTGAAGCAAAGAGCATCAGGAGGCGTATTCTCTGCAAAACCCTGCATTCCTTTATAGCAAGCTCTTCTTTATCTACAAAGTGCTAACTCTGCAGAACCCAGCTGGGAATTTCCACTTGAAAACCCCAAAGCCATTGCTGGGGCTCTCTGCTGGGAGTGGCTGAGGTGGGAAGTTACATTTAAAGAGTTATTATAGTTATGTACTTTCTGGATCTATTAGAGAAGCCTCCAGAGTTTTGGAGGCCACATAGCTCCTTATGAAAATCATCCTGAGAGCCAGCATTTTAACACAACCATCCAGGCGTATATATCTGCCTCAAAGGAGGAGGAGGAAGGGTGGACAGTCTCGTGTCCTGTTCCTACATCATTATCTGCTGGAATCTGGCAAGCTCTAACAGCAAAGCAAAATGGAGTTTGGAGTAAATTACAGCTATGAATGGGACTCCTCTCTCCTGCAACAAACCTTCAGTCAGTGCAGTCTGCTTGCCCAGTGTTACTGAGCTCTTCTCATGCCGGTTACTTATGGGACAGTTACTCTGCAAATTTGGTATTATGTTAAGGGGAAATATAGATCAAAAAATGCCCTTCTGCTTTTGGGTTCGCTGAATCCACTTCACTCTTTGTAAAAGAGAGGAATTGCATCGACCCCACGTTGTAACCCGGGAGTTACACTCAAGGCAGGATTATGACTGCAGAGTAGCCCCAATCAAAAGGAATTCTAATTAGGAACTTTATGGCTTCCTCACTTTAAAGAAGTTGCTTTAAAATCTCTACCTCTGTACTGTTAACACAGCTCATGGAAAATTAAAGTGCCAGGAACCTCACACTTGACTAAAAGATCTACTCAGAGATGCAGCCTAGAGGACACGGAGGAAGAAAGAGACAAAACAGGCTTGATCAGTTGCCATAATATCAACATAGTCCCACTGAAGTCAAAGGAACTACACTGATTTATACAGCTGAGTGTCGGAGGGAGCCAGCCACAAAGCTCTGAAGCTCAGTGCTGCAGAGCAGCAGACAATTCTACAGGAAAGGCAAAATCCTTTTTAAAGGGAACAAAGTTTATTCATTGGCAAGAGTACAGGAAATCCCCCCTTTCAAGGGAAGTGGTGGAAGCCTCATTGTTTGAGTCCTTTAAAACTAGAATGGATTGTTACCTATTAGGGCTGGAAGTCATTCACTAGCTACATATTCATTCCCTTTTTTTTAAATGTTAATTGTACCTCACATTCAACCAGAGGCTGAAATATTCAGAAGCTTTTATTGCTTGTTGTAAATAAAATGCTCACAAAGGCCCTGCAATTGGATCCATTGGCAGAGCTCTGGTCTCAATGACTGTCATTGAGAAGTTCCTCACGGCTGTGGTTATGATTTAGGATGAAGAGTCGGAACCTGATCCCTGCTGAAATCAATGGGATTTCTGCCCTGGACTTCAACTGGAGTAGGATCCGGTTCCTAATCCGAGCTGTGTTTAACAGAAATTATTCTGGTCAAGAATTTTTCAGTGATAACTCGAATGCATAATACCACAGAACTAAACAGCAGCCCATCTGGGATATCCTCTTACTCCCACCCCCCACTGGTGTGTAGACCTTTCTATTGTCTGTTCTTTGCTTCCTACGGTTCTCTGAACACCCCTCCCCATCCCCTTCCCTCCACCCTATGTGGATACCCTTTACTCCCAGGAACCAGACCCTAGCTCTTTAAAGTCCTTGACCCTGAGTGACACTGAAGTTAAGAGCTACGCAGAATTTATGAAAAAGGAAGAATCAAAGATAAGGAAAATGTAACTTTGCAGAAAGACACAGATGGCCTGATTCACTGTTGCCTTGCAGTCATTTAGCCCAGTGCAAAATGGGTGCAAAATGCTGCCATTTTGATGAGCTTGTCCTTCACACCCACTTTGCACAGCTCTAAGTAACTATACAAGGGCAGAACAGTGAAGAATCAAGCTCATGCAATGTTTCCCCAGTTTGTAAGATTAAAGCTACAACTGAAGAAAACTAGGGCAGATCCTCCCATTTCCCAGTGGAAAAAAGAGCCACAAGGAGTCTACCTGAGCTTCAAGGACCAGATCCTGAGGGGTACTGAGCACTTTGAACTCAGCTACAGTCAGTGGGACTTGATGGCATTCAGCACCTTCAGGATCCAGGCCCCAAAACCACAGGTTTCCCTGGTGCAGACTAGGAAGAATAGCTAAGAAGTGTGACAGCCACCATCTTAGCCGATACACTGGGGCTTGAACTGGGGCCCACCAGAGCTAAAAGCATGAGCTGCTACTGCTTGAGTAAAAGAGCCAAAGTTTTCTAACTGAGAGTACATCTACACTGAAAGAAAAAAGAAAAAGAAAAAAGAAAAGTTCTCTGCAGCAGTGAGTCTCTGCCTCCCCACTCCCCAGGTTTCAGAGCCCAGCCTCCAGCCCAACCTCAAATATCTGCACTGCTATTTTTAGCCCCATAGTAGGAGCACCGCGAGCCCAAGTCAGTTGACCTGGGCTGGGAGACGCCCTGCCATGGATTTTTTTTTTTTTTGCAGTATAGCCATGTACCCTGAGCCTGTAACAGACTCATTTTATCTGCAGATGAGGCACAAATAGAGGAATTGGAAAACATCCTAACCAGTTAGTTACAGACACTACCGCACAAGGGAACAGCACATATGTTTAAGCGGAGTTTGTTGCCTATTTATTTCTATTTTCTGTTACCTCATATTAAACTGATTACATTCAAGTAATATATGTCCCAACTCGGAAGAGAGCTGTTGCTCAAGATAGCAAATATCCCATCACAGGCAGGCAGCAAAGTGATTTAGCATCTTTTAAACCAGCTAGGGCTAGAAGCAAGCAACGCAGCAAGATTATAAGAAAAAATGGCAGACAAAGAATTTGCATGACGTATGCACTTTAATACAGCCAGGTCGAAACTTACAGCTGGCTTGGCCTTCTTTTTCACCACAAAAAAACCCTGCCCTCTGAAATGATCCAGTTTGAAGGAGATGTTTTTTGTAAAATGGACAAATTCTAAGTGTTCCTGCGACCCCCTGCTCAGGCGGAAGAAATCATGACCCCTTATGAATTAAATATGAGAGTGGAGAAGTAGGAACATGCTGTTTCCCCACTTTGAAGCTCTGATGAAGTATCCATGGCTTTCCTTAGCAACAAATCACATCTTTTCTGATGATTAAGTCTGAGGCCACTTAATTTTAAAAAATTTAGATAAAAAAATCCCAAAAGCCATAGATGGTCCAAGAGACTGGTAATGGGATATGAAGCCTGCCTTTCACCTCTAGGTAATCTGTTTTGTCTGATTCCACCATCTCATATGTGATCAGTGGCCTACAAAATATTAGTTGGACTTCACAGAATACAGGTAATTCCTATTCATGACAATGGGGGTTAATTGCAATAAATAAATACAATTAGCACCCTTTCTCAGCAGACACACAAAGAACAGAATGGCCCGGTGACAGAATTCCCTTTGCACCTCTAGAGGTGTCGCCCTTTCACAGCAAATTAAAGCACATTGATAAGGAAGCTTGTAGTACTACTGCCCATACTGTACCCAGTGTTGCCAACCCCAAATGTTCAAAAACCATGAGTCAGGCTCACCAACAATCATGAGATTGGCTTTAAAATAATGAGATTATGCAAAAATAATAGATTTGATCTTCTTTTTATTTGCCTTCTGCTTTTTGAGCCTTTAAAGGTGCACTGGGGTCACATTTTGAAGCTTTCTCCACAGCCATGGGGGCTAGAAACTTATTTTCTTTAAGAACAAAGGCTGAAATCATCACATCCACTTGACTCTAGGAGCTGGGGCTTTAAGAAAATAACAATAATTATCATAAGATTCAAATCATGCGAGTTGGCAGCACTGTGTACCTCTTTTTACTTCCCTATGCACAAGAGGGGTGGAGTTTTATTGGGCCAACTTCTGTTGGTGAGGGAGACAAGTTTTGAGCTTACACAGCTCTTCTTCAGGTCTGGGACACTTACTCCGAGTGGTGTCAGTCTGGCCCCACTCACCATCACTAATTACTTCTGAGTATTAAGTCATTCACACTAACATTTTGGATGGGGTTGCCAGAAGTGCTCAGCACTGGCCTATCGATTCCCTTTGATGTCAGTGATTAGGCGAGCAGTGGTTACTACTGGTGTCTAGCTAAGAGCTTTGCACATCCTGTCATAGCAAATTGTTCCCCCCCACAGCCTGCTGTCATTGTTTGTCTCACCCCTGTTGCATTTTGTCTTTTCAACTGTTAGTTATTATCTGTTTGCACAGCACCTAACACAACAGTATCCAATTTGACTGAAGCTTTTAGCGCCATCACAAAATCAACATTAAAGAGCTTAGGTTGCTTTTGAAAGTCTCACCTTTAAAAGAGAAATGAATACTTCCCCACTCAGACAGCAGAAATTCAGTTTAACAAAACAATCAGAAAGCAACAGCTCCAAGAAGAAAAATGTAAAGTGGCAACGCTCTCAAAGAGACTAGGTGGGTGAGGTAATTTTATTGGAACAATTTCTGTTGGTGAAAGAGAAAAGCTTTCAAGCTACAGAGAGCTCTTCTTTGGATCTGGAGGAGGTACTCAGTGTCACAGCTCAATACAAGAGTAGAACAGATAAGGAATTAACACCTGTTGCAAGAGATCATTCAACATGAATTGGGGAGTTAACACCTCTACCTTAATAGCACAAAGGAGGTGCATCTTGAGACCTGGCTAAATGTCCTGTGATGCATTGCTTTGTGTCCCAGTACTCCATGGGCTTCCAGCTTTCTTTTGCAGCATTTTTGCAAGGGCCATTCTCTGCTGAGCACCCCGGCATCTTTGTGAGAAGGGATGGATCTTGCACTGCTCTACTATGCTCTGTTAACTGTCATGAGACCATCGCGCACAGCAGTACAATTAATCATCAAGTTCCTAACCGAAGAAGACTCACAGGCACCAGACATGCAACGTGACGTGGATAGGAGCAACTTGAGATTGCTTTTGGCATTCACAGAGCAGCTGCATAGGGTAGAGCGTCGCTTTTGGGTTCAGGAAACAAGCACTGAATGGTGGGATCACATCGTCATGCAAGTGTGGGATGAAGAGCAGTGGCTACAGAAGAGCTGGGTAAGCTTGAAAGCTTGTCACTCTCCCCAACAGAAGTGGGTCCAATCAGGCCTGCGGACAGAATTTCCGGGCCCCAAGGCAGAACAGTCAATGGGCCTGCTAGAAAGGGATGTGTCCGGCTGGCTGCCTTCGCCGCCGCCAGTACCATGCCACGTGCACCTAGGAGCCAGGGCCAGATTAACCTTTTGTGGGCCCGGTGCCAAACATATTTGTGGGCCCCCATGGGGGCAGTGGAGCATGGTGCGGGCAGGTCAGTACCCAGAACGAGGGGCTGGCCAGGGACAATGGGGCATGGCATGGAGGGGGTGGCCCCATTCTGCCCAGCCCAGTGTGAGGGCACTGTTTACAAACCAGCAGCCGCCAGACGCACACTGACCCGCCCAGCCTTGTGCTACCAGCATGCCCCTTCCCCTCTGGGGTAGGCCCATACCGTGCCACACAGCCCCCCCCCCAACCTCCCTCCCAACTCCCTATGCCCAGCCTCCCCCAGACCTGCTATGCTGAGTGCCCCCCGCCCACAGCCCCACCACAACTGCCCAGCACCCCACACAGACCGCCCACTGCCTAGCACCCCAACACACAATCTCCCCCACCCTGCACTACCCAATGCCCTGCCCCACAGCCCCACCACAACTACACAGCACTCCACACAGGCTGCCCCCACTGCCCAGCACCCCCCAACCACCCCCCCCACACACACACTGCCTAGCACTCCAAAACACACAAACCTCCCCCACTGCCCCCTCCCAGACCCACTCCCCCATGCCCTGCCCCCCGTCCGCACTCATCACCTTGCTGAGCCAGCGCAGAGCAGGGATCCCACCTCCTAGCAGTCCTAGGGGCAGAACAGCTGAAGCTTGGGAGCACAGAGCGGCCCCATCCCCTGGGGCCCCACCCAGCCCTACTTGTCTGGCGCTGGTGACCACAGCAGAGAGGAGGTGCTTCCTTGCAGGGGTGGCACATGGCAGCCACCAACTTCCCCAGCCCGCCACTTCTGCAGAGCGGACCCTGCGGCCCACCCGGGCGATTTAAAAGGGCCCAGGGCTCCTGGCCACCACTGCTACCGCGGCAGCAGCCAGGGCCCCCCAGGACCTTTTAAATCACCCAGGCCCCTGGGCAATTGCCCCCTTTGCACCCCCTGTCAGCGGGCCTGGGTCCAATAAAAGATATTACCTCTTCAGTGGGCGTCGGTTCCTTCCTACCCTAAGTGAGAATGTCTATATATATAGTCTTGAAAAGCTGAATCTTGATGACTGAGCAGTTACTGGGTTTTTTGTTTGTTGAAAGATCATACTCCATTGAAGAGTGGAGAAGCCGGATAGTCACATGCAGTCTTCCCCTTTCTAGCATTCTAATATGTCTACACTTGCAGAGTTTTTGCACTGTACGTTTCACCGGTGATGGGGAACCGGTGAAAGTAAAGCACTGGTTTGTGTACTCAATTCCGCAGGCCTCAGAGAGTGTTTACATTAACAGCACTTCCATCACTGATGAGAGCAGTGTGTAGACCAGGGCTAGGGCAGCTATCCCACAGTGCAGCTCTCTCCATTTTGACAATGCGTCTTGTGGGAAGGGGAGGGGGAGTGATTGCAGGGCATCCTGGGTCCCTGCACAGCTTCCTCTCCCCAAATACTGATAAGCTCCAGTAGCTCAGCATTGCGCCAAGCAAGGGATCGTTTGCTTTATGGAGCAGGCATTGTCATCTGGCCAGATGAGTAAGCACTTGCCAAGAAAACAGGAAGGGGAGTTTCAAAGTTCCCAGGGCTTTACGGGGGAGGGGTGGGTGTCTGTTTACCTGGCATCAGAGCAACAGAGCTGCTGGCCAGAGTGGTCACCTAGGCACTGTGGGATATCCTGCAGAGGCTAAAAGCTGTGTAAACAGGAAGAATGTATCTTCACTTGCACATCACTGCAAAAGCATCACCGGTAAGAGCTGCACGCCTCTCCTGGAAGTGGTTTACTTTTTGCGATGAAACCTCTGAGTTTCACTCCAAAAACTCATTGGCAAGTGTAGCTGCTCCCACAGTTTTTGTGCAAAAAAGGGACTTTTCCCGCTTTAAATGGCAAGCGTAGACATGCCCTTAGCTAATTCATAGGGATTTTGTGTGAGTTTAGGTAAATAATTCAACCCAGAAAGCTCAGATCAGACACAGCATCTGGTTTGCAGCAAAGTTCTCTCCATTGTTTTTACACAAAAATAGAATAAATGTGTTATGAACAATATCAATGTTACCATCGTAACAGAAATAGACACACTAAAACTACCAAACATTAAACACATGATTTGTGACGGTAAAGCTCTGGATTTATTGCACTGTTTTGTGGCTGTGTTGACAAAGGTATGTGAAGATCAAATAATTTATCAAAACTGGGATAGTCAACATTTTAATAAGGTCTCCTTAATGAATGAGGCCAGTCATTGATACAGTGAGGTCTCTTCAAAGTATGCAGTGCTCGTTCTGCATAAGTTTTACAAGAGATGGGAAAGTGAGGCTAAGTCAGCTGGTTTATGGATGTGGAGAGAGAAGATTCCTAGGACTCTCTCCTGCTGTATGTATTCTGTATTTAAATTAAAAACCCTTTGTTGTTCTGCTTGAAAACTGCTTACCCTGCCTCCATTTATCAGAGTCCAAAGAAACAGGGACGAGTCCAACTGAGAGGACTTAAATACAATGATCCTAGTCACTTGGAACCCAACTGGCTGCTAAATCCAGTTTTGCGAACTCTCATGATTTTGTCATGAGTCTCATGATAATTGTTTTCCTTAAAGCCCCAGCACCTGGAGTCAAGTGGATGTGATGATTTCAGCTTTCACGCAAAGAAAAAGTAAACTTCTAACCCTCGTGGCTGTGGAGAAAGCATCAAAATGTGATCCCAGTGCACCCTAAGGGCTCAAAAAGCAGAAGGCAAATAAAAAGAACCCCAAATCTATTCTTTTTATATAATCTCGTGGTTTTAAAGCCCATATCATGATTTTGGGGGAGCCTCACTCATGATTTTTGAACATTTGGGGTTGGCAATACTGTAAATCTGTATCCTAGCCAGATTGCTCTGTTCTGATTCCTGAATATGCAAGATGTTGAGTGTCCTCAACTCCTAGTGAAAGTTGAGGTCACTCATCGTCTTTGCAGGTTGATCCAGCTGCTAAAGTTATCTGGACAATAAACACCAATAACTCTGTGTAGCATGCGCCTCTTGTGGAAAGTTTAAGTCATGCTACCTCAAAGTTTCAAAAATCATGAGTCACCCCTCCCCAATCATAGGATCAAGCTAAAAATCACAAGATTCTTTTAAAAAAGTTAAAGATTATGGTCTGTAGTCTATCTTCTGATTTTTGAATACCACTCTTTGCCCAGCCCCAGCGCTGTAGGTAGCTAATGGAAGCAGGAGGCCAGGAGCTCTTCCCATCATCTCAAGAGCTTGTGCAGACTAAGGGTACAATTTTGAAAAGTGTCTAAGGATATTTCTACGCTGCAGCTGGGAGCGTGCTTCCTAGCCCGGGGAGACAGACTCTGCTTGAACTAGCGCACTAAAAATAGCAGGGTGGGTGTAGCGGCTGCCACTTCGGTAGTGGCATGGGTTAGCCAGCAGAGTTTGGATGGGCTGGTACTCGAGCGGCTGCCCATGCTGCAGCATCCACCCTGCTACTTTTAACACACCTAGCCTGAGCAGAGCTAGCACGAGTCCAACCCCCCTGGTGGGGGCTCACTCACACCCTAAGTGACTCGGGAGCCTAAGTTCCATTGAAAGTAACAAGACTTCGACTCTTATGTCACTTGAGCAATTTGAAAATGTCACCCTAGATCAGGAATAGAAAACACATGAAATCTAGATTTATTCTAACCCGGTATGTGTTCAGTTGTATTTAAGATCACCCAATTTCAAATTTTTAATTCTTGTAGTGCACACTAGGTGGGGCTCAAGCTAATCCAAATGGGCTGCAATTCCACTACACTTGAGGGTTAGTGAAATCTTTGTTTTTCATTTCGATATTTGGAATAACGAGCCAGGGGAAAAAATACCTATTTGATTGCATCTCTCCCTGAATGCTGATCATCATTCCTTTTTCTAATGCATTTCAATGGCTTTGTTCACAATCACCACTGATTGTTAGCACTATATTTTTTTCAAATCCAACAAAAGAGAAGGTTGGGGGAATAATTACATGAATGCAAACCTGTACAGCCAGAAACAGCAGCAAAAGTACATCCCACTAGGCATCATAAATTCAATATCCATGGGATTAAAGAGTAGTGTGCTGTGGAAACATCAGAAAACAGAATGATTTCCTTCTCATGGACCATACTGTATTAACCTATTAGTTTATGGTGAAGCTTTGAAATTACAAGACAATTTAAAAACTCAGAGTATTATTTATATTATTTAACTGAACATCTCACTGACCTTTCTAAGCTGTGAACTGAGTAGGAGATCTACAGATCTTGTTTCCTAGACCTATTATTTTCTGGAATATGTGTTTAATAAAACTAATAACTCATTTACTAACCCCAGCAGTTAATTGAATGCTGTCCTAGCAAATAACTCTGGCCCTAGAAAACAGGTTAATCATCCTGGAACTGGACTCTAGGGCAGTGGTTCTCAAACTTTTTTTGTGTGGATCACTTGAAAATTGCTGAGGGGCTCAGTGGACGATTTAATGATCTTTCCAAATGTTGTTTGTACCATTAGCTAAATATTGTAAAGTGCTTTGGATAAAAATGCTATATAAAAATAATAATAATAATAAACTTTTTTTGTTCTACAAATAAAAGCACAAAACTCACATTTTAATATCAGTAGTCTTACCTTTCTAATGCGATGGATGTGCCCTCTCCTCGCCCGCGGCAGCCCCTGAGCTGGAGCTGGGAAGGAGGGGAGTCTCTCCCTCTCTCCCCTGCTGCAGCAGGAGAGTCCCATATCTCGGGCACCAGCCCGAACATCTACACCACAATTTTACTGCCCCTCAGCCCAAGCCCCAGGAGCCCGAGTCAGCTCACACAGACAAGCCGCGGGTGTTTAATTGCAGTATAGACATACCTGAGGAGTCCCATGTGTCTATACGTGGCTTTCTCCTATTGTTTTGATTTTGATACTGGGATTCTTTCAGAACATCCCTAGAGATAACAAATCATAATTTCCACAAAGTTTGGATCCTAGCTACTTGAGATATCACCTTTTGCCGTCCGTACATCACTATGTACTACACATTCCCTAGATCTGACTGTCTACAGACTAGGGACCAAGCGATTTGAATGGAAGGCCCTTGATTTGGATATTTGCTTCCTCCATTGCTAAGAGCGAAAAAATCCAGAGGAAAACCTATCCCTTTACTGAGGCTTTTGCCTATGGGCGAGAGAGAGTGGAATATAGTACACTGGTGTCTTTTATGATGTCAGGTTAAGTTTCTCTAGATTTTGCTGATGCCAGTGAACTAGTTTTTTCACTTGATTTAATAATATACATATGTTTGGCCAGGGGACACAATGAAGAAAATCTAATAAATACAATGAAAAGAAGTGACTGATTTGGGTTTTCTCACATTAACTACTATTCGAAAAAAATACGCAAATGCAATTGATCCTCATATGTTTCATTAGCACAAGCGGAAACTGTAGAAAATCCAGAACTGGTCATTTCCTTTTTTTTCTTCTATTGAAAACTTTCACCCTGAATTTCCCAATAAATAGACAGAAAAAATCTACTCAGCATTCAAGCAGAAAGTAGAATTTCACTCTGGCCAGGCATATACAAGAGATAAACTTAACCAAGCCCTAGAGCAGAACGCCTCTAAACTTTGGGGAAGGATGAAAATCTGAACATACCACATTTGCATGTGGCCTGTATCTTTTAATGGACACCCCACATTTTCTATCCAACTTGATTGGTCTATAAGCCTACCTAAAGCAATTATCACTGTAATCTCTAAATGCTGCAAATTTGTGGCTTGGAAGTATGCACTACACATCCAGATGAAAACATAGTATACAGGATGTCACGGAGTATTGGGGGACTCAGGGCCCTGCACCCCCGGCTTCCTGCGATTCACCATGACTCTCAGCCAGCCAGTAAAGCAGGTTTATTTGGATGACAGGAATACAGTCCAAGACAGGTCTTGCAGGCACAGACAACAGGGCCCCCCTCAGTTAGGTCCATCTTGGGGTCCCAGGGCAACCCAGCCCCCCTTGGGAGGTCAGAGCCATCTCTGCCTCCCAGCCATCTCACCAGCCAGCTTCCAACACTCTACCTTCAGCGACCCCTCCCACAGCCTTTGTTCAGTTTCCCGGGCCAAGGTGTCACCTGGCCTCCAACCCCTTCCTGGGTTCTCATGTTACACGCTCAGGTATTCTCCTTCGGGCTGTCTCCCATCCCCCAATGCAGACTATCCTAGCCACACTCCCCTGTCAGCATTCACAGACCACAGTAAGAACAGTCCCAGTTCATCACATCTCTCCCCCTTTCGAGACCGAACTGAGCAGGGTCACTTTAGCCAGTGACCCGGGGAAGTTCGAACCTACCCCCGTTCCCATGGATGCCCCCGCATCCCTCCCATTCCTTGATGAGAATTACACCAGGCCCCTCCAGTTTCACGCCCCCCCTTAGGTCAGGGGTGCTTGATGGCACTCGCAGTTCGCATGTGGGAAGGTTTATGCGGCCTGTGCCCTTTCCCCACCCCAATACCCCTGGGGTTCCAACTGGGCTGTGGTCTTCTCCCAGCGCTCCAGTCTGGAGGTCTGTGCTTTGGGCTCTCTTGGTTCAGAGCCGCCCTTTTAACCTTGGCCACCCTCCGGAAAGGATCCTCTATGCTGGGCAAGGGTCCTAAAGCTGTTTTCCCCTTGTCCCGGGCCTTCCTCCCCCTCTGACAGGGGTCACAGGATCCGCAGTACTGTCGGACAGTAACAAAGACCCCAGGCCAGTAAAAGCTCCGTAGCAGCCTCTGCTGGGTACGCCAGGTTCCCTGGTGCCCTGAGAGGGGAATGTCATGGGCCCGGCACAGCAGCTGGCGGCGATACTTCTGGGGTACCACCAGCTGCCTCCTGATCCCCCCGACTCCATTTTCCCTGGGGGAGCCCATTCTCGGTACAGGAACCCCTTCTCCCACAGGAACCTTTTCCGGCCACCTCGTCCCATGGTCTGTACCACATTGAGGTCGGCCAGGTCCCTTATCTTCCGCAAGGAGGGATCTCTCTGCAACTCGGCCTGGAACTCAGCAGCTGGGACAGGGATGGCCACCTGCTCTTTCTCGCCGGCTGGGTCTGAAGCTGCAGCCTCCCTGAGCCGTGTCCCTGGGCGTTCCCTCCCCACCAGGTTAGGGTCCTGCGCCTCAGGCAAGGCACCCTCCCCAAGGCCAGGGCGCAGTGCCCCTCGCCGGCTCTGACTGCAGGTCACAACCAGTGCCCTTTGGGGGTTGCTTGGCCAGTCCTCCAGGTCCCCCCCCATCAACACCTCAGTGGGCAAATACGGGTGTACCCCCACATCCTTGGGGCCCTCCTTGGCCCCCCACTTCAGGTGTACCCTTGCCATGGGCACTTTGACTAGTGTCCCGCCCACCCCTGTCAGGGTCAGGTAGGTGTTGGGCACCACCTGATCTGGGGCCACCACCTCGGGCCGGGCCAGCGTCACCTCTGCGCCCGTATCCCAGTATCCATTGACCTTCCTCCCATCCACCTCCAGGGGAACAAGGTACTCTCTCAGGAGGGACAGCCCCGCGCCTACCGTATAAACCAAAAACCCTGAGTCTGGAGCATCCAGCCCCCCAGAGGAGCTGGTCTGGAGCTCTCCTCCCTCCTTAGCAGGTGGTACTCTGCCAGCCCCCCTTCCCTGGGAATGCTGCCTCTCGCCGGGCTGGGTCTCTACCCAGTCAACCCTCTGTGGGTTCAGTCTGCTCAGTCTGTCCCTGAGCCTGGGGCACTGGGCCCGTATGTGGCCTTTCTGGCCACAGTGGTAGCAGCCCATGTCCCATGGGTCCCCTTGAGTGGGTCGGATGGTCCTGACGCCGGATGTTCCCCTTTGATGGGGGTTTTCTGTATTTTCCCACGGGGAGGTCCCATGGTGACTCTCTCTCTGCGTTGTGGTGGGACTGTCCCTGTTATCCCCTGACCGGCTCTTTACAAACTCATCGGCCAGACAGCCTGCATGTCGCGGGTTCTCTGGCTTTCTGTCCACCAACCACAGCCTCAGGTCGGATGGGCACCGCTCATACAGTTGCTCCAGTACCAGCAGTTTGACCAGGTCCTCCTTCGTCTGGGCCCCATCAGCCCACTTGCTGGCGTATCCTTCCATGCGGACAGCTAGTTGCAGATATGAGATCTCAGGGTTTTTATCCTGACTCCGGAACCTTTCCTGGTACATCTCAGGAGTCAGCCCAAACTCACGTAGCAGGGCCTTTTTGAATAGTTCGTAGTCCCCTTTCTCTGCCTCTTCCAGTTGGCGGTACAATGCCACGGCTTTGGGGTCCAGTAAGGGGGTAAGGACCCGGAGTCTGTCTGCGGGATCAACCCGATGCAGCTCGCAGGCCGTCTCAAAGGCATCCAGGAAGTCATCCATGCCCTCCCCCTCCTTGCGTGGGGCCAGGATGCACTTATCAAAGCTCCGTGCAGTCCTGGGTCCCCCCTCACTTACCGCAGCCGGGGGTTCGCTGCACCTCAGTCTCGCCAGTTCCAGTTCATGCTGACGCTGTCTCTCTTCATGCTGTCTCTGTCTCTCATTCTCCTCCCGTTCATGCTGCCTCAATTTCTCTTTCTCCTCCCGTTCATGCTGTCTCTGTTGTTCACGATCCTCCAGCTCTCTCAGTTTTAGCTCTTTCTCCCATTCCAGCCAATTCCGCTCCACGGATGCCGAACGTCGCCGGGAGGATCCTCTGCTGGCCGGCGAGCTTCGCCAGGAGGATCCCCTGCTGGCCGGGGGGTATTTGCTGGGTTCCTCCCCACCCTTCCCCTAGGCATAGGACGGAGGGGTCTCGGGAAGCCCTCAGCAGCCGGCTGACCACTCCCAGCTGGGACAGACACTGGTGCCTGCGCTGCATTTGCCAGGCTGCTTCCCTGAGACACAGGGATCAGTTCATTCGCGCAATCTCCCGCCTCCAGCTGGGCAATGAGCTGTTCTTTGGTGAGCCTCCCACTGCGCAGCCCCCTCTGCTTGCACAGCTCCACCAGGTCGCTCTTAAGCCGCTTGGCATACATCTTCCTGCTGACCACTCACTGGCCTGTGTGCTCACAGCTCCCCACAGTTCCCAGGGAGACCCCTAGTGTGCCAGCCCTTCTCGAGGTCACCACCTCTCTGCCAGGGTCGAGCTGCAGACTCCTCCGCCCCTGGGACCACTCGCTGCGATCCCCTCGGGGGACCCTGTTACCGCAAAAGTCCTTCTCGCTGGTCACACACTCCCAGGGGTAATAACCGTCTCTCTCTCACTCTTCAGCACGCCTGGTCCCCATCAATCCCCCTTCGTTTTACTGCTCCCCAGTCACTTACTGCAGGAAGCGCCGTCCACGGGGTGCAGTAGATCCCGCCGCTGCCACCAGTTGTCACGGAGTATTGGGGGACTCAGGGCCCTGCACCCCCGGCTTCCTGCGATTCACCATGACTCTCAGCCAGCCAGTAAAGCAGAAGGTTTATTTGGATGACAGGAATACAGTCCAAGACAGGTCTTGCAGGCACAGACAACAGGGCCCCCCCTCAGTTAGGTCCATCTTGGGGTCCCAGGGCAACCCAGCCCCCCTTGGGAGGTCAGAGCCATCTCTGCCTCCCAGCCATCTCACCAGCCAGCTTCCAACACTCTGCCTTCAGTGACCCCTCCCACAGCCTTTGTTCAGTTTCCCGGGCCAAGGTGTCACCTGGCCTCCAACCCCTTCCTGGGTTCTCATGTTACACGCTCAGGTATTCTCCTTCGGGCAGTCTCCCATCCCCCAATGCAGACTATCCTAGCCACAATCCCCTGTCAGCATTCACAGACCACAGTAAGAACAGTCCCAGTTCGTCACACAGGACAAGTAGTAATGATTCCTGGGTGTGGGAAAGAACAAAGGAAAGAAATGAAAGACGGCCTCAAACAATGAGACTAAGGGTATGTCTACACTATGAAATTAGTTTGATTTTATAGAAGTCGATTTTTAGAAATTGATTTTAAACAGTCGATTGTGTATGTCCCCACAAAGCGCATTAAATCTACGGCGTGCGTCCTCACTACCGTGGCTAGCATGGACTCACAGATTAGTGCACTGTGGGAAGCTATCCCACAGTTCCCACAGTCTCCGCTGCCCATTGGAATTATGGATTAAGCTCCCAATGCCTGATGGGGAAAAACATTGTCACAGCTGGTTTTGGGTACATGTCGTCACTCTCCCCTCCTTCCCTCCCTCCGTGAAAGCAATTGCAGACAATCATTTCGTGCCTTTTTGCCTGGGTTACCAGTGCAGACGCCATAGCATGGCAAGCATGGAGCCTGCTCAACTCACCGCTGCTATTGCGAGCATTGTAAACATCTCACGCATTATTCTGCAGTATATGCAGAACCTGGTTAAGAAACGGCAGCATGAGGATGATTGTGATGAGGATACGGACACAGGTGTTCCTGAAAGCACGGGCTGTAGCAATTGGGACATCATGGCAGCAGTGAGGCTGGTTGATACAGTGGAACGCCAATTCTGGGCCCGGCAAACAAGCACAGACTGGTGGGACTGCATAGTGTTCAAGGTATGGGATGATTCACAGTGGCTGCGAAACTTTCGCATGCGTAAGGCCACTTTCCTGGAACTCTGAGTTGCTTTCCCCTGCCCTGAAGTGCAGAAATACCAAGATGAGAGCTGCCCTGACAGTTGAGAAGCGAGTGGCAATAGCCCTGTGGAAGCTTGCAACGCCTGACTGCTACCGGTCAGTCGGGAATCAATTTGGAGTGGGCAAATCTACTGTGGGGACTGTGTGATCCAAGTAGCCAATGCAATCACTGATGTTCTGTTATCAAGGGTAGTGACTCTGGAAAATGTGCAGGTCATACTGGATGGCTTTGCTGCAATGGGGTTCCCTAACTGTGGGACTTACTTCCCAGACCAGAAAATTACCACTGGGGATGTTGAAATGCCAATAGTTGTCCTTGGGGACCCAGACTACCCCTTGCTCCTATGGCTCATGAAATCTTACACAGGCAGCCTGGACAGTAGTAAGGAGCAGTTCAACTATAGGCTGAGCAAGTGCAGAATGGTGGTAGAATGTGCCTTTGGACGTTTAAAAGCTCACTGGTGCTGTTTGCTCAGTAGGTCAGACCTCAGTGCAACCAAGGCAGCTAACCAGTCCCTGGCATTAAAAAGGTTGAGAAACACCAATTTAATGCACTACTGGAAGGTGCTCAGATATTCTGTGGTGATAAGTGCAGCGTAAGAAGCTACGTAAACTAGACTAGACCAGAACAGAGCAGTGTGGGTCTTTGTCCCCCTCTAGTGGTTGAAGAGCTTTATGAGTCTGCTACAGCCATCAGGCTTGTAAACTAATCCCCGTAGGTTAAGCAGCAGAGACTCATTCTTTTAGATCTAAGGGTCCCAGGTTCAATCCCTGCAAACAAACTAGCCAGGTGTTTTGTTTATACTGTTTTACTTGTCCAGTAAATAACTTGTAAGGCCCAAGAGCCTCCCTATTCCAAACACGTATGCCTTGTCAGTTAGGGATTCAGTCCCATGGAGTGTGTGTATGGAGGGGAGGTTGGGGGGAAATGTAATGTGTCCAGAACTGGTGTGTGGGATGCAGGGCCGGCGCAACCCATTAGGCGACCTAGGTGGTCACCTAGGGCGCTACAATTTGCGGGGAGGTGACCGCGGCGGTATTGCAGCGGTGGGACATTCCGCTGCCTCTGTGGAGGGCGGCATTTCAGGGTGGGACCTTCCGCCGCCTAGGGCGGCAGAAAAGCTGGCAGCGCTCCTGGGTGTGTGGGATGGGAAGGCAGATAGGGGAAGAGGGGATTGAAATATTCTGTTCAATAGGGGGCAGTAGAACCTGCAAAGTGCCCCAGACGGGGAAACAATGGAATGGGAGATTCCGCAGGGGACTCAGCCCACACAGGTTAGTATTATTAGCTAGTATTTGTATTTTGGTAGTGCCCTGAAGTGCATTCACAGATCAGGCACTGGACAAGGACAAGTCCCTGCCCCCAAAGAGCTTGCAACTAAATATAAGCAGCTACAAAGCCACTCATGCTCTGTAGTATAGTGGAGCAGTAAACAGCACAAGACCTAAGGATTCCTTGTTACTACAGGTTCAGCACCACTGACTGTCCCAAACCGTAGAAAGGTTGGGAGAAGGGAGGGTATCAAGTCTCTCTTTCCTCTCTCTAAACATGTGTCCCAAGGAGTAGGGTAGGTGAGCAGAGAGAGACATCTAACCATGCTACTCCTCTGTACAAAGCTTGGGTCCTCCTGCATGCAAACTGGGAAGGGGCAGGGGACAGTTTCCCTGAACAAGCCAATCAATTCAGAATCTATTCTGGCAAACAGGGAGAATACAGAACAGCCTGGAATTTATGGAAAGCTGGGAGGGGGATTCAGGTTCTGACAGGCAGATTGTGCAGCACAAGTACATTATGGATTAAACACAAATCCTCAGGATCAAAGGCATTCAGTTTATCTGCTTTTAAATCCATTGTCTGGTTAGAAAGCAGATTAAAGTCCCAATAGAAAACCACAGAATTCTCCCCCACCCCCCCAAACCAAAGCATTTCCTTCCCCAGGCCAGTGCATCCCAAGTTGGCACTGTTCCGGAAAATGATTTCAACCCTCTCTCTGTTTCTCAGTGACTGCAGAACAGTGAAACTTTGGAAAATACACTGGGAGAAGCAAGGATTTTATGCCCCTGTTGTGAAGGGAGGAGATAGACACAGACTGTGGCATATTCATTCTTGCTGGCATAATTTTAAGCCTGTATCACCTGTGTCCCTGAAGGGTCGTTTCACTGAAAATTAGAACTATGAATATTTGAGTCTCCTTGGTTTCCATCAGCATTAATGACTGCTGGGTACACTGAACACATTAACGACACAAAAAGGCAGTTTTAGGCCTGGTCTACACTAGGGGTGAGGGCGGGGGAATCGATCTAAGTTACGCAACTTCAGCTACGTTGTTACACGGGGTTCTTTCAACCCAAAGCTCTTGGTAACTTTTACTCTGTGTGAGGAGGTGTCAGGAAATAAATCAGGGGAGACAGGGCCGTCCGACCGATAGATGGCTGGCACAAACAGGACAACACAAGAGTGCTTTCACTTAACGCTAAACATTTACACACGTCCGCAACAGGTTAGTAAAACACCCCCAACCCTTGATAATTACCAAAGCTGAGTGTGGCTATCGAGTGGCACAGTGGCAGCCCGTCTGCCGGGGGGGAACACAAGATGCATCCAGAGGGAGAGACCAGTCCCCAAACAAATCCCCTTATTTATACATTAGTAATAGAATGACATGTCCCTTAAAGAAACCTTGTTAAATAAGCAGTTTCAAGCAAGAGGTTCCTTCTGATTATTGATTAACCAGGTGTGGGTTTTTCCAGAGTCTGCAGCTCTGAGACCCCAATAGACAGAATCTCTTTTAAAATGCATGTATCAGCAACTTCAACACAATTCTTATCAGGAAGGGCGGGACCAAGCTGCCCCTTCCGTGGGACCCCAAAACCCCTTCCCCTCCTACCTTGGTCAAGCTGAGTTTGCTGAATGGCCAATTTACAGCTTGCTGACTAGGCTGCTTTTTAACAATAAGCCATAGTGGTTTTAGGCACTTTACTGGTTTGCCAAAGTCTCCCCGTACAACGTGAATAATGTAACTGAAGTCGACGTACTTAGATCTACTCACCGTGGGGAGCGCCTCTCGTGGCGCTGGAGTACAGGAGTCGACGGGAGAGCGCTTGGGAGTCGATTTATCATGTCTAGACTAGACACGATAAATTGACCCCCGCTGGATTGATTGCTGCCCGCCGATCCGGTGAATAGTATAGACATACCCTCAGACATGAACACAGCAATGGCACAAGCAATAACAAGAGAACTGGATGTAGAAAGTGGAGACTGGGCATTATTCTACCCTCAAGTGAATGACAGCTGCACTCATGTAACAGAAGAACTGGACCCATTTATTGTAGAACAGTCTATAGAGCCTGATTCTCCTCGCACATACCTGTTGTGAAGCTCCAATAATGCCAACAGAGTTGCTTCTGATTAAGGCTATGTCTACACTATGCACCTTTTAGCAACACAGCTGTGTCAGTACAGCTGTGCCGCTAAAAGGTGTGCAGTGTAGCTGCTCTTGTCCATAGGAGAGAGCTCTCCCACCGATAAAAAATTCCACCCCCAATGAGTGGCAGTAGCTTTGTCGGCAGGAGACCTCTCCCATCAACAAAGTGCTGTTCACACCGGCACTTTTCGTTGGTAAAACTTTGTCATTCATGGGGGTGTTTTTTTCACACCCCTGAACGACAAAAGTTTTACTGACAAAAGTCCAGTGTAGACAAAGCCTAAGTGACAGGAAAAAACAGGCCCAATGTCCCCCTGTGTCAACGTTCTTCCGGCATGGACTAGGGTTGTGAACACAGGCATGCTGGGGAGGAGACAAAGTGTTTAGTCAGACCAGCCAGTTGATTATGCTGGAGCCACGACAAAAAACAACGGCTTTAGTATAATTTACCAGGATGCTGAGGTAAAAGAAGGACACCTACATCCTGAGATGTCAATGGGAGTATTATGAGTGAAAAGAAAAAGAAAGAAAGATTGTTTTAATTTCATATTTTAAAAAGTAGTTACACATTCAACAGTACAGGGTGGGTAACATTCATACCTGGACAGAGGGCCAGCACTAGGGCCATGCAGCATCACTTAAGTCCTAGCCCTAAGTGATACATAAATCTTGCGCCAGTCCCAGCACAAGGGTCAATTTCACCCTATGAGAGTTAGTTAACTGCATATAGAGTCACTTACATGAATATGATCAGTATTGTATAACAACCACTCAGAAGAAGTCACAAGGAAAGATAGAGATAATACATTGCAACTAATAATAAATAAAAAAACCCACTGCTCTCTACAAATCAGAGCTGAACACAATTAAGACCTTCAGAGACATTTTTCTTTGAAGAATCATAGCCTCATTTACATGGAATTGGATAGAAATTCCCACAGAGAAAATAATACCTGTGTGTATCAGTTTCTAACCAAGCCTTAATTTTTGTGTGGCTGCTTCAGGTCCCCTACAAGTCCCTGTTGATGTTCATTCTATTTTAAACACATTTGTTGATTAAACATGAGAACAAATTTCTTTAATATACAAACCAGGCACAACACAATTTCAGAGCATTAAAAAATATAGCACTGAAAAGAAGGGTGACAAGCAATTATTCCTGGCTCAGTCAGATATTCTCCAAATGTCTAAAGAGCAACTTATCTGACATTTCTATCCCATAAATAAATAGCATTGTTTCCTTGTTCTTAATATTTAATTTGCCAGACTTTCCCTTTCGCTTTTTCTCCCCCCTAGTAATTACAGTTTTCTATAGAGGTTATTTTTCCCCTTCCCACAGAGTTGTTTGGATAATGAAACCATTACTTTAAAAGCTGAATCCAAATAAAATCCCCTCCAGATATTTTGCACTGCCTCTGCTGTGAATCTTATGAAATCATGCTTTGCAAGGTGCTGTTTCCCATCATCCCTCTTGAAAACATTTAGGCTAACAGTAAATATTAGTCAAATGAGTACAAGCCTGTAATGGTCCTCACTCAGGGTCTGGTTGGGTAGTGTGGCTGAGTGATCATGGCCACAACCCCGGACTGCCAAGGGGTTGTAAGGAGGGGAGCCCAGGCCCTCCCATTCCACTGGGCTCCGACCCAGGGCCCTTTGGACTACCAGTAATGTGGCAACGAAGGCTGCCCTCCCTGGTCCTCTTCCTCTCATCTCCTGCTCCTGAAGTCAGCTCAGTCCAAGGCCTGGAGCTGTGGGCTGCAGGTCTACTCACCTCCACTCTGTCACACAAATGAGCGAATTCCCTGTCTTTTAATTCCTCCAGCAGATGGAGCATTTGCTGCAGGTGTGGCGGGGTGGGGCTGACTGAGCCCCAAATGATCCCTTAACCCCTTGCTGCTCAGTGTGGGGTTTGTACACTCCATCACAAAGCCACATATCCATGTGCAATGATTGTGGGACTTCAGGTTGTAGGCATATGGGGTGACATTTTCAAAAACACCTAAGTGACTCAGGAGACTAAAGCCCGTTGACTGTCAATGAAACGTAGACTCCTAAGTGCCAAAATCACTATTGAAAATGGGGCTTATATTGAGTGATATATAGAAATGTCTTGTTATAGTCTTCCTTACTTAGGTACCAGTGCGGCAAGGTGATAACCAGCTAGGATGGGTTTTGAAGGAGTTCAACACCTTGCAGGGTAGGGTTCTAATTACAGTTAGGATCTGATCCAAAGCCCATTCAACTCAAGGGAAAGACTCACATTGCTTTCAGTGAGTTTTGGATCAGGCTCTAAGTCACTAGCATATAATTGTCTTCTCACTTAGAATATCTAGGGAATTAATATATTTATGAGGAGCCAAGCCTCATGGCTCATTACAACGCAGATAAATCTATTCTGCATAAGCCTCTTTCAAAGGCATTATTTTTCTTTACTTCAGTAACATCCATAAACATTATTGCAATGAGAGAAGGAAACAAATTGCAATAATAATGTCACCATTTTTAATAAGCTGAACAGATCCCTAATGCATCATTGTCCCTCTCCAGGTGTACTTGTGTGCGGTTATTACAAATAGAGGAAGGCTGAATTTTGTTTGTAAAGTTTGCTGTAAAAACCCTATCTACTTTCACTTGTCACATTATTTTCAGTTCATGAATTCACCAGCTGCCTGAACCTCCAGCATTTGTGTCTCTGGAGGGAGGCAGGGACCAACCGCTGCTGGCAGCCCTGAGAGAGGGACCACGGCTTTGCGCCCCCCACCCCACAGCCCAGGAGGCTGTGGCCACAAGAAAAGGTCCTGGTATTTGGTGGCCGCATGCGTTCATGGTGGCCGCCTTTGAGAAATACTGTGTAGCCTTAATCCCATCTATATAGAGTCAGCTCTTTGAGTCCCCCTTCTCCATGCCTTGAAACAGTTCCTCAGAAACTCTGCAGCTAATCAGATCTTTTTGAATGACAGCCATCCCTCTCGTTTTGGGGCTTCCAACCCTTCCCTTACCCTCCATGTCTAAATCTAACACCCTATATATTCTTCTGATCTTCTTTTCATATTCCCAAACCATCTAACCTCAATTGTTGCATAATTGATACCACCTTCATGCTTCCCCTAATTCATTTGTTCCAAACATGGGCCATCCTTGTAACTGCAAGTATCCATTCTTTTCATTTCCACTGTATTCAAGATCTGCCTCTGTCTTGTCCTCAGTGCCCAGCATTTGAAGCCATACAAAAGTGAAGGCCTGATTACTGTCTTGTAGATCATACTTCTCAATTTCATAGGCATTCTCCTATCACAAATTGCTCTGCTCACTTCTCTCCTTTTAGCCCATGTCTTTCCTGTTCTGTTTATAAGTTGTTGAGTTTACCATTTTCCTGTAAAGCAGTCTTGTGCAAATGAGAATCAGACCCTAATCGGGCTTTTGGCATATATTTTTGTTCTCGTGTAAATGATACATGTCCAATTATACTAGCATTATCTGACTGTTTAAAAGGGCACTAGTACATCAGATCTCATGGCAAAATATCATGGTGCTAAACCAGTTTCTGGAAAAATGTATAGTGCATTTGTAGGGTTTTTAAAAGTTCTGCTTCCATAGTGAATCAAAACAGAGCTTAGCTCCTAGCAAAATGGAATCTTCAATATTTTCTGCATTTTTTAAACTAGAGATTGAAGCTTCTTTTTCAAGCTTGCTGATGCAAGCCCCATAAAGGTACATACAACACAGACTATTGTGAGAGATTGTGCCACACACTCTCAAAGAAGCTGTGAAACCACCTGATCAGCATCCTGTACAGCAAACAGGTGAAGATTAAGAAGGAACTCTCAGAACTGGAGTCTCTCATAGAAAGCCAACCTTCCAAACAAACTTCCACGTGGCTGGACTTTACAAATACAAGACAAGCCACATACAACACACACTTTGCTTCTCTACAGAGAGAAAAAGACAGTAAACTATCCAGACTCCTACATGCCACAAAGGACTACAACAGTGGTACCCTCAACACACCCAGCAATATTGTTAATCTATCCAGCTATACAATTAGCCCAGCAGACGAGTCTGTCCTATCTCGGGGACTCTCTTTCTGCCCCCCCCCAAACACAATACAGTTCTGCGGTGACCTGGAAGTCTACTTTAACCGTCTCCGCCTCAAGAAATATTTCCACCATGACACCGAACAGCGCAGTAGCCCACAGAAACCATCCTACCAACAATACAAGAACAAGGATTCTGTGTGGACTCCTCCTGACGGTCAAAACAGACTGGACTTCTACATAGAGTGCTTCCACCGACATGCACAGGCTGAAATTGTGGACAAGCAGCATCACTTACCTCATAACCTCAGCCGTGCAGAACGCAACACCATCCACAGCCTCAGAAACAACTCTGACATCATAATCAAAGAGGCTGACAAAGGAGTTGCTCTAGTCATCATGAACAGATCGGATTATGAACAGGAGCCCGCTAGACAACTCTCCAAGAACACATTTTATAGGCTACTATCTTCTGATCCCACTGAGGAGTACCAAAAGAAACTGCACCATCTGCTCAAGAAACTCCCTAAAGATACACAGGAACAAATCCATGCAGACACACCCCAAGAGCCCAGACCAGGGGTATTCTATCTGCTTCCCAAGATCCATAAAACTGGGAATCCTGGATGCCCCATCATCTCATGCATTGGCACTCTTACACCAGGATTGTTTGGCGATATAGACTCTCTCCTCAGGCCCTACGCCAAAAGTATCCCAGCTGACTTCCTGAGGAAACTACCATGCATTGTGATCTTCCTGAAAACACCATCCTGGCCACTATGGAGGTAGAAGCTCTCTATACCAACATTCCATACAAAGATGGACTACAAGCTGTCAGAACAGTATCCCCGATGATGTCACGGCTCACCTGGTGACATAATTTTGTGACTTTGTCCTCAGCCACAACCATTTCAGATTTCGGGATAATTTATATCTTCAAGTCAGCAGCACTGCTATGGGTACCTGCATAGCCCCACAGTATGCCAACATTTTTATGGCAGACTTAGAACAATGTTTCCTCATCTCTTGTACCCAAGTGCCCCTCCTCTACTTGCACTACATTGACGACATCTTCATCATCTGGACCCACGGGAAGGAGGCCTTGAAGAATTCCATCGGGACTTCAACAATTTCCACCCCACCATCAACCTCAGCCTGGACCAGTCCACACAAGAGACCCATTTCCTGGACACTACCATGCAAATAAGGGATGGACACAAACACCACCCTATACTGGAAACCTACTGACCGCTATACTTACCTACATGCCTCTAGCTTTCATCCAGAACACACCATATGATCCATCGTCAACAGCCAAGCCCTAAGATACAACCGCATTTGCTCCAATCCCTTAGACAGGAACAGACACTTTCAGGACCTCTTTCAAGCATTCTTAAAACTACAATACCCACCTGGGGAAGTGAAGAAACAGATTGACAGAGCCACATGGGTACCCAGAAGTCACCTACTACAGGACAGGTCCAACAAAGAAAGTAACAGAACACCACTGGAAATCACCTACAGCCCCCACCTAAAGCCTCTCCAGCACATCATCAAGGATCTACAACCTATCCTGGAAGATGATCCCTTGCTCTCACAAACCTTGGGAGGCAGACTAGTCCTCGCTTACAGATAGCCCCCCAACCTGAGGCAAATACAGTACTCAGCAGCAACCACACACCACACAACAGAAACACCAACTTAGGAACCATCCCCTGCAACAAACCCTGTTGCCAACTCTGTCCACATATCTGATCAAGTGACACCATCACAGGACCTAACCACATCAACCATGCCATAAGGGGCTCATTCACTTGCACATCCACTAATGTGATATATGCCATCATTTGCCAGCAATGCCCCACAGCCATGTACATTGGCCAAACCAGACAGTCTCTACGCAAAAGAATAAATGGACACAAAGCAGATGTCAAGAATTATAACATTCAAAAACCAGTGAGAGAGTATTTTAACCTCCCTGACCACTCAATTTCAAACTTAAAATTGGCCATCCTTCAACAAAAAAAAAACAGACTTCAACAAGAAACTGCAGAGCTGGAATTCATTTGCAAACTTGACACCATCAAATTAGGCCTGAATAAAGACTGGAAATGGCTGGGTCACTACAAGAAATAATCTCCCATCAACTGTTGAGTATGGGTCATCCACCCTGATGGAATTGGCCTCGTTAGCACTACAAAAAGTAATTTTTACTCTGTTGATATTCACACCTTCTTGTCAACTGTTGAGAATGGGACACATCCACCCTGATTGAATCACTGACCCCCCACTTGGTAAGGCAACTCCCATTTTTTTTTGTGCTGTATATTTATGCCTGCCTACTGTAATTTTCACTCCATACATCTGAAGAAGTGGGTCATAGCCCACGAAAGCTTATGCTCTAATAAATTTGTTAGTCTTTAAGGTGCCACAAGACTCCTCATTGTTTTTCCATAAAGATAGGGCAGCCTGTCAGAGTGGGCGGCGGTGCGGAGGACAGGAGTGCCCTGCAGCAAGCCCGGCAGGGCAGCCCGCATCCTTCCCTCCCAGCCAACCGGAGCAGTGCAGAACCCTTCCAACAGGCGGAGAGGCTGCATGACAGCACCCCGCTGAAGCCCTGGCCGCCCCCCTTCCCCCCCCCCCCCCCCCGATCCCTCCCTCTCCCCCCGCTAGCCGGGGCACATCTGCAATGCAGGGAGTCCCCCTGCACCCTGGCTTCGGCCGCCCGGCAGGTTTTTTTTTTTTTTTGCTTTGCCATTCTGGCCGCCCCGTTTTTTTGGGGGCGGCCAAAAAGCCAGAGCCGGCCCTGCTGCTGGTATTTCAGGCCCTTCCTTCTCCACCTCAGTGAGGGGGTCACTATCCTGCTCTGAGCTCTTCCTCATCTCCAATTCAATTATTTATGCTCTAAGCTACAATGGGATTTACACTCTCCAAATTCCAGGCTCTGAATTCCTCCATTGCATGTTAGAGTACTGGATGCTACAGCTGATGCCTGTATGGGAAATTGGGTTTGCCAAAAAAATGGCTGAGAGGCACTAAGTTCAGAAGCAAATATGTTTTTCCTTGAAGTTTCTAACAAGAAATGTATTTTGACTTAGATTGTCCCACACTCTCAAACCATAGGCATATATTTGCTAGATACTATATATATAAGGAATAAAATGCCCATCAGTTTTACCACGTTAGGTTGATTTAAAAATGACCACATCCACACAACCAACCCCGTTCCATCGACCTAAACGGCTCTTAAAATCGACTTCTGTACTTCTCCCCGAAGAGGGCAGTACCGCTAAAATCAACTTTGCTGGGTTGAATTTAGGGTAGTGCGAAAGCAAATCGACATTATTGGCCTCCGCGAACCATCCGAGTGCTCCATTGTGACCGCTCTGGACAGCACTTTGAACTCCGATGCACTAGCCAGGTACACAGGAAAAGCCCCAGGAACTTTTGAATGTCATTTCCTGTTTGGTCAGCATGGTGAGCTCAGCAGCACTCGCAGCACAGGTGACCATGCAATCCCCCCAGAATTGCAAACAAGCTCCAGCATGGACCGAACGGGAGACACTGGATCTGATTGCTGTATGGGGAGAAGCATCTGTGCAGGCTGAAGTCTGATCAAAAAGAAGAAATGCAAATATATTTGCCAAAATCTCACAGGGCATGTTGGACAGAGGCTACACCAGGGACACACAGCAGTGCCGCGTGGAAGTTAAGGAGATCAGGCAAGCCTACCAAAAGACAAAGGAGGCAAACGGTCACTCCGGGTCAGCACCCCATACATGCTGCTTCTATGATCAGCTGCATGGCATTCTAGGAGGAGACCCTACCACTATACCACCACTGTCCGTGGACACCTGCAAGGGGGGAGTCTCACGCATCAGGGAGGAGGATTTTGTGGATGAGGAAGAAGAGGAGGAGGAGGAGGAGAATGCAAAGCAGGCAAGTGGTGAATCCGTTCTCCCCAGCAGCCAGGACCTTTTCATCACCCTAGAGCCAATACCCTCCCAAGCTGGGATCCCCGACCCTGAAGCTGGAGACGGCACCTCTGGTGAGTGCACATTTGTAACTACAGTACAGGGATTAAAAGCAATAGTGTTTAATGTTTGATTTGCCCTGAAGAATTCGGATGCATTCGCGCCAAGTACAGCTACTGGAAAAGTCTGTTCACATGTCTGGGGATGGAGCAGGAATCCTACAGGGACATCTCCATGAAGCTCTCCTGGAGGTAGTCTGAAAGCCTTTGCAGAAGATTTCTGGGGAGGGCTGCTTTATTTTGTCCTCCATGTTAGGACACTTTACCACACCAAGCCAGTAGAAAGTATTCTGGAATCATTGCAGCACAAAGCATGGCAGCAAATGGTCCTGGGTTTTGGTCACATTCAAGCAACATTTGGTTTATAGCTTTCTGTGTTAGTCTCAGTAGAGTGATATCATTCATGGTCACCTGGCTGAAATAGGGGAATTTTTGTAAGGGATCAGTAAAAGGACCCCGTTCATGTTGGGCTGTTTGCGCTTGGCTAAAAGGGATCATCCCAGAGATTAGCCATGTGGCGGGGCGGAGGGGAGAAGGGATCATCCCAGAGAATAGCCACATGGTTGGATGGGTGTGGGTGTGTGCTGCACATCCACCTGAAAACCACAGCCCATCCTTTAAATGGCAAACCCAACCGGCATTGCTTGCTATGGGAAAGGAGGGTGCTGCAGTTTGAAAACATTCCCACATGTTATGAAGGTGTAAGAAGCCAACCCCCCGTACCAAAAGGCTTATCATGGCTCATGGAAACTGAATTCTGTTGCCCAGCCGTGTGTGATGTGTCACCATACCGGCAGGCGCTCAATATAAAAGGCAAAATGCGACCTTGTACCTAAAGCACATGTGCTGTCTGCTGTGAATTGCTTAATTCACTGTGAAAGAGTCTCCCTTTTGTTCTCAGAAATGTATCATCTTAAATTTTACTCTCCCTTTTTATCTCCCCCCAGGTGCAAATTTTTCTACGCTCCCCCTATCATCTCCGTCCCTGAGGTTAAAGCAGATTAGAAGGTGAAAAAAACGCACTCGTGATGACACGTTTGCTGAGCTCATGCAGTCTTCTCGCACTGATAGGACACAGCTTAATGCATGGAGGCATTCAGAGGCAGAGGCCAGGAAAGAATTAAGTGAGTGCGAAGAGCGGAGGCAGGACGCCATGCTGAGGCTAATGGGGGAGAAAACAGACATGCTGAAGTGTCTGTTGGAGCTGCAGGAAAGCCAACAAGAGCAAAGACCCCCACTGCATCCACTGTATAACCGCATGCCCTCCTCCCCAAGTTCCATATTCGCCTCACCCAGATGCCCAAGAATGCGGAGAGGAGGCTCCGGGCACCCAGCCACTGCACTCCAGAGGATGGCCCAAGCAACAGAAGGCTGTCATTCAAACAGTTTGATTTTTAGTGTGGCTACAATAAACAATGTGGCCTTGTCCTTCCCTCCTCCCTCACCCCACCCGGGCTACCTTGTCCGTTATCTCATTTTTATTTTTAATTAATAAAGAAAGAATGCATGGTTTCAAAACAATAGTTACTTTATTTCCAAGCGGGGAGGATGGTTGGCTTACAGTGAATTAAAATCAACAAATCAAGGAGAAACACACAACTGTCACACCGAAACCTGGCTAGTCATGAAATTGGTTTTCAAAGCCTCTCTGATGCGCAGCTCGTCTTGCTGTGCTTTTCTAATCGCCCTGGTGTCTGGCTACTGAAAATCAGACGCCAGGCGATTTGCCTCAACCTCCCGCCCCGCCATAAACATCTCTCCCTTACTCTCACAGATATTATGGATCACACAGCAAGCAGCAATAACAATGGGAATATTGGTTGCACTGAGGTCTGACCTACTGAGCAAACAGCGCCAGTGAGCTTTTAAACATCCAAAGGCACATTCTACCACCATTCTGCACTTGCTCAGCCTATAGTTGAACTGCTCCTTACTACTGTCCAGGCTGCCTGTGTAAGATTTCATGAGCCATAGGAGCAAGGGGTGGTCTGGGTCCCCAAGGACAACTATTGGCATTTCAACATCCCCAGTGGTAATTTTCTGGTCTGGCAAATAAGTCCCTTCTTGCAGCTGCTCAAACAGCCCGGAGTTCCTAAATATGCAAGCATCATGCACCTTTCCCTGCCATCCCACGTTAATGTCGGTGAAACGTCCCTTGTGATCCACCAGGGCTTGCAGCACCATTGAGAAGTACCCCTTGCGGTTCACGTACTGGTTGGCAAGGTGGTCCAGTGCCAAGATAGGGATATGCGTTCTGTCTATCGCCCCACCACAGTTACGGAACCCCATTGCAGCAAAGCCATCCAGTATGACCTGCACATTTCCCAGAGTCACTACCCTTGATAACAGAACGTCAATGATTGTATTGGTTACTTGGATGACAGCAGCCCCCACAGTAGACTTTCCCACTCCAAATTGATTCCCGACTGACCGGTAGCAGTCAGATGTTGCAAGCTTCCACAGGGCTATTGCCACTCGCTTCTCAACTGTCAGGACAGCTCTCTTCTTGGTATTCCTGAGCTTCAGGGTGGGGGAAAACAACTCACAGAGTTCCAGGAAAGTGGCCTCACGCATGCGAAAGTTTCGCAGCCATTTGAATCATCCCATATCTGCAACACTATGCGGTCCCACCAGTCTGTGATTGTTTGCCAGGTCCAGAATCGGCGTTCCACTGTATCAACCAGCCCCACTGCCGCCATGATGTCCCAATTGCCACACCCTGTGCTTTCAGGAACGTCTGTGTCCATGTCCTCATCAAAATCCTCCTCGTGCTGGCATCTCTTAGCCCGGTTGTGCATATACTGCAGAATAATGCGCGAGGTGTTTACAATGCTCACAACAGCAGCAGTGACGGTGAGCTGAGCGGGCTCCATGCTTGCCATGCTATGGCATCTGCATGGGTAACCCAGGCAAAAAGTCATGAAACGATTGTCTGCCGTTGCTTTCACAGAGGGAGGGGCAACTGACGACATGTACCCAAAACCACCTGCAACAATGTTTTTACCCCATCAGGCATTGGGAGCTTAACCCAGAATTCCAATGGGCAATGGAGACTGCAGAAACTGTGGAATAGCTACCCACAGTGCACCACTCTGTAAGTCGATGCTAGCCACAGTAGTGAGGACGCACTCCGCCGATTTAATGCGCTTAGTGTGGACATACGCAATCGACTGTATAAAATTGATTTCTAAAAATCGACTTCTATAAAATCGACCTAATTTCATAGTGTAGACATACAGTTCTATATAAACAATGGATTTTAAAAAATTGTCATTTCTTTAATGGTTCTCTTTTTTTGTTTTATTTATTCTTCAATACTGTATTTCAATAGTTGTGTTTCGAATGATGTTGATAGAAGATCACTATGCAAACTCACTGAATGATGTACAGTAGAACCTCATTTATCTGAAACTCACTTATCCTAAAAAAAACATGTATCCAAAATTGGGTTAGGTATCCCAATATGTATCATTTGAATGCAAAAATTCTTAACATTCACATAAATTCTGCTCTGCCGTCTACACTGAGATCTACTGTGTGATTGTAATTGGGATTTTTTGACTCCCACTCATTGGTTTCTTAAGACATTGTTTTATATAAAGAACCTTCAAAAGAAAATGAAAAGAGATTATTTTGCTGAAATCTCCAGCAGACTTAAAATTTTTCATTACAACAGAAATGCCGAGGGATGTATAAGTACATAAACACAATTTCCACTGTACTGTATCTTGCACTACACTAACATATTCTCTGCATGATTTCAATTGTTCTCTCTGTACAATATTATGATATTTTATCTTTTGACTACATCAGAGAATACTATGCAGCTATTCCATAATATTTAAGCCTTACTAATAGAGATAAACTGTCAGGTTAAAATCATATTTGTAAAAAATGTATTTATTCATCTTAGATGAATAAAAAGTGAAAGAATTTTAAAAGTTTAATTTCACATTTCACTACTTATGCTGCTTGATCACTCTTTGCATGCCACTCAGTTTGGACGAAAAGTCAACTTCACTTGACTGGTCAGTTTCACTCGCTAGTTCTTTAGTACTCAGACCATACTGAACTATTGGGTTGCAAGTATTGCGGGACAATGTTTACTTTTTGTTTCATGTACCACTACTAGGTTGCTGATCTACCCTGTGCTAGTTTTATCTTCTTTTCAGCTTGCCAGTTCCTTCTCCAATGATTCTATCAGGGCTAATGGAATTGTGCATTTTGGCAGTCTGATGGGTTGCATATGGGGATCTATTTCTCATTTCAACTCACCCTCGGGGTGTCCATTTCCTTGAAATATGCTCTTATATTCCGTTAGAATTCTAGACAGAGCCCACAGCTTCATGTTGAGGATATTGTAGTGTTGTACTGCAATCAGATCTGTGGCTTGCATTGCCCTGCTGCCCTCAGTGGGTGGTATTCCTGCATCAACTACTCTAAAATCCAGATTTAACATCTCTTGTTTTGTGGGTCTCTTGTCAACAGCCTGAATTTACCCCCTGGCCTCAGGATGGTTTTATTGTACAACATGTGAGCAAATTTTACAGTCTAATATTGCTATTTATCAGTGTTGCTGGAATTACATGGTAGCTGGCTCCACAGTCCAGATGGAATCAAAGCAGTTGTTGATATAATACCATAGTTGCAAATATGTCAGTGGAATGGCTGGCAGCCTTCTTCTGCAGTTCATGTACACTAAGAGTCTCTGGATCTGCTGAGGACCTCCTCCTGTTCACTGGAAGTCTCTGCATCCCCTCAATCACTGCATGTACTGCTATTTTTTATTCCTGCAGTGGCTGCAGCACTGGGTCATACACCATTGACCATAGGCTGAGCATTTTTCTTTCGTGCTGCTTTCTACAGTATATACACTGGAGCATGATGCCTGCATTCTCAGTTACTCCATCTCTCTCATGCTTCCTGGGTTCCTTTAGCTTGAGCCTGTGTACTTGTTCTGCAATTATCATTTTGCTGAACGGTTCATTTATGGCTTATTACAACAATCTGTAGCCCACTAACCACCTCCTTTTGTCCTATAACTGCAGAGGTGTTAATGGGCCACTCTACCTTGAATGGTCCCTTCCAATAGGTGCTAACTACTTATGCTAAACAATCTGTTCCACCTTGCACTGGACAGTGGCTTTTTTAAATATTCTGAAAATAGCGCCCACTATATTATGGGGTGAAGGAAGCAGTTATGCAGCTGAAATAGGCAACGTGAACATCCTAGTTTTTATAATAAGTTCTCCAGACTAAAAAGAGTACATTCAACTTTGTGTGGTTTTACAACACTCTAACTACTGTATCACTTCAGAGATAATGGAGACAGGCTTTAGGATAACTGCTTTATTTAACTAACAACAAGACATAACTGTTAATGTAAACAGAGTACTGATGCTGCTGTAACCTAGCCTGGCTGCATTCAGTTTCTCAGCCTCTGCGACTGGTTCCTGTCTCAGAGCGTGAGAGTCTGTGAGTCAACAGGAAGTGTACCGCTGCACGGTATTGTGCTGGATATGCCACAATTTCCTGCTGAAGCATAACCCTTTACAGTGCAAGTGTAACCCTTCTGCCCGTCTGAGTTGGCAGCAACAAGTATCTAGGGGTTCCGTTTCAATAACGCAATGCAAAACCGGCTCGAGCCCCCACCCAGTGACCTGGGACAATTACGTACCACCCCCTGGGCACCTCTAAGAGGCAATACTTCCCCTCTCGCAAGCATGGAGTCTGAGTGTAGCAGAAAATGTTTAATAACATGAGGTAAATGACATCAGCATTAAATTGGGAAAACACCACAAACAGGATTCATAACACAATCCATGAGCAAAAGATCCACCCCCCAAAGTCCCAAAAGTCCAAAACCCCAAAAGTCTCTTGAGTCCAGCAACCCAAGAATCACCCAAAAGTCTCTGTCCCTGGTCAGTGCAGCCCCAGAGTTCAAAAGTTTATCTGCAGAGTCTTCCCCCCCCCCCACAGCCTGGGTGGAAATGGGGAGGGGAGAAAGGGGCATGCGGGGTATTAAGGGGCACCTTATGTGGTCTGAGGCCAACTGCCCCGCCTCTCCATGGGGTTCTGCTGCAGCCTTCACCATGAGCCACTCCACTCTACCAACCGCTCAGCTCCTCCAGCTGTCCCGTGAGCCACTCCAGCCATCCCGCCAACTGCTCCGCTCCACTCCGCTCGTCGTCCCATGAGCCGCGCCAACCGTCCCACAAACTGCTCCACTCTGCCAGCCACTTAGCAATAAATCTTCAGACTCCCCCACCAGTTAACACAGCACTTCGTGATTTCAGCTCTTTATTGATTTCAGCTTGTAGTAGGGGAGCCCCAGTGCTGGTGCACCATTGGCGCAAATTGAATTCAGCATAGCAGCCTGTAACTAGACTCTTAATGGAATCAAAATTAGCTCTGCTATTCAACAGTAGAGACAGGAGATGGTGCAATTGATGTTTCAGGCCCTCAAAAGGGGCCCATACCATCAAGTACAATTACCTGTCCCCAGCCTCTCTCAATTCCCTGGGTTTTGGAATCCATATCCCTTGTCTAGCGAGTGCTACTTAGGTGAGACCCTCTGTCATAAAACAGTTTCATTGTCCTTGATTCACATAATCAGGGTAACAACACTTTATTCCTCCTGGCCCAATAACAGAAAAACTGGGGATCCCACAGCAGCCAACGTGACCATTTGGAGCTGCCATGGGCTCATGCTAGGCGCGGTGGGTGTGCCTATGCAAACAAGATCAGCCCCTGAAGTTCTTTTCCACACTTGCCGTAATTCACCACCAGATGTCAGGGTAGAGCTCATCCTGACTCTGCTTACACAAGTATAACCAAACATCTTTCAATTTCTCTTCCCCCCTCATTTTCTATTAAGCATAAAATTGACAGGCAAATCCTGTCTCATTTGTGTGGCTGCAGACTTCCCTTTGGGAGTGGTAAGATTCAAAGAGGCTGGACAAAGGACAAACACAAAGTATAGAGAGCATAAATTCTCTGGGGACCCTCTGTGCAGCTGCACATAACGGACCTTGGGGGTGAGACTGGCTGGGAGAAGTCTAACAAACAGGTTCTGCAGACATTAGAGCTGTGAAGTCTATTCTAGCCTGGGAAATGTTTCCACTCCTGCTCATCAAAGTGTGGGGGCAGATTATGACCTCCTGTGGAGTTCCATGACTCCCAGACTAAGTAACTGTATGCTTTGGAGAAGATCTGTTTCTTAAAGCACATTTTAAAATAACTCCCCAGGCACATATATCAACATATAGTTTGCGTTTGGCAATGTTTAAGGCGTAACCATATTGCCTCAGATTTCTTGAAACAAAACTTTGACTGAATCAGGCAGTTGGTTACATAACAATAACCAATGTTAAGAGTTTTCTCTCAGAGGAAGAGAGAAAAATCATCAACTTCACCCCAGACTATTACAAGTATACAAATATTTACTCCAAAAGCAGAAGAAAACACACAGGATTTTAGAAAATAATCATTGGATACTGTACTACCCTGAAACTGTAAAAGAAAATTTCTAGTTCAAACTCAGTAAGACAGAGAAACCAGACACAAAGCCCACAACCACACATTTACACGACACTTTGAAAATGAATTTGTTGCATATGATTTCAAGGATGTTTGTGGGAGAGAAAGCTTTTTCCTGTGCAAGTTTTTCATAGTTTCAATCATGTACTTTGCTAAATTTTGTTTGTAACTTTGAGGGGGAAGGAATTCATTACACACAGAAGGTGTTTCCACGTCTGCTGGTTATAAAGGCTGGCTCCTGCAATTCTTGCTAATGAGAACAGGCTGTCTCCTTCCAGTACCTACTGAGAATCCCTGCTGTTGTGAGGAAATAACAGATTTTGTGAACACAACACATTTGATTTGAGCTGTCTACTTTCCTGTCTGGTAAGGTCAATGGTGAAATACTAAGTCCAACCCTGGTGTAGATTGTCATCATCTCCCTTTGGGAGGTCTGAGTACCTACTTTTCTTAAGGAAGCATCTGGGTGACCTGGGTTCATGAAACCAACACTTGATGCTGCCAGTCTCGTTAGTTATTGGCTAGCATCACATCTTCCCTTTCTGACTCAGATCAGACCTACCCCTCTCCCTATGCCATCCTGCAGCTGTTCCCAACTGCAGAGATAGTCGAGTTGAAGTCCCCTCAAAGCTGGCGCTAAAGATACAGCATTCTCCAGGACGACCCCTCAGCTGTGGAACAAGCTTCCACCTTTCACCCAAAACAGCCTGGGACCTGTGAATTTCAGAGCATGCTCTGAAATCCATCTTTTTGCCCAGACATCTGACTAAGGTGGTATTTGTTTATTGGAGAAGGAGTTTTGATGGGGAAAATCCCTCCAATTTGTTTGTGTTGGGGTGGAGTTTCGATAGGGATTTCTTGCAGGTTTTTTGTTGTTGAATTGTTATTTTGAATTATATCAAAGGCACCCAGAGAGGTGCTTTTATGTCATTATAAATTGAAATAATAAATAAATAAATAAATAAATAAATAATGGGAGTAGCCCATACACATGCAACTAGTCTAGTGGAGATCCACTCACATTAATAGTTTTCTGGATCACACCAAAGCTTACTAAGCCAACATTTTGAAAAGTGAGTGCCCCATTTTAGAGACCTTTGGCCTAAGTTTCAGAAATGCTGAACACCCACATCTCCTTTATTTGCCCTGAAATGGAGTTATGGATACTCAACGCTTCTGAAAATCAGACTCAAGATGCCTCAAGTTGAACACTGAAAATCCAGACACCCAAAGTCAATGGCCAATTTTGAAAATGTGGCTCTATTAGCTAAACGGTGCTTTAAAAACAATGGTCCAGCTGGTGTAATTCTGCACCAATCCCCCACCAGAAGCTCCAGGAGGCATAGGGGAAGCATGCTGCAACTGCACCCCTTAACAGGTACAGTGTATTCCCACTCAGTGATTAGCCATCTCTGATGACTGGTGTGGAGAGAAGAGTGGGACTATCTGCATGCCCCTAATGAGACAGGCTAGCACTGGTAGCCAGGAACAGTCCTTGCACCCAAGGAGAATGCAAGGGCTGCAGTTGTGACATGTCCAGAACACAGGAGTCAGCTGCAATCTGGCCCAGCAGTATTTGTTTTTTATATACTTTGAGACTCAGAATATCTTTTCATATCTGCATTTGCAGAGTAAAAACTATGAATCTGACGTGATTGTGTTGCTGCTGTATCTTCAGTGCATGGTGGTTGCTGGTTCCGTCCATACTAGCCTGTGGTTCACAAGGGACTTTGTCGTCAGAGTGATTGGAGCGCAAGGTGTTCTGGAAGCTTTTTTTAACTGTGACCGGGTGAACTGCTTACGAAATTTTCTGCATGGAAGAAAGAAAGAGAGAGAGGGGTAAATCTCTGCCCTAAACTCTGCTCAGCTGCCCGCTATCAAAAATAAAAACCAAATGCTCCATTACTTAAACCCTATCAGAGGGGACATGCTGGTTTTGGGATATGGAGACTTCCAGGTAACCTGAATGAATCCAGTCCATTGTGACTCAGAGCTACTGCCAACCAATGACTTTTAAGTGGCCAAAGAAAAGTAAGTTGGTGGTATCAGTCAAGTGTTTACATTAAAAACAAAAAACAAAAAAAACCAACACCTTGTGCCAGAACTGGCACTCAGTGGCATCCTTGTTTGTGATTTCAGCACAGGTTTGAAAGGGCTTAGAGTGAGCACTGCCGCAACCCCCCAAAAATGATGGGGCATGCAGGAGAGGTGGGCTTGGAGCAATTTCCACTGGCATTATTTGCATTGTATCTGTTCTTTAGATACAAAGGATTTCCATCTCTAGAATTGTCAATCTGACACCTTTCACAAGCATTAAATTCACTTCATATTTGCAGATTATAAATCGAACACATTCACTAAAGATGGCCTTTTGGTTTTTATTGGAATCTCAAAAATGTTGCAATGCACGAATATTCACTCTGAAGATAAAATGCTGATTTCCAATGTTCCTATTGCTTTGATTGCCACTATATTGCTATAAATCAATAACAGTGAAGCTACATGTAACAACAAGTGGGATAACACTAAATGAAGAGATGACTTATTAGAATGTGCTCAGGTAAGGAATGGCTAATATTCTTTAAAGTATGCATCATCGTGATAATACTACATACAAGGTCCTGAATATTCCAGGTTTCCACAACAGCTGAATTTGCCAGGGAATTCACTCTTTACTGAAGAATTGTGCTCCAGAATTTCAGCTTTCATTATTTTTTTAATATGGGCCAGATTTGGGCTGATGTAAATGGAACTTTTGGAAATGCTGATTTCAATGGAGCTTACCCGTTTACAGCAGTTGAGGACCTCCCCCTATATTTCTACCCTCGTGGTTGCAAAGAAAATTTGAAAAGGGGAGTATAAAATAATACAGTGATATCTGCCTGAGTCTGCAGAGAGCCTGAAATAATTGCTTAAAGGAGTGAATTGCCCACATTCATCTTAATGGACTGTTAACTCTGAAACCTAAATATGACAATCTGTGGCATACTGAAAATGTGGGTCCAACATAAAAAAAATTGAATTAAATATCAAAATTAATAACAGGAGCTAGTGTACTGACTTTATTCATTTTCATATTGAATTCAATAAAACAGTCCATTTTTACAGATTTATCTGAAGCTGCTGCAGAATTTGCCGCAGAGTACACAAGGCCTTGGCCATGTCCATTTTTAAAGCAGAACATAGTGACCAAGATAAAACAAGCAGGCAACAATAAAGAGGGGGTACTAGAGTATTATATGCAGTATGGCTTAGACATGAGAGGGTATCTTACAGGTAAAACTATTTGACTATTTTATTTAATGTGTACACACAGACATTTAGTTATCATAACTACATCAAAACAGTATAAGTCACAATACACTACCATGGTTTCCACTCTCATGCCCTAGAATATAGCAGGTTAGGATCCAGCATTATTCAGTATTAGGCAAAACATTTGTATAGCTCAAAAACCAGGAAAAACACAGGCAGAATAATCAAACCTGCTATTTTAACACTATCCTGGAAATATATGAGCTTCATAGAGTTAATAAAGTGCTATCATATGACAAGGCCACATGATTTTAAGCCTAACAATATTTCTGATTGACTGGGAAGAAAGTGAATACTGAATAGTAAGGTCTAGCAATGTAAATTGTTTCCCTTAAAAAGCATCCACTCCTAGAATAAATATAGTGTTTGAATTTATAATCCCTTACTGCTGTGAGAAGTTGTTGCTCACAACAGAACTCACATTGACTTAAAGACGGGTCATTCCCCTAGGTGCTTGCAGGATTGGGCCTCTATTTTGTTTTCAAAGCTTGAACATAAAGGACTAACACTGTTAGTGCTCAACTAGATACCACTGGCTCTGTCTCAAATATTTAGAAATCAGATTATAATTTGCCATTTTGAAATTTTAATATGGCAACCTTACAAACTGTCAAAAAGATCCCAGTAGACGATGCATCATAAAATTCACTCTTGTAAAACTTGATTAAAAGCCAACACAACCTTCAGTAATAGAATAGAGTAAGGAGTTTAATTCTAATCCCATGTTTTGTATTTCATTCACAAGCACAACAATTCACCTGATGCAATAAGCAGATCAACGAATATGCTCCAGTGTTATAGAGTTACAACGGACATAAAATGTAACTCTATTAAAACGATACTCTGTTTTGATATCAGTAGTCACTGAAAAAAATAATAGAGTCAAAAGGCCTGATTCTGATCTCACTTACTCCAGTGTAAAATCAGTGTAAGGAAAAGCAGAACCAAGAGGATACATGTTTTAGCCTCATTATGTCAAGCAAGACGTGATAGTAGTGGGCCAGATACTTAGTGTAAATCCGCATAGCTCCATTGAAGGAAATGTTGTCACCAGAATTATGCCACTGACACGAGATGTGGAGCTTGCCCAGGACTTCTACTTAACTAGGGTTGTGTAAACACATCCAGAGCTATTTTTTATTATTATTTAGGGGTTGTGTTTCCTTAAAAAAGATGAGAAGAATAGGGCCCACAATAGATTTGATTAAGCACATGAACATTTGGATGATCATTTTACTGATGGCCAAAAGCTCTGAGGAGTTTGAAATCTAACTACATCCAAAACCTTTTGAGATTCACCCATCACACTTTATAACCCTCCTGCATTCATAAACAACATGTTAACAACAATGTTAAGGTTGTGGCACTAGCTGATATAAGATACGAAATTCAGAGAAAAGGCCGACAGTCCGTCTTCCACTCACATTTCAACTTTTCCCTACACAAGCAATGGAGTGAAGTAAGGGAAGAGTCACCTTTGAAGTTCAATTTCATGTGCCTAGGTCAATTTTTTTTTAAAGAAATGTAAAGTTTGTATTGGCTGGTGGTAGTTGTGGTGGATGAATGGATTTAATACCTTCAACGGTGATAACATCCTTTACAGTTGTTATGAAAGAGTGATTGCCATTTCTCTGCTTTTCCCTTTGATTTTTATACTAGTCTTTGAAGTGTGATGAGTTAAAGACATCATTAAAAATTCTAATTAAAAAGAATTATATTTCTAGTCCAATAGAAACCAGAGGTATGTATGGAAATGAACCAAACTCTCAGTAGGAAATTGGTATATGAAGCCCATTGTGTGCTCTTTTATGTCAAAAGTGGTCCATTCTTGTCAATTGAGGAGTAAAGATTAAATTTTGCTTGTCTTTATAGTAACTGAATTGGTGACAGCATATTCTTCTCTTGATAAGGATAGAACCCCTGTCACCCTGCTAGGAGAGATGAACATGCAACAAGAAAAATATACACCTCTATAAGTGTGAGACCTAACTTCTCTCTGCAATTTTATTCATGCAGTAGCATATTCAGGATAGGAACAAAATCCTGACCAGCAAATCACTTCAGCACAGGCTTAAAGTTAAGTGAGTGAATCATTCCAATAAACTCATTTTTGGGGGGAAATTCAATGACTTTAATTGGAATAATCAGATGCTTAAAGTTAAGCACATGCTTACGTGCTTTGTTGGGACAGGGCCAAATGCCGGAGAAATAAAGGTGTTCTGTGACAAAAAGGGGTTCTGTGACAAATTCCCTCTCTTGACACCAAGAATCCAAAGATTCCTGCTCTAATTACACCAATTTATTTAAATAATAATAACTAGAGCTGGATGAATGACTTGTAATACAATATTCAAATAATTAAGTTAATTTTAGTTAGTATTAGCCAAGTAATTTTTTTGGTGAGTATTTTTCAACTACTTATAATAATTAGGGGTGGCTGTTATAGTTTTATTGATTTCAGATGAATCTATTATTGCTTCCATGTGGCATTCTTCATTGTGTATCCTTTTGTATTGGGCCTGGTGTGAATATTTCATCCCATAGAAAAAGTGTTCGAAAAGAAAAAATGATAGTATCTACTCTTTTAAAGTGGCCGTAAACCTGCCCAAAATATCAAATACCAGAAATATTCTTGAGGTCCTATTGTAGTCTGGCCTATAAGCCATGTTTCAAAACCAGACAAAAGCTTTGGGCAGACTGAACTAGTTACACCCACACTGGACTTTCCCCCCATCGTTTTCCACCACTGCTGCTATGCTAGCAACAATGGAGTGAGTGCTAGTACAGGCAAAGATAGAATGCTGCTGGTATTTTCCATGTCATTTAACACTGCATAATGCCAGTCTAGAAAACATTATGGTAAAAAAACCTAGCAACTATAAGTGTCTTAGCTATACTACTACAGCACGCTTGCTCGCTCGCTCTCTTTCTTTCTTTCTTTCTTTTTTTAAATAGATTTATTTACTTAGAAAGTTCCTTTTGTTCTTGCAACTGCTGAGGGAGCTGAACCAGTGTTTGCATGATGGGGGATTTTGGCAAAAAAGCACAGAATAGATGAAGCCCCACTAACTTAGACTAAGGCTTTTGCCTAGTTTTGAAACCTGGTGGAAGTCCTACCTATACTACAAACTGGAACCAGATTCTCTGACATGGTTGTTGGTTTTGAACAGACAGGGTCTTAAATATGTCTCACACCAGGAGACAAGCTGAGGAAATACCAGTTCTACAAACAGCATGAAATCCTGGCCCCACTGGAGTCAATTGGAGTTTAGGCATTGACTTCAGTAAAGTCAGGATTTCACCCTGAATGTCTTATTATGAGCACCCACCGTATAGATTGTTATATGTGTACAAAACAAAACATAAACAAACATCATGTCCATAAAAATGCATGTCCATAATACACACCCAACGCACTGACCCACTCAAAACATGAGGATAAAGGCAAGTTACTTTCATTCCAACATCGTGTGCCATTCCCAGCTGTTAATCTAAAAGAATAACTTTTCTAATAAAAAGGATTCATGAAGGTGCAAGTGCTCCAGACCTCAGACTGAGTCGTGAACATTCTAGAAGGGATCTTTAAGCAGGGGCGGCAGGTTTGTATCATTTTTGGTGGTGCCCAGAACAGGTCCAAGTCCTGCCCCCCCCGCCACACCTGCCTTGTAAGCTGATATATATTTTTTAAAATAATGTAAAAATGGACTGGAAACAGTAAGCGTTTAACAGTTTTCCTATATTGCACAATGTGGGGTGGGGTGTGGGGGGATGAGGGCTCTGGCTGGGGATGAGGGGTTCGGGGCTAGGGCAGAGGGTTAGGGTGCAGGGCTGAGGGCTGCAGCCAGGGATGGGGGGTTCACGGCACAGCTGTGTCACTAAAAGGTGCATAGTGTAGACATAGCCTCAGTCTCTGCATGGCATAGAGATACTGAAGTATCCACATTGCAAACACACCTCTCATCTGGAAAGCAAGCAAGGGAATGCTACATTTTACTTCTTTAAAATCTGTTTGGCCTGGTGTGTGTCATTTAGTTGTTACATTACAGTAAGTGTTTTCAATTTTGCACATAACAAAAAATTAGAGTAACTGGGAGGAAATTGCTCAGAAGCAGGGTCAGCTCTAGGCACCAGCAAAACAAGCTGGTGCTTGGGGCGGCACATTTTTAGGGGCGGCATTCTGGCGCGGGCCATGCCGCCCCTAAAAATGTGCCCCGGCTGCCCTAACTCACCTCCGCTGCTGCCGCTCGTGCACCGCTGCTCCCCCTACTTCCCAGGCTCTCAAACCCAGGAGGGAGGGGGGAAACCCCCTCCCTCCCGGGTTTGAGAGCCTGGGAGCGGGAGACCCCGAGCGGCCGTGGCATGCGAATCAGCTGTTTCGCGCGCCACGGCCGCTCGGGATCTCCCTCTCTCCCAGGTTTGAAAGCCTGGGAGGGAAGGGGAGACCCCGAGTGGCCACGGCACGTGAAACAGCTGATTCACGTGCCTCTGCTCCCCCTCCCTCTCTCCCAGGTTTGAGAGCCTGGGAGGGAGCGGGAGACCCCGAGTGGCCGTGGCGCACGCGCTGCTTCTCCCTATCCCTCCCTCCCTCCTAGGCTTGAGAGCCTGGGGGGAGGAGGCAGGGCTGGGGATTTGGGGAAGGGGCAGAGTTGAGGCGGGGTTGGGGGTGAGTAAGAAAAAAATGGGGGAGGAGGGCAGCCAAAATTGTTTTTGCTTGGGGTGGCAAAAATCCTAGAGCCGGCCCTGCTCAGAAGGCACAAAGGGTGTCAAGACAGTGATAAACCTTAAATGCTGTCTTTTTAAAATAAGCTACTTAATGAAATGCTCTAAGAGCAAGAGGCAGCGGGTGTTGATAAGTATCAGGCTATTAGACAGCAGTTGTTATGGAGCCTTCTTGGTTACACTGACAGCCTGATACAGATGACACTTTGAATGGGATGCAATTTATGAGATTCAAATGTCTGGAGGTGCTGCTGTAAGGCCTGAACATCATTTAAATATTTTAAGAGTTTGCTCTAAATGTATGAGATGACTCTTTTCCAATACCACAGAAGCTTCTCCCTTCTCCTTCCCCCCCATAGTTATTTTCAGATTTTACATCAATATTTATGGAGAGAAACTATTCTCTGTGAACAATAGTCAACAGTCATTCTTGTCACTTTGGAAATGATACAACCAGAATGTCTTACTAGTTTTATGTCGTGTTTTCAGAAAGCAGGTTATCATTACACCTGCCTACCCATTGCTCAGATAGTTTTATTTTGATCATCAGCTATAGATATTAAAGACAAAGTAACATTTTCATTGTAATTTTTCTTTGTGGAGAGGAAGGACTTTGGTTCTGTGTTTAAAGCACAGACTATCACTCAAGAGAGCTGGGTTTGATTCCCAGATCTGCCACTGATCTGCTGTGTGACCTGGAGCAAATCAATTCACATTTCTGCTCTTCTGTTTCCCCTGCCACCCTGCACTCTTATTGTGCGTTTGTACAGTGCCTAGAATAATGGCACCTCCAGGCACCACGGTAATACAAGTAATAAAAATAATAAACAATACTATTAATAATAATATAGTTCCAGCTTTGTCACAGATTTTGTGCACCACCTTGATCAAGTCACCTAACCTATTGTGCTTAAATTTCCCCTGAAAATAGCTTAATTCACTAAGGTGCTTTGAGATCCTCAGAAGGCACTACTGCAGTGCAAAGTATTATTATAAATCTAGGAGTTTGGGGACTTTATTTTTGGGCCTTTATTTAGGCTCGAGTGCTCACTCTCTTTGGTTCTAGTATTTACTCTTTTCACATATGTCTCGGTTTTGCATTTCTGTTTACCTGTAGCTTCTGTGTTCCTCTGAGCTTGCCAGTAATTCAGGAAGTGGTCTGATTATTTAACTGGGCTTCCTTAACAGACTTCAGTATGGGGGTTGTCTCTGACTGCAATCTCAGTTACAGCAATGTTCAGGGTATACAAATTAACTTAAAAGAAAGTGATACAAAATTAAACATTTGATAATATTCTAAATCTTGTTAAACAAGGAAGGAAAACAAGCTGCTCTCATTTAACCCTGGCAATTTAAAATATGTGGTAGGAAGCACTGTGCTTTTGCTCTCATTTGAACAGTTTGACGAAAGGCCATGAACACATTCATTAAAAACATGATTTGTTTTTTTAATATAAAAGTTTAACTCTCGCTCCTGCTCCCCACTCCATCTATTCACAAGCACAAGGTCAGATTCCCTATTCATATTAAATAAATTCTATAGACTTCTGTGGAACCACTCTCAATTTACACCAGTGTGTAAGGGAGAGAAGAATCAGGCCTCCTGTTATTTGTTGATGCGTAATCATTTCCTGCAGCTTAACTTTCTACAGATGCATACCCCTCTTCAGGCAGGATCTGGAACACTGAAAGCATGTTCTTGAGTTTTGTAAGTTCAGGTCACCAATCTTCTTGTTCCATCCTAGCCTAGTTGATAATTAGACACATTTCCATTTGTTACGAACAATAAGTGAACCTCAAAAGACAGAAACGTTTTGTTCAGTTTGGATAAGTTACCAAAGTCCAGATATTATTCTGAGATTTTTTTCTACTAAAGGAAGATTCATTAAAAAACAAGATTACCTTGAATTTACCAATATATACCCACCCCGTGAAGCTGGTAAAGCTGTCTGCAATTCAGGTTTGCAGAGCAAGGAGGCCCCAGATTGATTCCTGTACACTGAATAATTCATTCTGTGTCAGCCAGGTGATGAATCTCATTTCTCCCATTGTTCACCTCACATATAAAGATTCTAATTTTGCACTTTACCAATATCACTTTTCATGCTCATCCACTTACTTTTCAGAAAAACCGTCCTTCTGGACCAACATGACTAAAACATGATTCAAAATTAGACCCAAAGCAGCATCGACATGATAGTGGACATTTTTTCTGAGCCTGGCAACAAAATAAGGGGAAGATCACTCAATAAGTTGGCTAAAATTGGAATAAAATGTTATTTTTGATTCATCCTGAAGTATGCCTATTGTAGCACATTAATTCACAATTACACTGTAGCATCTTTCATCATTGCAACATCCCTGTGGGATAGTGATTGTGTTACAACCGTTTTAGAGAAGAAAAAAGAGAGTGCAGTAAGACTAATCAATCAGAAACTAGAACCCAGGAGTTCTGATTCCTAGGCCTTGTGTTTTAAGTACTTGATGGTGTTTCCCATTCTGCGCCAGGTACCATGATTGACATTTTCCAGGACAATGGGTTTAGACCAGACCCACTCGGGGGAGAGTGGGGGAAAGGAGGGCAAAGGGGACAATTGCCCAGGGCGAGGGCGATTTAAAAGGGCCTGGCGCTCCTGGCCACCGCCGCTTCTGCTGCAGTAGTGGTGGCGGTGGCCGGGAGCCCAGGCCTTTTTAATTCGCCCGGGCGGACTGCAGGGCTCCAAAGCATGGGCGCTGAGTGGGTGCTGAGCAGAGCATCCACCAGCAGGTCCCTCCGCCCCACCCAGCACCTCCCGCCAGCAGCGGGCCCCGCCAATCAGCTCATCCCCACCCCCCCCAGTGCCTCCCACCCACCGCCGTCAGCTGTTTGGTGGCATGCTGGAAGTACTGGGGGGGAGGAGCAGAGGATGGGAAGAGACAAGGTGGGAGTGGGCCTGGGCGATACATGGCCCAGATGCCAGGAGTGAAAGAGGCAGCACCAGCCCCTTGTTCCAGCTGCTGAGACGCTGCTCTGCAGCCCTATACGGTGGCTGCCTGAGAGAGCCTGCCTAGGGAGGTGACTTCCGCTCCCTGCCAGGGCTCGGGTGCCGGGGTCCCCAACAGCTGAGCTGGGTGGGGAGCGGAAGTCACCTCCTTAGCCAGGCTCTCTCAGGCTCCCTCCTGCTCCCCACCTGGGCTCCTGCCTACCAGGGAGAGCGGCGGAACATGCTGCAGGGAACGGGGACAGGCCCAGCAGGAGGATAAAGCTCCCGCCCCCCAGGTAACATGGGGTGGAGCGAGTGCTGTGGTGGCCCTGGGCTGGGCAGGAAGGGAGGCATGTAACCTGCCCTTTAGATCATGCCCCGCAACTTTGTGGAGGCACCAGTTGTATATGGAGCACCATTGGGGGAAGGGATAGAATGGGGGTGGGAAGAGGTAGGGTGGGGGTGGGATATTGGGGAAAGGGGCCTAGGATGGAGTGGGGTATTGAGCATCCCCGGGAAATCTTGAAGTTGGCGCCTATGCTCCTTGCCTCATGTGGGGTGGTACTGGCAGAGGGCAGGCATCTGGAAGCCTTGGTCATGCCAGAAGAGCATTCCCAGCAGTGCAGCCGGCAGCTCGCTGGGCACCAGCGAGAGCCCATTGACTGTTCTGCCCTAGGGCCTGGAATTGCTGTTGGCGGGCCTGGTTTAGACACACCTTTTCCATTAAGGATTTTCACTATACTGCACTGAAAATCTCAGCTCATACATTTAATCATTTAGGCCCAGATTCAACAAGTGCCTAATTTTAATCAGGTGGGGAGTCCCACTGACTTAAGTGGGATCACACACGTGCTTAAAGTTTGACCCATTTTAACCTAGCCCTTTGCTTTACATATCATTTCTGAAGAAGACTGTTGATTCAAAACACCATTGCTATCTTCAGTTTCTGTTTTCAATAAAAATATAATAAAATGCTTTTCATTTTTCTTGAGCATTTAGTTCTGTAGGAAAAGACATTTGATCCTATCAATATTTTCCCCTAGCAAAACCCACCACTACCTGAAATAATATTTACCTGATCTTCTGCAATTATAATGTTGGGTAGGATTTTAGTTATTAAAAGACTTATGTGTAATACAAGAAACGTTTTTGGGGGGCGCGGCGGGGTAAGATTTTTATGAGCAAATTCTTTTTTGTTTCTTTTTCTTGCGGTGTGTGATTACTTCAGGATAATTGGTTTTATCTGAGCTTTATTGGTCTGTACAGTACATTTTACAGTGTCATAGGTTATAATCTCATCTGGGGTTCAGGGAAATATATAACATTTTTCTTTCATTAATAATACATATTCTTTTCTTGCAAGAATATATGTTCTGACTGGCTATTTTTGGATGAGTGTCTCGGTATTTTGTGTCTGATATAATGCCATATGTAAGTACTGTGAATAAGAGGCTCTTTGTCATTTGAAAAAGATTGAGAATCAAAATTATTTATTATTTACCAGAAGGAGATTAAGGGCAAAATTCTCCTTATTGAGCTGCATGCCGGAGCTCTTATCCACCACACTGATCTCTTGCATAATCAGCATTTAAATTCCATATAGACCTTCCATTGCAGAATACGGAATAAAAATACACTGCAGGCAAGAGAGGAGACTTTTGCCATAGGTTGGTTTGATATTCTAATTTCCAAAAATATCTCCATTTGAAAGACCAGAAAAAGATTGTATTATTGTATTAATAAATTCATGGTAATCCTAGACTGTTGTTATTGTTTTAATTTTCTGACATTAACAATTCTACTTTCATCCAAGTATTTCATGGCCCTAATTTCACAACATCCCTGTGAGTTCGGTAAATAGTCATTTTAAAAATGACAAAGTTAGAGAGAGGTTAATATTATTAATTATTATTATTATTTGAATTATCATAGTACCCTGGAGCTACAGTCATAGGCCAGGAAGCCCTTGTACTAGGCAATGTACAAACACAGAACAAACTGACCCAAAGAGCTTTCATTTTAAGTGACTTGGCCTATGTCCCTCCAGCAAGACAGAGACAGAGGTAAGAATAAGACCGTGTCTACACTACCAATTTTTGTCAACAAAAGTGATGTTGACACCTGAAAGTCGACATAATTAAAATTGGAATTTCATGTTCACACTTGCTCCCTCTGTCGACAGATCGCGTACAGATTGGGGGCACCATCGCCAACAGTACGAGCATTGCACTGTGGGTACCTACCCCACAATCCAGCTTGACACCTTCTGTTGCTAGGTGTTTTGGGAAGGCAAAGTAGATCACGGCACATCTTGAGACCTGGCTAAATATCCTGTGATGCATTGCTTTGTGTCCCAGTACTCCATGGGCTTCTGGTTTTCTTTTGCAGCATTTTTGCAATGGCCATTTTCTGCTGTACACCTGGCATCTTTGTGAGAAGGGATGGATCTCTCTCCTATGCTGTATTAACTGTCATAAGACATCATGCACGGCAGTGCAGTTAATCGTCAAGTTCCTCACTGAGGAAGACTCGCAGGCACCCAACATGTGTGTGACATGGATAGGAGCAACTTTATATTGCTTTTGGCATTCACAGAGCAGCTGCATAGGGTAGACCATTGCTTTTGGGCTCCAGAAACAAGAACTGAATGGTTGGATCATATCATCGTGCAGGTGTGGGATGAAGAGCAGTGACTACAGAACTTTTGGATGGAGAAAGCCACCTTCCTGAAACTCTGTGCGGAGCTCGCCCAGACCTGCGGTAATAGGGGCAAACTCCATGGGTGCTCTGGGGCTTGAGCACCCACAGGGAAAAGTTAGTGGGTGCTTTGCACCCACTGGCAGCCAAGGTCCCCTCACTCTCGCCCCACCTCCTCCTCCTTCCCACCCTGAGCGCGCCGCGTCCCTGCTCCTTCGCCTACCTCCCAGCCACCTCCAGGCATTGCAAACTCAGGGAGGGAGGGGGGAGGAGCAGGAATGTGGCGCACTCAGGAGAGGAGGCGGGGAAGAGGTGGGACCAGGGCGGGGATTTGGGGAAGGAGTTGGAATAGAGGCAGGGAGGGGGCAGAGTTGGGGCGGGGACTTTGGGGAAGGGGTTGGAATGGGGCGGGGCAGGGGTGGGAAGAGGTGGGGCCTCATGGAAGGGGAGGAGTGGGGGCGGGGCCAGGGGCAGAGGGTGGGTCGAGCACCCAGGGAAAAGCAGGGAAGTTGGCACCTATGCCTGCGGTGCAAGGACACCAGAATAAAAGCTGCCCACTTAGTAGAGAAGTGTGTGGAAATCACTGTGTGGAAGCTGGTGACTCCAGACTCATACCAGTCAGTTGCAAATTAATTCGGAGTGGGGAAGTCAACCACTGGGACTGCATTAATGCAAGCGTGCAGGGCAATAAATCACAGCCTGCTACGAAGGACTGTGATTCTGGGAAATGTGCGTGAAATAGTGAAAAGCTTTGCAGAAATGGGTTTCCCCAACTGTGGAGGGTGATAAATGACGCACATATTACAATTTTGGCACCAGACCACCTTGCGACAGAGTATATCAGTAGAAAGGGGTACTTCTCCATGGTGTTGCAGGAGTTTGTGGATCACCGAGGGAGTTTCACTGACATCAGTGCAGGGTGGTCCAGGAAGTTGAATGACGCACGCATCTTCAGTAACACCGGCCTGAACAGAAAGCTGCAAGTGGGGACTTTATTTTCAAACCAGAAGAGTACAGTGGGGGATGTTGAAATGCCCATAGTGATTCTGGGAGACCCGGTGTACCCCTTACAGCCATGGCTCATGAAACCTTATGCAGGAAACCTGGAAAGCAGTAAGGAACGGTTCAACAACAGGATGAGTAGGTGCCAGATGACCATGGAATGTGCCTTTGGCAGATTAAAGGTGCCCTAGATCCCCTTATGGCAAGCTAGACTTTAATGAGGATAATATTCCCATGGTCATAGCCGTGTCCTTTACATTGCATAATCTCTGTGAAGTTAAGGGTGAAAGGTTTGCTCATGGGCAGAGCACTGTGGCAGATAGCTTGGGTGCTGATTTTGAGCAGCCAGATACTAGGGCTGTCAGAGGAGCCCAGAAGGGGGCAATTCAAATCAGGGTAGCTTTGAGGCAGCAGTTTGACAATGAACACCAGTATATCTCTGTCACTAGTGTTAGTTTTCCTAGGACGCAATGGTGTCATTTTGGGCCTTATATTCCTGTAAGAAACAATTATTACAATGCCTGCGCATGTATTGGTAGTGCCTGCAGTCTCAATTTGTAGAAAAAAAATAAAGGTGATTCACCATTAAAAAACTTTGCTTTTATTGAACAAGAAACAGCGCACACAAATGCCTGCTGGGAAAGGAGGAACCAGGGAAAGACAGACTTTCACACACTGTGTGCCGGTCCAGCTATCATTGTGAAAGTTTTCCAAGGGGGGTGGAGTGAAGGGGAAACCGAGAGGTCCCGGAAAGTGGAAAGGAATGTGTGGGTGGAGTTTGGGAGGGGGTGTGTGCATAGAACAGTGTTTTGAAAGTGCTACAGGGGAGGGCAAGCAAGTATCTGCTCAGTCTCCAGCACTATTAAGGACTGCCACATCTGCATTTACTCCTCCATTAAGCCTCCAATCCTCTCAGTTGCATCCTTAACAAACCCTTGATTCTCTTTTCTGACCTGCCATTCGGCTTCCCAGCACTCCTTACATTCCCTTTTTTCTGCATTGTAGCACTGCAGAACCTCAAAGAACATGTCTTCTTTGCTGCGTTTTGGGAGCTTTCTTATCTGGCGGAGACACTCAGCAGGGGTGTGGGGGATGTTCCTGAAGGCCACATCTGGTGAAGCACAAGGGACAATGCACAGAAGTGGGATTGTTAAATTCACGCACAGCATTGTAACATTTTAGTTATATACATCTTTTGCAACATTGCAATCAGTTTCTCACTAACTCTAGCCAGGCACACATCTCAGTGAACAGCCAAATCATGGTGAGTACATTTGTGGGGGTGGGAGCTCTCCACATGGGAAAAGAGCACACACTCTCTGCAAGGGTCATGGTGCAGCATTCTATGGAAAAAAATCAAAAATTCTCCCACACTTTTCCACAGGGGTCATTCTAGCAGACATCTCACTGCTAAGGGTAATCAGGGAAACGAAAGTACATCTACTCCATGCTTGTGGCTTCCGCCCTGCTCCCGATGCTGCTCGCCGAATGGTGCAGGAAAATTTCCTACAATGGGGGAAGGAACAAAGCTGCTCTGCCACAGAACCTCTGGCAGAGGATTGCCGAGCACCTCCAGGAAAGCTTCCTAGAGATCTCTCTGGAGGATTCCCGGGAGATCTCAGTGTGCATCAACACCCTTTCCCACTGTACTGATTAGCTACACAAGGAAATGTCCGCCTCACAGAAACAGAGCCAGCATCCCAAATTTCTGTACCCCGAACCCAACTCTGCACTACACAAGCCACAGCCACTTACCAGGTGTCTCATCTCCTGCTTCTTGCTCTCTGGAGAGCAACTGCTGAGACTGGCTAAACACCTAGGGAGTGGAGAACAGTTCCTGGCTGCCTGCCCCATTGGGCAATCCTCTCAGGAGCTCCACATCCTCATCTAACTCCATCTCTTCATCAATAACTTTGTCTTCCGGGTTAGGTTCTCTTTCCACCACCTTCGCTCCCTTCGAAGTATCCAGAGGGCTCTTGGCGAAGGAGGGGGGGTCCCCACCAAGGATAGCGTCCAGCTCCTTATAGAACTGGCAGGTCTTAGGTGCAGCACCAGAGCAACAGTTTGCCTCCCTCACCTTATAGCGCGCCTGCCTCAGCTCCTTTAACTTCGCTCGTCCCCTTTACATGTTTGACAAGAGCAGATAACTATCATCGCTGTTGGCTCTGCACTGCAACATGTCCCGATCACAGCCCTTTTCGCACAAGCCTTGAGAAATCTGCCCAGAGATATCAAAATTCCTATGGCTCAAGCGCAGTGGGACTGCACAGCCTCCTCTCCCCATACACTGATCAGATCCCACAGCTCCACAGTGGTCCAAGTGGGAGAGGGTTTGCTGCGATAAACTGCCATGGTCACTTGGGTAGATGTGATGAGACCTCTCCATGCCAAGCCAGCAGGAAATGGAATTTCAAAAATTCCTGGGGCTTCTAAGCGGGAGGGGTGGATGGTTGTTTACCTGGCTGCAGGGCAGTGCAGTTCAAACCGCTGACCAGAGCGGTTACGATGGACATGTGGGACACCTCCTGGAGGCCAATTAAAATGATGAAATCAACCATGGTGTCTACACTGGCACTTTGTCGAGAAACATGTAGAGACAAAAGACGTAAGTCTCTTGTGGTGGATGTATTTAGTCGCCAAAATCGGGCATCTTTCCCGAGAAAAGTCGCATGGCAGTGTGTATGCACACCCTGTTTGGTCAACAAAAGGCAGATTTTGATGACAAAACCTGGTAGTGTAGACAAGGCCTAACACTCAGGAATCCTGACACCTAGGTGCTTGCTTTAACCACTAACACAATACTCCACTTGTATTCTTCACCTCCTAAAACGGCATAAGTTACAAAACCAGCCAGGCTCGTCCCCCTTACATGTTTGACAAGAGCAGATAACTATCATCGCTGTTGGCTTTTGCAGACATTGTGTTCTCTTCAGTATTTTATATTTAAAATCTCTGTAAAGATCTGTAGTTATTTATGTAAAATACAAAGAGAGAGTGATAAGTATTCATTTAAAAGACCTTAGAAAGTTTAAACAATATATTAACTGAAGGAAAAAGAAAAAAATGAAGGCACTAACGCATAGACTTGGCACAGATTTAAGCTTTCTAATATCATTTCTAAATGAAGAATCCAATAAAGGAGGGTTACTTTAAATTAAAATCATTATGATATGTCCAATTTTGATCTGAGTCTTAACAATGTGAAGTTCATTGCCATTGTATATCTTCACAGCTCTGTTTATATGCTATGGTTTTATCTGATATCTAGTTTCATGGGCAAATTAAACACTGCAAATCTCTCTTGCTATAAAGAGAGTAATTCCAACCGACCCAGAGTCCAGCTTCTGCAAATTACTTTTACTCACGTAGTTCAAAAAGTTTTAAAAATAACATTTCTTTTAAAGATAGGTACTTTGTAATACTTCAATATTGCAAGCTTCAATAGTTGAGGTAGCTTACCTGAGGTTTCGTACAAGAGCTAAATGGCAGAAATCCTTCTCAGTCTAAAGTAATAAGTCCCTAGGTCACATGTGGGCAGGTTGAGGGAACTAATTTAACTACTAAGCTGCTATTACATTTTAAACTCTCATCTACTTTATAGTATATGCTGTTACAGATCACATTTTACATAATTGAAATATAGTTTTAAATTTTTACTTAAATGTTGAGATGATGGTATGCAAGACAACTGTGCTTGTCTCAAGAGTTGACATTTTCCTTATGCTTTTATGCTTTTTAAATCTTTACTAATGTGTCTTTTATATGGAAACTAAGTTTCACATACAGGGAGACTGCCTTAGGCCATGTCTAGCACTGGGAAAATAAATCTTGTTAGCAAACCTGTTAACTGATATATTTAAACTAACGTGATGTTAAGCATGACTTTAGCCTTTTCACATATGATATATTATCCCAGCGTAGAACTGGCTTTATGGATTAAGGGATTTAGGGATTTATGTTCATCAGCAGGCTAAAGGAACTGTTCACCCCAAAGGCTTTCACCTAAGTTAATGCACCCAAAGAGCAGAGAAGGTTGTGTTCATCTAGCTCGCACCTTATACAACTTCAAAAGGTAGCATTTGAGGGAGGGGATTGTATAATAATGATAATGAAATACACCGTAGTACAGAGACAGAATTGTATGGGTGGGATACATGCTTATTGATACCTGATCTTCACAGCTGATTTAGGCCCTGGTTGAAATCAATGGAACTTCACTATGTGCTTAAAAGCTTTGCTGAATCAGAACGGTAATGTCTAAACCCTGTGAATGAAGACTATCTAACTATGGCCTGGTCTATACTAGAAAATTACGTTGGCTTAACTACGTCACTCAAGAAAAATCCACACTCCGGAGTGACGTAGTTAACGTCCAGTGTAGACAGTGCTAGGTCGACAGAAGATTTCTTCCATCACCTTACCTACCGCCTCTCGGGGAGGTGGATAAACTGACAGGAGAACCCCCTCCCCATTGACGTAGGTGAAGCTCTGCCACTGAAGCATTTCAGGTGTAGACAAGCCCTATCTGATGGCCCCATCACCATAGTATCTGAGCACCTCACTCTCTTTAATGCAACTATCCTCACAATAGTCCTGTGAGGTAGGGAAGTACTAATAGCCCCATTTTATGGATGGTAAACTAAGGCCTTTATGCACATTACAGAGTTTTGTTGACAAAAGTTGTCAACAAAACAGTGGATGCATACACACTATGATGCAACTTTTGGAGGCAAAAAATGCCCTGTTTTGGTGACAAAATAAAACCACCCTGATGAGAGACATAAGACTTTTTGCGCAAAAGTTTTGTCGACAAAGTGCCAGTGTAGACACTGTGCTTGATTTTATCACTTTAATTGGCCTCCAAGAGGTGTCCCACAATGCCCATCCTGACTGCTCTGGTCAGCAGTTTGAACTCCGCTGCCCTGCAGCCTGGTAAACAACCATCTGCCCCTCCCCCTTTAAAGCCCTGGGACTTTTTAAAATTCCATTTCCTGTTTGCTTGGCATGAAGAGGTCTCATCGCATCTTAGAAGGTGACCATGGCAGCCTCACGCAGCAAATGCTCTTCCGTTTGGATCACTGTGGAGCGTCTGGATCTGCTCAGTACTTGGGGAGAGGAGGCTGTGCAGTCCCAGCTGCAATTCAGCCATAGGAATTGGGATACCTACGGGCAGATTTTTCATGGCTTGTGTGAAAAGAGCTGTGATCGGAACATGTTGCAGTGCAGAGCGAAGTTAAAGGAGCTGAGGCAGGCGTGCCATAAGGCGAGGGAGGCAAACCGGAACTCTGGCGATGCACCTAAGACCTGCCAATTCTATAAGGAGATGGATGCCATCCTGGCCGGCGATCCCCCACCTCCTCTGCCAAAATCCTCTTGGATACTTCGGCGGGCCTAGAGGCAGCAGAAAGAGGACCTAGCCCAGAGGACCAAGTCATTGATGAAAAGGTGGAGTGAGATGACAATGTGGAGCTCCTGGCAGGGTGTCTCAGCAAGGCCGGCTCCAGGGTTTTTGCCGCCCCAAGCGGTGCAAAAAAAAAAGAGCCGTGATCACGATCTGCGGCGGCAATTCGGCAGGAGGTCCTTCGCTCCAAGTGGGAGTGAGGGACCGTTCACCAAATTGCTGCCGAATAGCTGGACATGCCGCCCCTCTCCGGAGTGGCCGCCACAAACACCTGCTTGGCAAGCTGGTGCCTGGAGCCAGCCCTGTCTCTCAGGGAACACGCAGCCAGGAACTGTTTAGCACTCCGGAGGTGTCTAGCCAGTCTCAACAGTTGCTCTCCGGTGAGCAAGAAGCAGGAGAGGAAGTAAGCCTGGTATGTGGCTGTGGTTTGTGTAGTGTGGAGGTGGGTTCAGGGTAAAGAAATGCACAAGGCTGGCTGTGATTCTGTGTGCTGGACATTTCCCTATGCACCTAATCAGTACGGCAGAACAGGGTGTTGATGCACACCGAGATCTCATGGTAATCCTCCAGAGAGCTCTCTAGGAAGCTTCCTCATCCAAAAGTTTTTTTTCCTGAGCCCAAAAGTGACGCTCTACCCTCCACTCTACCCTCTACCCTCTGCCTGGCTGACTGACATGCTCCTCCGTATGTTCTGCCCCCCTCCCCCCCATGGCTCCTCCGGCCGTGTTGCCCTTCAGAAAGGAGCAGGCCCCACCCGGTGGCGCCATATAAGGTAACCCCTAAGGCGCCGCTTTTCAAAAATGTGCTGGGGGAAGTGGCTGCTTCCCCTGCACCCCACTAGCTACGCTACTGGATGTGTTAATGACAGGTATCCGAGCATAGGAGAGCAGTGCAAGATCCATCCCTTCACACAAAGATGCCAGGGTGTACAGCAAACAAAGGCCATTGAAAAATGCAGGGAGAGAAAGCCGGAAGCCTGTGGAATCCTGGGATGGAAAACAATACATCATGGGATATTGAGCCCAGTCCCAAGATGCACCACGATTTGTTTCGCTGTCCCAAAAGACCTAGCGGCAGAAGGTGTCAAGCTGCACTGTGGGATAGGTACCAACAGTGCATTGCTCACCCTGTCAATGCTTGTGCCCCAAGTGTGGACATGTTGTGCTGACAGAGGGAGGGAGTGTGAACATGCAATACTGATTTTTATTATAGTGCTTTTTGAGTGTCGACATAACTTCTGTTGACAAAACTCTGTAGAGTAGACAAGGCCTAAGGCACAGAGAGTCTAAGGCCCGGCTAAAGGGATTTAGGCATTGCAACACACAGTGTTGCTGCACCAAACTTATAGGCTCCTAAAAAAAAATCTCAGGAACAACACTGCAATCTATAAGCCCTGAGTTAGGTGCCTGTGCTCCCCATACAATGAATGGGGACAGACAGGTGCCTTAGAATGTGATCCACAAAGCCAGCACACTTGGCAGGGAGCCACCTAAGCTAGCCAATGGGAGATACCAGTGAAAGGTGTGTCTGCAAAGCCCTGCCCCCTCATGGAGTTTAGCACCTTAGTCCAGGCTTTAGGAAGCTGCTTATATTCCGTGAATTGAGGGAAGACAGGCATTCAGCCACTTAAGTCACAGCTCAGAGCCACCTAGTGGATTGGGCCCCTCAAGTGATTTCAAGGGGGGGAAGGATGGAGGAGGAGAAGAGGAGACCCTCCCTTCAAACCTCCTGAGGGGGCAAAGAGATTAGATCTACCATCTCTCAAGTGCCCTAGCTACTGGGATACAGGATATTTTGATGTTGAGTTCCCTCAATCTCTACTGTTGAAGTTGTTCCACTTTAATTAAATAATTGAATAATTAAATATTAATTGAGCCAGAGAAGGAATTAGAACGACTGTATTGTCTAGTGTCAATAATTAGGGCTCCGTGTCTGTCACAGAGGTCGTGGAAGTCACGCTCAGGTGGCGCCTGAGACAGACACACCAGCCACCGCTTTGGACCCCAGGCAGCAGTCCCCGGCCGGCCGGAGCACCTGTGGTCCTTGGCTGGCCAGCTGCAGCAACTGCGCTCCGTGGTCCCTGGCAGCTGGTGCTACTGGCCCCCAGCTTCCCCCACAGCAGGGGTCCCCCAAATCCCCCCCCAGCAGCAGTCTCCCCCCAAGCCTAAGCGCTGCTCCCCTTCCTCTTCCCCACCCAGATTTAAACCCAGGTATTTTTAGTATAAGTCATGGACAGGTCACGGGCCATGAATTTTTGTTTATTGCCCATGACCTGTCCATGACTTTTCCTAAGAATACTTGTTAGTAAATCGTAGCCTTAGTTCTAATCAGTGCCTTTTCAAGCTGCCAATAATGTCTGACAAATTTCAATATATTTCAGAGCTAAAGGAACTTGGGAAAATATATTTATACTGATTTGTTTGTCTGAACAGAAAGTAGCTGCTGTTCATCAGTAATGCTACCAAGCCTTCAACTGATTGCATACGGGTGCAGCGGTGCCCCTCCATGCAATCAATTGAAAGCTTAGGGCCTAATTTGTGAAAATTCCCTGAAAATTAGAGGTGAACAACTGCTCGAAAGCTTTATCCAGTTTTGGTAGGATTCTAAATCTGGATCCAAACTCTGGAGCAAATTTTGAAATTGTGCCTATCTTTACTAAAAAGAAGGTTGTATATAATCTCATTTTTTAAAAAAACTGTGTAAAATTTAATAAGTAAGGCCTGTGACCAGTTCAAAAATTGAAATGGTATATGTAGGAAAAGAAATTTCCACTAAAATAGTCACTAGGACTGAGTGCAAATCTATAAAGCCCTATATAGCTTCTGGCCTGGCTACTTCAGACTTCCCCCCACATGCCACTGTGGCAGCTGAAGTCAGCAAACATGTTTCAGTGAAGAGGCAGTAGATTCAACACTTGAGGTAGGGCATTCATTGGGCCCATATAAACTGGGGATAAATACACTAATAAATGTCAAATTAGGATTAGTTGCATTGGTGAAACCCCAATGTTGCAAAGATGTAGCTGATATAGGCATAATGATACAAATATTCCTAGTAGAGACTCTGGAATTCATTTCTGCCACTGCTTGAAGAGAACCAGAATGTTGGCCTTTATCTGATAGTGCAAGAATGATCTCTTTTCTCAAGCATTTCCGAAGGATTTGGGTGTGGTGGAATGTTTATTTCTAGGGAATGTCATTTTTCTTTTGTGTCTTAAAAATAATAAATACATAACAAAATTGCATGTTGGTCTGAAATGCTATATGTATGTCATGAGACATAAATGCATAAATAAAAATAACTGTGGTGTCAGTTTGATATGGAATATAGTAGCGATTCGACATCTAACATAGCAAATGCCTGTGGAAATGAGGTAGGATCAGAGGCTAAAATAGGGAAAGAACAAGTTAAAAATTGCTTAGACAAGTTATATGTCTTCAAGCCACCAGGGCCTGATGAAATAATCCTAGAATATTCAAGGAGCTGATTGAGGAGATATCTGAGCCATTAGCGATTATCTTCAAAAAGTCATGGAAGATGGGAGAAATTCCAGAGGACTGGAAAAGCACAAATATAGTGCCAATCTATAAAAAGGGAAATAAGGACAACCTGGGGAATTACAGACCAGTCATCTTAACTTCAGGACCCAAAAAGATAATGAGGCAAATAAGTAAGCAATCAATTTGCAAATACCTAGAAGACAATACGGTAATAAATAACAGTTCTTGTGTCAAGAACAAATCACATCAAACCAACCTGATAGCTTTCTTTGACAGGGTAACAAGCCTTGTGGATTGGGTGGGGAGGGGGGAAATCGTAGATGTGGTATATCTTGACTTCAGTAAGGCTTTTGATACTGTCTCACATGACCTTCTCATAAACAAACTAGGCAAATCAACCTAGATGGAGCTACTATAAGGTGTAAACTAGTTGTAAAACAATTCCCAGAGAGCAGTTATCAGTGGTTCAAGGTCAAGCTGGAAGGGCATATCGAATACGGTCCCACAGGACTCAGTTCTAGGTCAAGTTCTCTTCAATATCTTCATCAATGATTTGGATAATGGCATAGAGAGTACACGTACAAAGTTTGTGGACAATACCAAGCTGGGAGGGGTTGCAAATTCTTTGGAGGATAAGATTAAAATTCAAAATGATCTGGACAAACTAGAGAAATGGTCTGAAGAAAATGGGATGAAATTCAATAAGGACAAATGCAAAGTATTCCACTCAGGAAGAAGTCCAGAGAAGAGCAACAAAAATAATTAAAGGTCTAGAAAACATGACATATGAGGGAAGATTGAAAAAAAAATGGGTTTATTTGGTCTGGAGAAGAGAAGACTGAGAGGGGACATGATAACACTTTTCAAGTACTTAAAAGGTTGTTACAAGGAGGAGGGAGAAAAAATGTTCTCCTTAACCTCTAAGGATAGGATAAGAAGTATGGGCTTAAATTGCAGCAAGGGAGGTTTAGGTTGGACATTACGAAAAACTTCCTAACTGTCAGGATGGTTAAGCACTGGAATAAGTTGCCCAGCGAGCTTGTGGAATCTCCATCATTAGAGATTTTTAAGAGCAGGTTAGACAAACAACTGTCAGGGATGGTCTAGATAATACTTAGTCCTGCCATGAGTGCAGGGGACTGGACTAGAGGACCTCTCAAGGTCCCTTCCAGTCCTATGATTCTATGTCCTTTATCGAGGCAATATACTGTGTATTCTAAAGGTATAAGAGGGATGGACTCAATACAGTAGGTTGCTTCCATCTCTAACTAATGTGACTCTGCTAAGAAAAGAAGGGGAAAAAAGCTAATAAAAGATATTCTGTTAATATAGTGAAAGTTGTTTGTAAATTAAATCATGATCTTGAGCTACAAACTCAAGTTTCAGATTTATTACTTAATAGTTACATTCTGACCCCATAAAATCTATTTTATTAATCCTTTTATTATTGGGGCAGGATCATTGCTAATATCTTTCTCCACTTTTTCATTTGGATGGATTAGGCAAAATCAGAGCAGGATTAAGTAGCATTAAAAGGCACATCCTTCTATTTTTTAAGGTTTTTTGTTTTTAACATAAAGCAGATGCCTGGAATTAAAGCAGATGCATTCCAAATAATTAAAATATAATAATATTATGTATCTAGAGAAACATTTTATTCTGAAGGAGGATCATATCACAAAGTATATAAATAGCTTCTCTGATGCAGTGCTGGCTCTGTAATACCTCTTGAATAAATTGTCCTATTAGTAAAAGGGAAGCCAATGTTTGCTGTTAACAGCTGAAGATCATGTTGTAGTTTTAGTTAACTCATTCCCAATGGAGATACACTTGCCATGAGAAAAGGTCTAACTGCTTCAGCACTGAAAGAAAAGAAGCATTGATTCATTCAGCAGTCATTCTATATACAAATATTCTGTTGGCCCATCAAGGGAAAGAATACAGAAATCTGTTGTAACCCATTCAGCCAATCAGTTAATTACGGTTCTTAAAATGGTAAGTGCTGAAAAACTTTATTTTCAACATGGTATAGCAGGTCTCCCTATATAGATATGTTTATTATGTATTCACATAGAGTGTACTGGAATATACGGAGTCTGTATGCACATATAAGCATACTGTATATACAGTATGCCAAACAATTGGCAGTAAAAATTTTAAGCAACAGATATATTTTTCTTGATCATCCACAACTTCATTACTAATTTTCTTTGCAGATTACAGTTTGTGTGCAATATATTCAATGAAAATTAATTTGTTATATAGAGTCATGTATATTGAAGTTCTAGATGCTGTAAATATGAGATACTATATGTTCAAATATATAAATCCATGGGTGATAACTTAGTACTGTGAATCCGATTTCACGAAATATAGTCATTCCCCCATTAATCTAAAAACTGGGCCCAGAATAGAATCTACATTATGGTTGTTTCGTGAAAAGGAAGAAAACAGTAAGTTATCTTTATACCATACCCGAGTTAGCATAAACCACATGGAAACACTGTAATAGGTATAGTATATTCTCTTAAGAGCTTGCATCCAAGGTCTCATAATGAGCGGTTGTAAAACAACTAGAGCTTTCAAAAGAATGCTTGTTCCTGGCACTGTGCAGAAATACTTTTTCAAGAATCAGGCTTTTATTTAATTTTTTCCCCAGAGATTTTAAATTAATATCTTATGCAGTTTATTTCACAGTAGGGAACTACAATTCCTTTTTCATTCAAAAAGGTCAAGAATAAGTAATACTACAAAAATATTAACTACGGCAAAGGTATCACAGAATAGTGTCAGACTCCCAAAGTGAACTTTCTTGAAATTTCACCAGTGTTTCTTACCGTTTTAAGCCCTGCCCCTGCGATTAACTCCATTTATTACTTAATAGTTACATTCTGACCCATAAAACCTATTTTATTAATCCTTTTATTATTGGGTGTGGGGCAGGATAATTACTAATATCCTTCTCCACCTTTTCATTTGGATGGATTAGGCAAAATCAGTGTAGGATTAAGTAGCATGTGGGTGGTCTCCTGTGCCCACACAGACCCACTGGAGTCAATGGGGCTTCTGACAGGAAGAGGGGTTTGCCCACGTAGAAGCAATAGCAAAACTGGAGCCTTACAGGGTTTATCAGGATAGATTCACTGAACATTGTCACAGGGAGATGTGAATTTCACATACCTGTATTAGCAGGGACCTCTACGCTGCATGGGTGATTCCCCTGGAGAATGTACAGGTCATAGTTCTACCACTAGTGTATCTTGGGACCCCCACCTCCAAGAAGCTTTTGTTACATCCACAGCTCCTAAGAAACTTGTTGGCAGGTACATGATCTGGGGGGGGATGCACTATGCTCCAATTCAGCAGTCCATCCCTGTTCAGCAAAGCACTTAGGAACATGCTGAACTTTAGGCCTGTGCCGGAGCCTTAAGTTTCTTGTATTACTCTCTCTATGCTGCATATTTAGCACTGCACTATGCTGAACTACCAATATCTGAAAGCTATAATAAGGAAATAGGCAAAGAAAAATAGTTACAGTTAATACACCTTTTAACTCTACTGGAATACGAGTAAGGAGGGATTTTCAAATACATAGAGAGGAAAAAGGATAAATATTTTTTTCTAAAGAGGGACAGAGAACATGTATGCATATCTTCTCCTTAATAACAGGATGACAAGGAAATTTAAGGGGAAAATAAAAAAAGAGATAACAGTGTCATGAATCTTTGGTTGGTAAAAATAAATAAATAAATTGAACCAGCAACTAATGTATATACTCGATCATAAACCAGTTCGTTTATAAGCCGACCCTCCCCCCCGAAGATGGATAAGTAAAAATGGAAAATCTTTATGACCCGTTCATAAGCCGACCCTATAATTCAGGGGTCAGCAAACTTTGGCTCCCAGGCCATGAGGATAAGTTGCTGGTGAGCCGAGATGGTTTGTTTACCTTGAGCGTCCACAGGCACGGAGGTAAACCTAAATAAACAAAGGGTATGTCTACACTACGAGAGTAGTTTGATTTTACTTAAAGCGAATTTGTGGAACCGATATTACAAAGTCGAACATGTGTATCCACACTAAGGACAGTAATTCGACTTTGTGAGTCCACACTAACAGGATAAGCGTCGACAATGGAAGTAGTGCACTGTGGGTAGCTATCCCACAGTTCCCGCAGTCCCTGCTGCCCATTGGAATTCTGGGTTGAGCCCCAAATGCCTGCTGGGGCAAAAAATGTGTTGAGGGTGGTTTTGGGTAACTGTCGTCATTCAACCCTCACTCCCGCCCTCCCTCCCTGAAAGCGCTGGCTGGCAATCAGTTCGCGCACTTTTCTGGTGATTGACAGCGCGGATGTCACAGCACTGCGAGCATGGAGCCTGCTGCGATCATCGCTGCAGTTATGGCCGTTGTCAACACCTCGCACCTTATCATCCACCTTTTTTCAGAGACAGATGCTGAGAAATCGGGCGAGGAGGCTACGGCAGCACAGTGAGGACATTAAGTCTGAGAGGACCCCGCGCCGTGAACATCATGGTGGCAATGGGTCATGTTGATGCTGTGGAACGGCGATTCTGGGCCCGGGAAACAAGCACGGACTGGTGGGACCGCATAGTGCTGCAGGTCTGGGATGAATCACAGTGGCTGCGAAACTTTCGGATGCATAAGGGAACTTTCCTGGAACTTTGTGAGTTGCTGTCCCATGCCCTGAAGCGCAAGGACACCCGGATGCGAGCAGCCCTGACTGTCCAGAAGCGAGTGGCCATAGCCCTCCCGAAGCTTGCAACGCCAGACAGCTACCGGTCAGTCGCGAATCACTTTGGCATCGGGAAATCTACCGTGGGGGTTGCTGTGATGCAAGTAGCCAACGCAATCATTGAGCTACTGCTCTCAAAGGTAGTGACCCTGGGAAACGTCCAGGTGATCATAGATGGCTTCCCTGCGATGGGATTCCCAAACTGCGGCGGGGCCATAGATGGAACTCACAGCCCTATCCTGGGACCGGACCACCAGGCCAGCCAGTACATTAACCGAAAGGGCTACTTTTCAATGGTACTGCAAGCACTGGTGGACCATAGGGGACGTTTTACCAACATCAACGTTGGATGGCCGGGCAAGGTTCATGATGCTCGTGTTTTCAGGAACTCTCGTCTGTTTAGACAGCTGCAGGAAGGTATTTACTTCCCGGACCACAAAATAACTGTTGGGGATGTGGAGATGCCAATAGTCATCCTCGGGGACCCAGCCTACCCGCTAATGCCCTGGCTCATGAAGCCCTATACAGGCACCCTGGACAGTGAAAAAGAACTCTTCAACTACTGGCTGAGCAAGTGCAGAATGGTGGTGGAGTGTGCTTTTGGATGTCTGAAGGGGAGATGGAGAAGCTTACTGACTTGCTCTGATCTCAACGAAACCAATATCCCCATTGTTATTGCAGCTTGCTGTGTGCTCCACAATCTCTGTGAGAGCAAGGGGGAGACGTTTATGGCGGGATGGGAGGTTGAGGCAAATCGCCTGGCTGCTGATTACGCCCAGCCAGACAGCCAGGCGATTAGAAGCCCAGCGGGACGCGCTGTGCATCCGGGAAGCTTTGAAAGCTAGGTTCCAGAGTGAGCAGGGTAACCTGTGACTATTAAGTTTGTTTAAACAGAAGCTGAACCTGCACCCATTTCTTTACCCAGTTAATGTTGACTATCCTCTCCAGTTACCAACCCCCTTCCCCTCCCTTCCAACACACCTTTAAAAATAAAATAAATGAAACTTTGTTCATTAACACCGTTTTCTTGATTAAGGATTTCATGGTAAAGTATTGAAACTGGGACGCAGACTGTGGTGGGGAGCGGGTGTAGTGATGGAAAGGACGCTTCTAAACTCGAGGAATGAGAGGCTCCTGCTCCTAGAGCGGTCCGCAGTGGTGGACTGGTTGTTTCAACAGAGCCTGCCATCCCTCCTTTTCGGGACTCTGTGTGTGGGGGCTATGTGACTTTGTGGCGGGGGAGGGCGGTTACAGATCCCCTGCTGCGTGGCTCTGTCATCCAGGCTAAGGACCGCTGCATAAGATCTGTAGCCGCCCTCCCCCCGTCACAAACTCACATGAAAACCACCTCCCAGACTGACCAGGGTGCCTAGTGACTGCAATGTGTGTGTGACCTTCTGCTGAACCTGCCCCCGCCCTCGTGTCTGTACGCTGGTAAAGGTGACTGTCCTCTCCAATTACCAACCCTCTTCCCCCCCTTCAAACACACTCTCCTATAAAAGAACATAAGGGAAACAGTAATTAACAGAAACGTATTTTTTATTAACAACTACACAGTTAGGGGATGAAATTTGGACGGGGGCTACGGTGAGGTGCTTTTGGAGTGAAGGAAAGGACTTATCAAATCTTTGGGAATGAGAGCCTTCTGCTACTTGAGCAGTCTGCAGGGGTGGAGTGACAGTTTTCACGGCCTCTGCCGCCCCTCCTTCTTGGGACTTTGGGTGAGGGGGGGATGAGACTTTGTGGCGGGGGAGGGCGGTTAGAGATAGAATGCAGTGGGGCTCTGTCCTCCTGCCTCCGGTCCTGCAGAACATCTACAAGGCGCTGGAGCATGTCCGTTTGCTCCCTCATTAGTCCAAGCAGCGTTTGAGTCGCCTGCTGGTCTTCCTGCCGCCACCTGTCCTCCCGTTCGCTGTGTGATCGCTGGTATTGCGACATGTTCTCCCTCCACTGGGTCTGCTGTGCCACCTCGGCTCGGGAGCAGCCCATAAGTTCTGAGAACATCTCGTCCCATATCCTTCTCTTTCATCGCCTGATCTGCGCCAGCCTCTGGGAGGGAGATGCAGGGGTAGCTCGGGAGACACTCGCAGCTGTGGGATGGGAAAAAGGGAGTGAATTCCTCACAAAGATACAGTTTTGCAAACAATGAATATAGTCTGTCTCTGTGAACAAGACCATGCACAGTACCTATCACATGCGCACTCAGTACAAGGTCAAATTTTTGGCCTTCCCATTGAGTGCCTGGAGTTTTGCTGTACAGATCACACAAGCAGGGCCGGACAACGGAATTCGGCTAGCAGGCAGACATGGTAAGCCGTAGACTTTTGGCTGCTTAAAGCTTAATTTATAGCAGTGCCCTCCTTTCACGTTCCAAGCAATGCTCCTAGCGTTGGTCAGATCCTGCTGCTGGCAATCCGGCCAGCATGAACTCTGCCCCTGTCCCACCCCCCTCGCGGCTGTCCCCGGGAAAGATCCCTGCATGCTGCCCCAGTCCCACCTCCACTGCGTGGCTGTAAACCACCGGTTACAGTTATGTAAAGGAACCGGCAATAAGTCCCAATACTAACATTCCCCTAATTCAAAGCAGGTCACCATGAGTGATATCACTCTGATGAGGATTTCAGAGACAGAGAAAGACTGCATGCTGCGTGAATGCCAGCAAGCACCAGGGCCGTATGCCACCATGCTTTGCGAGGCAATGATCCCGGAGTACTTGCTGCTAGCCTGGCGCGGAAAAGTTTCCTACCATGGAGGACGCAATAAGGCCGCTCTCCCCAGGAACCTGATGCAAAGGCTTTCACAATACCTCCAGGAGAGCTTCGTGGAGATGTCCCAGGAGGATTTCTGCTCTATCCCCGGACATATTGACAGAATTTTCCAGTAGTTGCACTGGCAAGGACTAAAAATTAAAGCTCCTAGGGCAAACTAATCATGAAAAACCCATTGTTAAGATACCATTCCTATTCTATTCAAAATAAATGTTAAAACACTTACCTACTGATCTTTCCCCTGATTCACGGTCCGGGTTACCGCCTTGAGAGGATTGGTAGGGGATCTCTGTGATGGTGATGAAGAGATCCTGGCTGTCGGGGAAACCAGCATTGAAAGCGCTGTTGACTGCCTCGTCCTCCTCATCTCCTTTCTCATCTTCCCCGTCCACGAACATCTCCGAGGAAGCGACTGTTGACAATACCCCATCGTCAGAGTCCACGGACGGTGGTGGGGTAGTGGTGGTGGCCGCACCTAGAATGGAATGTAGTGCCTCATAGAAACAGCATGTCTGGGGCTGGGATCCGGAGCATCCATTTGATTCTTTGGTCTTCTGGTACCCTTGTCTCAGCTCTTTGATTTTCACGCGGCACTGTGTTGCATCCCGGCTGTATCCTCTCTCCATCATGGCTTTTGAGATCTTCTCGTAGATCTTTGCATTCCGTTTTTTCGATCGCAGCTCCGAAAGCACAGACTCATCACCCCACACAGCGATCAGATCCAAGACTTCCCGATCAGTCCATGCTGGGGCCCTCTTTCTATTCTGTGATTGCATGGTCACCTCTGCTGGAGAGCTCTGCATCGTTGCCAGTGCTGCTGAGCTCGCCACGATGTCCAAACAGGAAATGAGATTCAAACTGCCCAGACAGGAAAAGGAATTCAAATTTTCCCGGGGCTTTTCCTGTGTGGCTGGTCAAAGCATCCAAGCTCGGACTGCTGTCCAGAGCATCAACAGAGTGGTGCACTGTGGGATAGCTCCCGGAGCTATTAGCGTCGAATTCCATCCACGCCTACCCTAATTCGACATGGCCATGTCGAATTTAGCGCTACTCCCCTCGTCGGGGAGGAGTACAGAAATCAATTTAAAGAGACCTCTATGTCAAAATAAATAGCTTTGTTGTGTGAACGGGTGCAGGATTAATTCGAGTTAACGCTGCTAAATTCGACATAACCTCCTAGTGTAGACCAGGCCAAAGTGTCCCGGTGCACAAGCTGCTTACCCTGATGGGCCAGGACAGCAACTGGTGGGGAAATTTTGGGGGGGGGAGAAGCTGGGGGTCAGGGGAGTAACTCCTGTCACCACCCCCCCACATGACCCCACCCCTAGCCCGGGACCCCCACACTCTCCCCATCCCATCCCTTCCCATCTTATGTGGGGAGGATGTCTCTGGCCTGGCTGGAGCTGCTCCGGCACCTGGCAGCACAGCCACATTCTGCTCTGGGGAGCGGGGCCGAGCGGCACATGGCCAGAAGCGGAAAGACTCTGGCCCCGCCTCTTCCCTTCTGGTTCTGCTGGTTGTGCTGCCTCTCCTTGCTCCCTCTGTTGGGGGGAGGGGCTGTGTCCCACCTCTCCCTCTCTATACCCGTTCATAAGCCAACCCCCTTCTCTGGTGCTTCCCTTTTTTACTAAAAAAATTCGGCTTATGAACGAGTATATACGGCACTTTTCTTCAAGATTCATAATATTGTTACACAGATAACATCAAATATGATTGTAGCAGGATATTCTCTAGCTAAAGGTCAGGCAACATTTACATTCCAAACTCCCTACTTTATATTTTATGGGAAAATAAACTCAGACTTAAACAGTTGAAAATAGGCAAATAAAATTTATTTTAAAGTTACAGCAGAATGACAGCAATTTTGCAGTTCTGTGATTCAAACTTTTTTTGAAAATTCAACTTTGCAAACTGGTAGCCAATATCACCAGCATATCTCCCTTGCTGTGTTTTGCAGGAAAGAAACACATAATAAAATAACCAATGCCCCGATTCAGCAAAGTGCTTAACCCATGTGTCTAACTTCAACATGAGTCATTCCACTGACTTCAATGAGATGATCCAGGGAATGAAAGTTTGGCAGGTGCTTAAGTACCTTGGTGAACTGGGGACTCACTCTCTAATGTTTGAAGGAAACATGTTTTTTTCATGACATGGCAGGATTGGATTTATCCCTACATGACCTAAACTGCCACATATCCCCCTTCTTCGTGTTCCTCCCCATGCTCACATTAAAGGAGCTTGCAAGCGCAATATCTGCCATACACCCAAGGGTAGGTCTACAATGCAAAAAAAGGAGTGTTCTTAACTCGCTAATCTAGCTAACTCACGTTAATATATCAGCAAAGATGCTGCAACTCATCTTTTAACTCAGATTAGCAGCTTGCGTTCAAGCCTATAGGGCAGCCTGCAGTTGAACGCAAGCTGCTAACCTGAGTTAAAATCAGAGTTACCATGTCTTCACTGCTATTTTAACCCAAGTTAACTCATGTGGGTTAGCTAACCAGAGTTAAGAACGCACGCTTTTTTGCAGTGTAGACATACCTCCATGGCTGTTGATGACTACTTGAGCTTTTATCACTAGAAGCTTCTGTATCAGGCTGGTCGCTGCTCCACCCTCTCCCTGCTTCCCTAGGTGCTGGGGAGGCCAGGAAAGTTCAGCGTGTTTCCTCTGCCCCGAGGGCCGGCTCCGCAGCTCCCATTGGCTGGGAACCACGACCAGTCCCCCATTTCATTTTTGTTAATTAATTTCAATGTATTAATTGATTTTCTGAAATATCGGTTAAATTGTATTGTAAAAGTGGTTCTACCAGATAGAAAATAGCAACTACAAACTGGACTATCTCAGCACATCCATGGAATGTCATCTGCACACACAAAGTGGGTGAGGTGATATCTTTTACTGAATAAATTATTACCTCACCCACCTGTTTTTTCTCATATCCTGGACCAACATTGCTACAACAAAATTGAAAACAATACACACACATATATATAAATAAACATATAAAATTAACCTGCATTGATTTACAACTTGAAAATTTTGTCTACCCATAGAACTTTCCAGTGTTGAGAAAAAGTCGAGGAATTGCATGGCACTCAGTGCACTGATGGAATTTGCTATAATACAGTGGTTCTCAAACTTTTGTATTGGTGACCCCTTTCACACAGCAAGCCTTTGAGTGCGACCCCCCTAATAAATTAAAAATATCTCCATTATAAATATTTAACACCATTATAAATGCTGGAGGCAAAGCAGGGTTTGGGGTAGAGGCTGACAGCTCGCGACCCCCCCACATAATAACCTTGCGACCTCCTGAGGGGTCCCGACCCCCGTTTGAGAAACCCTGCTATAATAAATCCTACTGCTTTAAATAAGGGTGAGATCGGAAAGACTTCAATAACAATCTGAGCAAGGGCAGCTTGCAGACCAGACTGTGATCCCTTGCCTTAATACAAAGTTAAATCAAACAATAACCAGAGTTGAATTAGCCTCAGAAAGCTAGAGGCTCGTCTATGATAGAAGAGCTCCCTTTCAGTACAAGCAAAAACCCATCAATGTTGCCCATTAATCACAAAATGAAAGAATGAAAAAGACAGCTGTCTTACCAATTGCTTTCTGATGGCAAACGACTCAATTTCTGTGTTAAGAAAAAGGTGGTCAGCTATATTTTTCCCTTCAGTTTCTGGGACGTGTTGCAAAATATATGCAGTATGAATATGTTCAGTATCTTTTCTAATATAAACACACAAAAATGTATTGAACAATTCAGAATGGATTCCATGTTGTTTTATGTTTCTTTAAATATCATCGTGTGATCCACTGATGGTTACAATTAACTGGACCTCAATCTTGCAACAAATAAGTTGTCCCACTGTATTCAATGGGACAACTCATGTGCATACGAGATGTAGGATCGGGTGCCTGGTTTTGATGTGGCGCTGTTCTCCTCTGTAATGCTAAATCTAGAGTAATGGTTATGAAAACTGTTTATTCAAGCACTGGATTTTCATGGACTAGTAACATGAACGCATTGAAACTCTTTCTCCTACTTTTATTTCCCTCATCTTACCTGGTCTCTTGTGTAGCTATAAAGTAATCATCACTGGGCGCATCAAGCCAGTTTTGCCTCTGTCTCTTGATCACTGGAATGGTGCTTGGCTGAATGGCACTCATGCCAACTTGCAAGGCCTTACCATTGGTAGTCATATGTGAATGGGGAGTAGTATGCTGAAATGATAATGAAAAAGGAAAAATATTTTCTACAGAATTGCTGTGTCAGTGCAGTACTGCTGTTTCTGTAAAAGACAATGCACAGTCATCCTCAAATATAAGTAGTTTTCCTCTACAGGTACAGAAAGCAGCCCACACTTACCAGAACAGTGAAGTTTAAAAAGAAAGCCCTTTAAATAGTAAAATAATTATACTAATAAAAATCATATTTTGCTTTTATAGAGAGTCTTTCACTTGTAGAGCTGAAAGCATTCTGCAACGTGTTATGTGCAATTTACATTTGGTAAACCGAGGCACAGGGAGGTGACGAATTGTCTGAGGTTACACAACAGATCAGTCTTGGAGCTGGAAATAGAACTGAGCCCCGACCCAGTGTCCTAGCCACCAGACCACACTACCTATTTTTAGGCTCAAACTCCAGTTATTGCTTCTAAATTTAAATAAACACACTACCCAATTGTAGGGTCCTCATTTTAACTCTCTCTTTAAATAAATCCCCAAGACCCTGCATTTACTGTATCGGGGGGGGGGGGGGGGGGGAATACCCAAAAAGCCAATGGACCCAATCCTGTCCTTCACCAACCACCAACCTGGGAGCAGGAACAGGTTCAATGCTGCTATTACTTTAGTGGGTCAATTATTTTGAGTTCATTCAGTATTCATTACCTACTAGAACTGACTGCAATCCTTTTGCCTACAATTTAATATATATTGTCTTGTTCATAATACACTACATTGACTTGAGCTGAAGATTTTAGTGAAAAATCAATGTCTGATAGGATGAAAAAATAATAAGTACTGGGACAGAATGCCTGAAGCTGCGAACTGTGGGTCTCAAGCCTTTAGACAACTGTGATGGTAGAGGGGGAAAATATTTTTTTCTCTGAGCATAACTTATAAACCACATTGTGAAAGACTGTCAATAGAGGAGGAACCTGTAAACGGTGAAAACTGGATTGCTGTTTACTAGATAGTCAAGTACAGAGAGGAAGGAGGAATAATGCTATATCTAAAATTCAGTAATGTCCTTATTTGATTACTTATGTTTTTAAATCTTGGATATTTAATTTATCTATTTTATGCCCAGCACCATGGTATCTAACGGCCAAATTTTTAGAAGTGCTCAGTACCCACAATCAAATCATGAAGCCACTAAGTGACACTCACTGCAAGAGATGCATTGACAGCATAAGGCCAGTGAGGTACCAAGTGACTGAGGTTTATGACACTCTGATGGAACTGGTGCAGTTCAGTAAAGCCGAGGTTGGAATCTGACACAAGGTGCAAAGTCTGGCAAAGCAGATCACTGATTTCAAATTTCTGGTCTCAATTGTGGTTTGGCACGAGATCCTATTACAAGTAAACATTGTAAGCAAGGCATAACAAACTCAGTCGATGGACATCACGACCACTCTACTTTGATGAGAAGCTGCCTTGATTTCATTGTGGCCTAGAGACATCAGATTTGAAGATGCCATCACTGCTGCCAAAGAAATGGCAGAAAACTTAGGAGTTGAGCCTGTCTTCAAGGAAACTTGTATTCATTGGAAGAAGAGACAGTTTGGTTACGAGGGCAGAGATGAGGTGATGGGAAGCTCAGAAGAAAAATTCAAGTTCTTTTTTGCTCGTTTACTGACACTGCTCGAGTGTCCCTTGAAGAAAGGTTCGGACAAATGAAGCACCACGAAAAGACCTGGGTTTTTTTGTATGACCTTAGTAAGCAGCCAGTGGAAAGGAAAACACTCTTAACAATTGTATGGACCTTCACCAGATGCTGACACACGTGGAACATTTGGATGTCAATGATAAAGATCTCTATGTCGAATTGGACAACATCTGTCACAGTTTGCAACATGGGAAGCATTTTCCACTCCCAGTTCTCCAATTCATTCCTGATACAGAGCTAAAGGACTCTTTTCCTAATGTGTGGATAGCTTTGAGGATTCTGCTTCACTACCGGTCACAGTCGTGAGTGGTGAGCTCAGCTTTTTGAAGCTCAGGCTCATTAAAACATGTCTTTGATCAACAATGGCCGAGGAGAGACTAACATCACTTGCTATTTTATTACTTGAAAATGCCAGTGGCCATTTTTTGGATTTCTCTGGCACTCTGCTTCACGAGGGCAAAGGTGACAAAAGTGATGTTTTGAACTAAAGGACTAGGATTAACATTCTAAGGCTGTTGCCTACTATAACACTATTTAACACTGGTCCACCCAATGCTGGTGCACAGTTCAATTTCTTGATGTTAGTACATTTCAGTTATTCTATAAGCTTAGAGGAAATGAAATTTTTTATTTGCTTATATATGGCATGAATAAATACAGATTTACAGGTCCTGGCATGCAAATGTATTGTTTTATATGACAGGGATAAATAATGCATGTAAATGGTGCATAAAAGATGTGAAATGGGCAACAAATGCAATAAACAATAAGGTATTCAAAGTTTAACAAACGGAGGAACTGAAGATGTTCCTCACATGGGGTGTCATTTGGTCTAGGGCTGGACCTGACCTGAAGCATAAGGGCTTGAAACCCTTCGAAGTTTGATTTTTTTTTAAATCCTTATTAATGTAACTCTGGATGTACTCTTTAGCCATATAAATAGTCAAACCTTTCTTGAAACCATCTTGGCCCCAGTTATATCATGTGACAATGAGTTTCACAGACTAATTGTGATTTGTGGAAAAAAGTATTTGCTTTTTCATATGTGAGTCTTTCCATGTCTCTGATAAATTTCATTACCTGTTTCAGAACCCCCTGTTATTTCTGCTATATAATTTTTGATCAGGACTAAATGCATTATTCCAGGTGAGAGTATAAGACTGTCACATGATATTTGCAGTGTTATTTTTTTCCATCCCATTCCTGATGCATAGTAATGTTGACAGTTTTCTCCCCTTTATTTTCACTACTACTTTCATAACCTCAAAAACGTAAACTACAATGTGCTTAAGGAGAGATTATCATTCCTAATCATGCATGCTGTAAATACCATAATATTTTGAATTTCTAATTAACCAGAATTGTAATCCTTTCAGTGACCAGAATAATTCAGTTCTTCCGATAAAAGATATTTGCCCTTAGATATAAAAACAATATTTAATACCATTTCACAGCATATTACTATCAATCCACAGAACAAACAGCCCTTTTCATGCAAAGCTGTTATGTTAAATGCTACAAATATCTTTTTATTCACTGCAGTACACAATTGCAACAAACAGGATTATAAATCTTGATGAGTATTTTAAAACCCAGGTAAAAAAGACCATAATGATACCCTGATGACATTAACATGAGCAGAACCCCTGTTCAGTCAGGAAACATGCATAGAGAAAGTTATGTTAATTTAATCACAACACTGTAGTGTGCAACTAGCAGCTGGCATTTTGATTTTGAGTGTTTACATCACTAAGCTACACTGGCACTAAAATTCCAGATACTGAGGGCAAATTACAGATCAGTGTCTCAGCAAGAGGTTTATTTAGAGCTTGCTGCCCATGAGTCATCAAACAAATCTCTGTTTTATAGTTCCCTTCTCACTAGATATCTCAGAGTGCACTAAGATCTTCTGTATTTCTAGGCCATCTTTTGGCCTACGCTGACAAGATGCTATGGAAAAATTCCTCTTTGGGGGATTTTAGAATGATAATGGAATGCGTGTGAGGAACTAAATCCTGAAGTCCTACCTCAGGTAAAACCTAATAAGGGCTGAATAAAAAATTCAGAGTTGGCCTGTGCACTGCAACTGACCTGTCTTCTTTCGATTACCTACCTTGAACTCGGTCAGTATATATTGGCAAGAGAAATGCTGCCCTCCCACCAAAACTTAGAATTGGGGCCCAGTTTTAGACTCTGAAGATTGGTCCAATAAAAGATATTACCTCACCCACCTTGTCTCTCTAATAATTATTCTGTTGTTTTTAATATGTTGATTATGAATCCACCTGTCTTGAAGGGTTGAAATGAAAATGAAACTGTCATCAACATTACAGCTATGGAGGTGGCAGGGAATGGAAAATCCTTCCACAGGGCCCCTTATTTGATGTGTGATGTTAAATATAGAATGTTCATAGTTAAGAGCTGACAAAGAACCTATCAGACCCTCCACCCCTCACTACAGAGGTGGAAAGATAGCATTTTGCTGAAGAAGTTATTCACCTTGTGCAGTAACAATGGTTCTTCCAGATGTGTGTCCATATGTGTGCTCCACTCTAGATGTATCTGTGCCCCTGTGCTGCTGATTGGAGAATTTTGATAGCAGCGTCCATTCAGCCTGCGCATGCACTGCCCCCTCCCCTCAGTTCCTTCTCTATCGTAGAGTGTATGATGAGAACTCCAAAGTAGAGGGAAGGAGGGTGGGTTGTGGAGCACCCATACGGACACACATCTCAAAGAACCATCATTACTGCACAAGGTGAGTAACTTCTTCTTCTTCTTCTTCTTCGAATAGTGTCTCTATGGGTCCTCCACTGTAGGTGACTCCCGAGCACCATCCCACACTGGAGGCTGGAGCTTCAGAGTAAAGTCTGTGATGGATGATAGTACTGTGGTGCCGAATCTGGCACCCTACAGCAGTCCCCCAGGATGGCATAGTGTCCTGCAAATGTATGTGCAGGTGCCCAGGTAGCTGCTCTGCAGATTTCTGATATAGGGATACCCTTGGAGAAAATGAGAGACAAGGAAACTGATCTCATAGAATGTGTGCAGATTGTAGATGGGGTGCTAAATTGCGAATCTGATAACAGAGTTTTATACAGTTTGAGACCCATTTAGAAAGTCTTTGAGCTGAAATCACTGTGCCTCTAGACCTGTCCTGGAGAGGAAGAGTCTTGGAGATTTTCTAAAAACTCTTGACCTGTCCAAATAAAAGGCCAAGGCTCTCCTTATATTGAGTGTATGGAGGATGGCTTCCCTATTATCTTGGTGAGGGTTGGGACAAAAGTTTGGAAGATGAATGAGTTGGTTCACATGAAATGCAGAAGTCACTTTGGGGGTAAACTTCGGATGTGGTCTGCAGATGACTTTGTCAGGGAAGAACACTGTGAAGGGGTGATGTGCCATCAGGGTTGCTATCTCCCCTATCCTTCTTGCCGAGGTAATGACAATCAGGAACACTGTCTTCATGGTAAGGTGAGTTAAAAAACAAGTAGCCATGGATTCAAAGTATGGTCTACTCAGTCTTTTTAATACTAGATTGAGATGTCCTTATGGGGTAGGAAGTCTGGGTTGGGGAAAGAGGTTTGCTATGCCTTTGAGAAACCTCTTCGTAGTCAGGTGGGAAAAAATTGAGTACCCCTCTACTTGCTGATGGAAGGTCACTATTGCTGCTAAGTGTACTTTTAGTGAGCTAATAGACAGTCCTGATTTCTTGAGATTCAGCAAATAGTCTAGGACTACAGATAGAGTGGCCAGATAAGGGGTGACTCTTTTGTACTGGCACAGACCCAAAATCTAGTCCACTTCTATAGTTAAGTACGATGTGTAGCCACTTTCCTGTTGTGTAATAACACTTCCTGTAAGTCCTTCAGAGCATGATGTTTCTATGTGCTGGAACCATGAAGGAACCAGGCTTTGAGCCCTAGTATCCATAGGTTGGGATGGAGAGTTCTGCGAGAGGAGGTAAGGAGTGGTTGGAAGAGTCATTGGTGGCACAGTGCCAGTTGTGACAAGTAAGGGTACCATGTCTGTCTGGGTCAGGTTTAAGCGTCAGTATAATGTTTGCTGTCTACTGTTGTGTTGAGTACTCGTGGTAGGTAAGCCGCTGATCTTGTAACACTGTGAAGTCTGGCATGAACTATCACCGATATGCCCATGGCCACCTGCCCCAGAAGCTGAAGGCAGTGTCTGGCTGATATTTGAGGGCTGGATCATACTGTCTCTATAAGCATGGACTCCTGGAGAGACTGAGGAATCCGTGTTGTGGGAGGACTGCTCTCACTCGGATGGAGTCAAGATCGGCTCCTGTGTACCGGTATTAATGTCAATTTTTGTGCATTGATTTGTAGGCTCAGATTCTTGAATAGATCCGAGTAACTCTCTTGGCTTCAACGAAGAAACGCGCCCCGAGGAGACAATTGTCGAGGTAAGGTTAGATCATAATGCCCTTGGAGCATAGGCAGGCTGCCACCACAGAGAGGACCTGGGAGAAAACTCTGGGGGACGATGAGAGGCCAAAAGGGCGTACTCTGTACTGGTAGTGTTCCTGGCCTAGTGAGAATCTGAGGTATCTTCTGTGACATGGTATGATTGAAATGTGGAAATAAGCATCCTGGAGGTTGAGGGCTGTGAACCAGTCTCCTTTTCCTAACACTGCAATAATCATCAGCAAAGTGACCCTCTTGAACTTCTGAGCCTTGACAAATTTGTTGAGTGCTCTGGGGTCCAGTGTGGGTCTCCAACCTCCCTTTTTCTGGGGTATCAGGAAGTAGTGAATGTAAAAGCCTTTGCCGCTTATATGCATTACAACTACCATTACAAGAGTGACCGAGTCATACCACAAACTATTGGACATTCTACACACCTCTGCATTGTCCAGAGTAGCCCTCCCTATTAACAAGGCCCTCTTGGACCCTGCCAAATTCATATGGCAGATCCCGGTGTCAGTCCCGCCAATATGCAAGAGGGCGATAAAAAATATTACATGCCTGCGAAAGACATGGAATTTCTCTTCTCCCATCCAGGCCCCGGTACCAAGTAGAAGTGAGTCCGGTGTGTCAGACACCAAAAGGTCTGTCACATACCAGAAGTCCAGAGGTGCCGCAGTCGTCAGTACTGGTAGCAGTTGGCAGTGCTGAGACGTTTGCACCGAAGGACTTGGTGATGCCATCCTGATTGGTTGTGGTTTTCTCCCAGGCAGCGGATGCACTGAGATTGTTCGTCAGTCACTGGGGTAGATTCTTTGCAACTGAGACACTTCTCGAAGCCCAGTGAACTGAGCATATCCTGTCCAGGGGGGATTCTCAGATGCAGGGGGGTGAGGGAGGGTCAAAGACAAATGAAGTTTAAAGTAAAGGGTTATTTTTTTAGCTAAATAAATAAATGAAACATAAAGGAGTGAAAAAGGAAAGGGAACGCTAAAAGATTACGGGAATAATTATAGTCTATAGAAGGTAACGATCCACTAAGGGACAGCTAAAGCACCATCTCTAACCAGGGGTGGTTGAGAAGGAACTGAGGAGGGTTCACTGTGCAATGCTGGTTAGCCTCTTTTTAATATATGGAGATATACCTATCTCCTAGAACTGGAAAGGACCCTGAAAGGTCATGGAGTCCAGCCCCCTGCCTTCACTAGCAGGGCCAAGTACTGATTTTGCCCCAGATCCCTAAATGGCCCCCTCAAGGACTGAACTCACAACCCTGGGTTTAGCAGGCCAATGCTCAAACCACTGAGCTATCCCTAACCACTAACCACAAGGAGGGGACAGCGCACACATGAGCCAAATAGACACTGCTACCAAAATTCTCCAATCAGCAGCACAGGGATGCAGCTACATCTACAGTGAAGCCCCTATAGGGACACTACTCAAAGAAGAATTAATGCATTTGGGTCTGATCCAAAACCCATTGAAATCAATGGCAATCTTTCTAGTGTCTTCAATAGGCTTTTGATCAGGCACTTGGTGTTGTGGAGAGAGGTCATGTGGCCACATCTTTCCCACAGTGCAAATCCTCTGCAAATAATCATAGATTGGTGTAGGCACCAGTCTGCTTGAGTTCCACTCAAAGGCAAAGGTGCATGGCTAGAATTTCACAGCACTATGCAATGGTTGCCACACAAAACTTATCAGGTAGGTGCATGATTTCCCCATTTCTACAGGAAAATGCTCACAGGCTCATTGAGTACAATGTCACCTTTCAGAAAGGAGTGAAGTGGCAATGTGTTTCTGTCTGGTAAGACTCCTCCTTCCTGCAGCAGTAGCCCCAGTCTAAAATTACTTGCAAAGTCATCAGCCCAAATGCAAGTTTTTTTTAATATACAAGCTCTGCTAGATAAAAAACCAGTGAGCACTGCTCACCTTCTCTAAAGTAACAATTTAAAGGTTTCTATATGGCCGGGAAAGCATGGGAATTCTATTATTACTATTTGTTCTGTGGTGGCACATATGGGCCTCAATTGAGATCAAAGCTCTATTATGCAAACGTAGTAAGATATAGTCCCTACTCCAACAGATTACATCTAAGACCCCAAATTCAGGAAAGCACATATGTATGTGGTTAACTTTAAGCACTTGCTTAAGTCCCATTGGAGTCATTCTGGGATAAAGCTCATGTCTCCTGGAATCTAATGGGGCCTGGAGGAATTAACAAGAGAGGTATTTTAGGGGAGGAGTCACCTGGGAACCTGTTCAGGCCAACCAGCCACCTCCTTGCACACTAGTATGGGCATCTCCTTCATTGCCATTTGAGTGCTACTGAGACAGAGAGAAGTGAATTCAGAGGTCTGGCTTTTCAGACAGTTTTATACAAATGAATTTTATTGTGCATTTATCACTTTTTAATTTCTTGGGCCACGTGTAAGAGGAATGAAAGTTTTGGATTTTATGCCACTGACAGACCTTAGTTTGGGTTTATTTATTTATGTGAGCTTTATTTATTTATTTATGGTTTTTCTATGATGCTCCTCAGCATAACCATCTGATTACCAACCAGTCATGAATTTATCTGCACACTCAAAGTACCCGTGTGAGGCAGGGAAGTATTATTGTCCCCGTTTTATTGACGGAGAATTTGAGTGACAGAGAGATTAAAGAACTGTAGGCCACACAGGAAGCCTGTGTAGAAGTTTGGAAAAGAACCCACAGCTCTTGATTTACAGTCCAGTCCCTGCCCTACAAGAGCAGGGGTAGGCAACATACGGCACGCGAGCTGATTTTCACACTGCCCGGGTCCTGGCCACCGGTCCGGAGGGCTCTGCATTTTAATTTAATTTTAAATGAAGCTTCTTAAACATTTTTAAAACCGTATTTACTTTACATACAACAATAGTTTAGTTATATATTATAGACTTAGAGAAAGAGACCTTTTAAAAATGTTAAAATGTATTACTGGCACGAGAAACCTTAAATTAGAGTGAATAAATGACGACTCGGCACACCGCTTCTGAAAGGTTGCTAATCCCTGTACAAGAGCATCATCCTCAGTTCAAATCAAGGCTAGATGTATATCTAAGAGATATGCTATAGCTCAAAAAGACTGATGTAGAAATTCATAGGTGAGTTTCTCTGATTTGTGATATTCAGGTGGTCAGATTAGATGATCATAAGGGTCTCTCTTTCTGGTCTTACAGTCTATGACTCTATGAAATCCTGTAATCCTTTCTCACTCCTTGGCAAAAAAAGACCTATGTTAGCAGCCTCTTATCCCAATACAAAAGCATTTACAGCAGATCTTGAAAAGAAATCATAGTGCAAAGAAGCTTTTTTAATGCAGAAAGAAAAATAAGCAGAAAAGAGCAGGCGTGCTCAGATGTGTGAGAGCAACCCATGTTAATTGGTTTAATTCAACAATGACCTAATTATATTGAAGACAAAAGAAAGCACAACAGCAATCCTGTCAAGTTTAGAATCAGAGATTGGTTTTGCTTTGAAACAGCTGGGCTACTCACATCTGTCACAACACCATTTTCAACTCTTAGAATTTTTGATATACAGTCAGTGTCAGTGCACAGCATATAAGGCAAATGTTTAAAGAGGGCACAGTGTGGCCCCTTATGTTGTAGGCACAAATGATAGGTAGTTAAAAAACGTAATGCTATTATTTGTGCCTGCAATTTATTGACTGCTGTTGAACATCCATGAATTATATGACTAAAATAGGTCTGTTTTAATGCTAAATGTACATGCTAACATCCCACTGAATGACAGAGATCCAATAATGAAACGGTTGTTGACTTTCTGAACAACCAGTGCTATTTCTATGCTCAAACACTGCATACTACATAGCTGCTTCGTAGGAATTATACAAAAGCCTTAAGTTCTCTGGATAAACTGAGCTTTTAAAGCACTGTTTTAAAATGGAGCTCTCTTTGTCAATATCTCTTACACCAGTAGTTTAGCTACTGAAAGAGAATGACCCAGATGATTGTCCTTAGGACAATAAGGAAAGCTGTTGTTTATACCGGATATGGTTTAGAAAACATTAATATAAACAAATTCCTCTATATCATTAAATCACTCCTAGATCCTGACTGTACGAACAATGATTTGAAACAAAGAACAAATACGAGGACACTGTAATCTTTAAGCACAAATGAATTTTTTTTGCAGGGGGGGAGGGGGAGTGTTCAACATTATTAAGGCTCCATGGGAATGTTTTTTAAGAGAAAAAAGGAAAAGCCCATTCTATTCCTCATTGGCTTTGACTTAAACATAAATTTGCTGTCCTCAGATAAATGAGGTCAGATTTAATGCCTTTACTTATGGCATTTCACTGACTACAAATGCAATTTAAAAACAGATAGAATTATTTTGACTTGGCAAGAGAAAAGCCTCCTCAAATCAAAGCAAGTTAGGCATTATTCAGACTTGTTTGCCATTGTATTTCTGCCATTCGGTTGACTAACGACCACACACCAACTTTATATTGCATTATGCTTATAACGATCATAATCATTCAAAAGAGCTGGAATTTAGTACAGAGTAGTAATTCAGTGCAGTAGCTGTTTAAATATAGCTCACGATGGTATGTGATTTACTGTATATGCATATACTGTATTATACTGAATGAAGACTCTCAGATTTTCATATAGTTTCCTAATGTACAGAATGATAAATTCTCTGTCTTTGGTGCTGTATTCTCTCTACTCATTGCAGGCTGAGAGGTTTTCCTTTTCCCATTCATTTATGTTTTTAATTACAAAAATGAGAAGACTTATTGCTGGATCATTTTCACATTCTTTTAATAGCATATCAGTTGTTTTTATTTATTTAAAGACTGCTAGAATGGACAGCTACTGCATATTGCTTTGAATGGGGCCCATTAATCTGGATGTTGTAATCTGTACAATGATTTGTAAACAGTCAAAAATTGCTGTGTATTTCTGATTCTCAGCAGATATGCATGAGACAGTAATGTTAGGTACAGTAAAATATTCTTACATGAATTTAAATAGGCTTCTTTACTCCAAACTGTGGCCAAAATTAATAGGTTAAAGAGGACACTGACATGTTATGGAAACACAGCATTTCTGTAACTGTAACAATTAGAGACTAAGAAAATAAGGTATTTGATTTTTCTCCAGCCTCATTCCCAATATGGAGATATCCTGAAATCATATGCAAGGCCTGGACCCATATCAAGTAACAGTTAGTAAGAAAAGGACTAAGGTGAGATGTTCAAATACACTGAGCATTGGCCTCGCTTTGCTCCTGACTTCAGTGCAAGCAGAGTTGGTCCAATGCTGAGGAATTCTGAACATCCCTCCCTAATTTTATGGGAGAGATATCTCTAGTTGACTTAATCCTAGAGTCACGTTTTAAAGGCGTACTTCTCAAATCATTTATGTTTAAAACTCTTCTCTCTGCATAGACACGCACACAATTACAAGAGTGATAGACTTTTTAAATTCTTTATAAACAAGGAGTACAGCATATCCTGTATGGCGAGGCAGTAGCACTTTCTTTAAGCACCTATGGGTTGCTAAATGAATCGGAGATTTGTGTCTCTCTGCAATCAGTTATCCAGTTGAATTGGAGTTTTAGTGATTATGTTGATTGCAAATGTACTGAAGTGACATTAATGCTAAGTTAACCAGGTAGGTTCTTCATGTAGCAATTTACATGTCCCTTATATATGAGATAAGTGATATATTGGAAAGGAGTATGATGAATTGCACAGCCACATGATTAACAAATGTAACCCGTGGCCACATTATTTGCCCATTAATCCATCCCCTGGGGACTTATTCTATCATTCCACACTTTGAGCTGCTTCAAGCAGCCACTTCCTCCTGCCAAAAATGGCATTTCTCCAGCCTGAGGCCCAGGAGGGGCATAAATCATTCCCGGTTGAGAGTAAGGTTTGCTTTAAAACCCCCAATTAAATGTTTCCCTCTCACAATCCCATAATGGAAGTTTCATGCATTTGGGAAGAGAATATCCCTAGCTCCCCAGTGGGATCCACTACAATAGAGCTAAAAATATGAGCTTATGAGAAAAGAGAAAAACTATTTTAGGTCATTGCATTTATTGGTTGTAATATTTCTCTCCCTCTGAGTCCTGAACAGTTGAACTCATGGTAAAACTCAGGCAGCTGGCTTCACAGGCGGAGGGATACAAGAAATAGTTCAAATATATTTTTGAACCCCATAAAGTTTTCTTAACTAGTTGTTCTGTGACATACATGACTCATGTAAGATGCACGTAGGGGGAGATAGTCTGATTGTGTTATGTTGATGATTCCAAACTATCTCCACTCATGACTAATGGGACCATTCCAAACGAGGAGTGATAGAACCTTCACTGTACATCATTGTGTATTCCCTATATTTATACATGCACAACTATTCAGTCAGTATCTTTCTTTTTTTTTTCTAGGTTGCCAGTGGATAGTGGTACCACAAAGTCAAATCTTTTTCTACAACACCATAATATTATATTAACAGAGATACCATGTACTAGCAGCCTCCAACACTGTAGTACTCAGTTCACCTTTCCAAACTTAAAAGGAAAAAAAAATAGATCTCCTAGAGACTTACCATTATTGTTCTTGTTGTATGACTGGAGGGTTCTGAAAAACAACACAATACATTAGTACATTGTCTCTACATGTTTACAAAAACCCACAAGTTATTTGTATAACTCTAAGATTCCTGAAAGGTCTCTCTGCTATTGGGGCCCAATTGCCATGGTGCTGGGCACATTAGAACTGCACAGACTGGAAGAGTTCTCAGGAACGGGGCATGAATATTACCATTAACAATATAAGGCAGATGTGCAGTATATTCCCATTTTTTTTCTCTTTCATCAACGCTCTATGTGAAAAATAAAGCAATTGTTCATCACTGAAAAGTATTCATCCTCCATCTTGCAAAAGTTGGGAATTTTACTTTCTTTTTTCAGTTCAATTTTGTTGATCATGCTATGTGACATCATAACGACAAAACATGCTCCATAAATATACAACAATATGTAACACAATTCTATTGTTCCTGTGATTAAAAAAACACAAACAAAAACAATTAAGAAACAAGACGATCCTTTTCCTGTATGTTTTGAAATGGATTCCGACTTTTCATTTTACCAAGTAGACTGAGAAACATAATCACTATATTTCAAGGGCTGAATGCTAATCTCATTTATGCTGGTATAAAGCGGGAATCACTGCATTGAAATCAATGGATTTACACTGGTGTAAAATTGGATCAGAATCAGGCCCAGTGTCATTTTGGGCCCTATCCTGCTATTAGAGTTAATGGGAGCTGGCCCATCCTACTTTGTTTTAAATTAGCATAATCTCCAAATTACAGTTGTGCTGTATTATGCCACAATGCAGTTTGCAATTGAACACTTTCATACAATTTAGAACTTGGGAAGAATAGATCATTAGGGGTCTCTAAAATGAATACCACCACCACTATCTAGTTCATGGACCTCTCTGAGTGAAAACTTTGGCTGCAGGCAGAGCAACATCAACAAATATCTGGAGCCTGTACAATTCTCAACTGAGTGACATCTCACAACGGCAGACCCATAATCCCACAAGAAAAGAAAAATAAATCTTGTCAATCTGGATCAGACAGGTTCTTTATTAGATTTGTGAGACAGCTGATGGTGATTTAACATGGGCATAATGATTATCCTTGTGCCAGTCCAAACAATAATTATTACTGGGGCCTCGCCTCTGCTGACATTACTCTGACTGAGGAGTAGTCGCACTCTTTTCAATAGGACTACATGATGCGAGTGAGGAGGTGGTCACCATCCCGGCATGACGACTATTAAGATTAAGGTTTGTGTACATTTTTTTTCATCCTGGAGATAGTTTTCAGGAATTAGCCTTCTAACAAAACATTGCTAGGGAATGCTGGTTTTTAAAATCATATTCTTTAGGGTTCTGTTAAGAATTCGTGTCAAATGGACTACATTGGACCCATCAGAAATGGCCTGAAATAAGGGGAAATGCAGAAGAAATGCTGCCCCCTTTGGATTGCACTGGAGACGTTCCTGGATATGCCAGTGGGAGGGTGTGGGAAGACAGGAATTAATTTGGGACACCAATTTTCAGAGTCCAACATACTCCCAGCTCTGCTCGCTGGCATGTACAGAAGGTGGAACCATGACATTACCTTCTCCCTTCCCTGGCCAGCTTCTTCCAGGGGAAGTATCTCACGTGCATCCCTGATACTCCCTTAACAGTGACTGTGAGTGTAGGGAGCTCTTATGTGGTCTGAGTCAGCAGGGTGGGGGCAGACCTTACTCCTTATTACTGCTCTGCACAGCTGCATAAAGTGGGAAATGATCAATAAAATGGGGGGACAGGAAAGCCCATCCCTAAATATGAGGTGATTTAAACTTTTGTTCTTGCTGTAAAGAAAGACAACTACTTACAGATCCTAGTACAGAACAAAGGTTGCTTTAAGCCACATGTTTCATACAGCAGGAAGCACAGTGGTAATAGAGCTCTAAACATTAAGAAGTCTGTAGATAGGACTTTTCATAAGTTCAACAGAATAATGAGCTGACACTTCACTTTCATATTTGCTTTGAAATGTAGAAACGACAGTACACTTTGACAGCTGCCTTTTATGCGAGGCCTAGGAGACCAGGCTCTATATGCTGTAGTAGGGTAAAAAAAATCCAGGCTGGCTAGCATTTTCAGAGGAGTCGAAGGATAATAGCTGCCTAAATTCCATTGAATTTCAGTGGGATTTGGTTATCCAGTTCCCTTCAGCCCCTTTGAGAAGCTCAGCTTCAATAAATAAAAAGTTGTTTCTGCCATGCATGAGGTCTTGACTTAACATGGCACCTTTCGGCACTGCACTAGTAGTTTGTCAGTTGTTATGCTTTCTATCAGGCCAATTGGTTCTTTTAAAACTGTCATTATGAACTAACTAAAATGCCAAATGTGCTGAGAAAGTACAATAATAATGGAACGTACTGTACAAAAAGGTACTGTTGACCTGAATTTGATGGGTTGGTTTTTATGGCTCGCCACTGATCGCATCCGACCAGAAGATTTATAGGTTCTTATCCAATTCAGACTACAGAGTTCAAGAACTCAGAGAGTTCTATATCGGGAGAGGATTCTCGGGGTGCTTGGCAAGAACGCATACACGGAGGACAATACCAAATTGCTAAAATCTTTATTGCCATTAACATAAAAATGAAGAATGCAATGAAACTTGTAGCTGCAAAACAGTAAAAGAATTCCAAAACTCCTGGTGGTAACATTTCTATTATAAGTATGGGCCAAGGGACATACTGGCCACCACTTCCAGCAGCTGCCATTGGCCTGGAGCAGCGAACTGCGGCCACTGGGAGCCGCAATCGTCCGAACCTGCGGACACAGCAGGTAAACAAACCGGCCCAGCCCGCCAGAGGCTTTCCCTGCACAAGTGGTGGAACAAGTTTGGGAACCACTGCTATAGAGTATAGAACATAGCAGACTCTAACAGCTAAAAAAGCCTTCCCTAGTACTCTCTTACAAGTATTTTATAGGATCCTGACCTATGGAAATCAGGCCCATCCTACTATACCCAAATCTTGTTTCCGGACCCTAAGAAATATATGGGTACCCTTCTCCTATAGGCTAAAGAATTATGACACTTACTTTCTAAATATATTAATGAGAATTATCTCATTCCAAAACTGCCAATCTAGGCTCTCTTGATGACCTTGAGTTGTGGTGTACTCTGCGGTTTCCAACTGGTTATAGAAACCAGATAAATCTGTGATGTGATGTGGATAGTTCCTCCCTTTGGTTCGCCAAAATTTCAGGGACCATTCTTATCTGTAACAAAGGTTGCCAACTTTTATGCTGACAAATTTATAACTAATTCTACTTTTTGCTATATAGCCAATCTCACTGGATCTTACAGGCCAGTAGGCTTCTTGCATTTCAGCAAAACTTATTATTAGGAAACACATGCCTCAACACATCCTAAATTCCATATAAAATATAAAATAAAATATAAGAATAAAATGGATTAATTTCAGAAGAAGAAACATATTCATTAATACTGCTGGCTGGATAAGTAGGATATAATAGCTAGCAAAATAATCCTATGGGGTACAGTACCAATCACGTTCTAGGATTGCTAACTCCAAACATTAAAAAACTCACAAGTCAGGCTCCAAAGATCATGTGATTGGCTTAAAATCATGAGATTTAAAAACAAACGTTTGGATTTCTTTCTATTTACCCTCTGATTTTTGCACCTACAGGGTGCACTCAGTTCACATTTTCAAGATTTTCTCCACAATCCTGAGGGCTAGAAACTCACTTTAAAAAGCTGAGATTGCCTTGCAATCAGTGTACTGCATTAGCAGGGACTTTAAGAAAGACACTAAATAGCAGGAGATGCACAATAAAACCATGACTGAATTGGCAATACTGACAAATCCAGGATGGCATTTTTACTTTTGCTTTTTTACTGCTGCTTCAACCTTTGTCCTTTCTGATGGTAGTTTTCTTTTTGAATCCCAAGGCTGGAAATGACTGGAGAGAGCTTACGTGGATGGTCCGTTTTATGGATGGGGTCTTTAAGGCTTGTCAAGGGATACCTAGAACAAGGTAAGTGCTCATTTGTCAAGGATGTGAGTGTAAGTCTAAATAAAATAAAACAAACAAACAAATAAATAAAGTAACTAAATGTAACAATGTTCGCAAGAACAACGAGGAGTCCTTGTAGCACCTTAGAGACTAACAAATTTATTTGGGCTGTTAGTCTCTAAGGGTCCACAAGGACTCCTCATTGTTTTAGCTGATACAGACTAACATGGCTACCCCTCTGAAATGTTCACAAGGATTTGGCACAAAAATAAAGGGTCTGCTCCCCTTCCCATAAAGGCCTTGGGGACTAAGTTGTGACTTTGCCACAAGCCCTGAATATTTTATGGGGCAGTATTCGATTGCCTAGCCTAAGGAGCAGCCTTTCTAATGGATTGTAACTGTTCCCACTTGGTCTGGGGGAGATGTACCACGAGTCAGCTCTTCACCTGGTATAGCATACATCCCCCAGTGCAGCTGTGATGGCCAGGTGGCACCAAGGTTCCACACATGCCCCTCCCCCAGCCTGCTCACTCTCTACCTATCTGTGCAGGAGTGGGAGCAGTGGCTCTGCAGTGCCTCCTCCTCTCCTCCGAATTGTTATCCATGACATGGGGAGCCAGTGCAGGGGAGTAAGGAAGTCACGATCTGGCCCATGATAATAAGATACAGTTTGGAAAGCCTAATAAGATGGCCTAGTTGTAAGTCAAGTTTTACTATTATTGACTTTAATAAAGGCCAATGTAATGGGATGCATGGACCCATTCCTGGACTGGCAGGGAAAGGATTGTGACCAGTAGGACATACATGATGGCAGCCCAGAAGCAGCACCTTCTACAAAAGAGGCTGCTTGCACACAGTGGCAGAGGTGCAAGGAGTAGTGGGAGGCGGGACCTGCAGAAGAATTCAGAGAAAAGCAAAACTGCTGTAGCAGGAACCCCAAAACGGAGTAGACCAATCATGAAGGGCTAGAAGGATGGTTTACATACTCAGACCTGCTGAGCAGGAATGGAACATTTTATGTTGTAATAACCCTGGCCCCAAGGGGATGAATGTTATTTGAAACAGGGGAGTGGAAGGTGTTCCTTGGAGAAGCAGAGGGCAAGCTGAGGGCTGTACACGCAGGCACCACAATGTGGTAGACTGACTCTCCCACAGACAGCTTCAGAATTGTACAGAAGTTTGTGATGTTCTGATTAAAATGGAATGGAACGCCCCAAAAAAAATCCAAAGAAAAAAAGTTGGTTAGTTTCACACAGAAACTGAATGGAAAGAGAGGTGAGTGGATAATCAACTCAGCAAAACTGTTAGTTCATATTCAGTATTGTAGCCATGTCGGTCTCAGAATATTAGAGGGACAAGGTGGCTGAGGTAATATCTTGAAAAGGTACTTGAGGAAGAGCTCTGTGTAGCTCAAAAGCTTGTGTCTCTCACCAACAAAGCTTGGTCCAATAAAAGCTATTACCTCACTTCATAGACCCATAGACTTTAAGGTCAGAAGGGACCATTATGACCATTTAGTCCGACCTCCTGCACAACACAGGCCACAGAACCTCACCAACTCACTCCCGTAACAAACCCCTAACCTATATCTGAGCCATTGAAGTCCTCAAATCATGGTTTAAAGACTTCAAGGTGCAGAGAATCCTCCAGCAAGTGACCCGTGCCCCACGGTACAGAGGAAGGCAAAAAAAACCCAGGGCCTCTGCCAATCTGCCCTGGGGGGAAATTCCTTCCCGACCTCAAACATGGCAATCAGCTAAACCCTGAGCATGTGGGCAAGATTCACCAGCCAGCCAGACACCCAGGAAAGAATTCTCTGTAGTAACTCAGATCCCACTTCCTTGTCTTTCTGTTAGTTCATACAGTTAACAGTTAAAGACGTATTATACTGCATTTTATTAAATAACACTGGCTTCACTCAGATATTATAGTGACAGGAATGTCACTGCCTTTTATTTAGACATGTGCAGTTGTCTGTAGGGTTTTACATGCATAACTGGGGATTTCAATAGTCTTCTAACTACTGCCTGAGATAAATCAGATCCATCCATTCACTCTGACAAACAACTGAGTGTCTGAGAGGAGGGATGTTTAAATTAGGAAGGACTGATTTCTGTAGTATGTAGAATACACATGAACTCAGCCAGCATGTCTCTCCAGCCCAGAGAAGAATCAGTGCCATACTGAGGCAGCCCATTCATCCAGTTTTAAACCAGGCAGTCCTCTTTTTGGGTGGTTTGTCCCCGTCCAGTATTCAGACAAAACAAGACATGGTTTTGTCCGGTATTGGACTGGAAATGCCTTTTTGAAGAGCATGCCGCTCTGCCCCCTGCCAGGATGACCTCACACAGATGGTACGTGTGAGGTCATGCCAGTGGAGGGGAAGTGACACACTCTTCAAACTGACATCCTGCATATGGCATGACTTCCTATGCATCGTGCATGCGAAGACAGGCTGGCAGAGGCAAGGGCTCACCAATGGGGGTGGGCCCATGCCATTCTCGGAAGTACCAGAATGTCTGATATTCCGGGAATGTGTGAGTGGCCACCCTAGCTGTGCCCGGAATCTGGTTCAGGCTCTTTTTCTCAGGTCATCAGCTTTATTTCTTCCAAATAACTCAAATTCAGCATATGGACTGTCCTTCCCCGCAACCCAGAGTTCCTCACAGGTTTCCACTCTACCAGCCACTTGCCTGAGAGTCACCTGCTCCAGGCCCTGCCACAGGAGCCCCTACTTCCTATAGCTCTCCCTACTTGACCCAGGGACTTCCTGCCAGAGCCTCTCTGCTTCTGGCAGCTCTCCATGCCAAGTGAGCTGCCTTCAGCCTTCATAGAAATCAGATGCTCATCAGGTAATCACATGACCCTTTGCAAACTACCAGGCCCCAACCTCTATTAACATGACTCCCACTCAGAACAGGGCTGGCTGCCCCGGGCTTGCTGACCCTTAAAGGGGCAGATCAGCCTGTTAAAATGTTTTTATTCTGCTAGATATTATATATTATCACGTATAGACTTTAAAAATACCCATAATGCAATGGCAGTATTGCCAACTCACATGATTTTATCATGACTAGCGAGTTTGGGTGTTTCTTTAACTGTCTCATGAAAATATGATGAAAGGCTGACAACCAATACATTTTCCCTTAGTCATAATGGTCACCATTTCCTTTTTACTGCCAATAGGGCGGAAGCCAGCAAGATGGCCTTCAGGAGGCAGAGAGCAAGAGGGAGGCTGAGGGGGGTGCAGAACATAGTGACGGAGATGGGAGATGGAGGGACTGGATGGCAGCTCCCCCAGTCTGGTGGTGATGGTGGTAGGTAAGGGAAATCCCCTCTGAGCAGCCAGGAAAGGCAGTGTTGCCAGCTCTTGCAAACTAATCACACATCATGGGATTCTGCTGCCTGCAAGGGGAGCTCTCAGAATGACATGAAAAGCTCTTCTGATCCCACAATTTACAGGCCTAAGGACACAGATCTAACCTGCCTTCATGTATAGGCGTAAAGCAGAGACAGGGTCATGGGGCAGCTTGAGACAGGGGATGGGTGTGCCAGGAAAGTGGTGCTGCCGGGAAGCAGGCAGAGAAGCCCCAGGGCCGTATGAAGTAAGAGACAGGAGTGTGGGGAGTTGGTGGTGCTGGGTTCTAGATAGAGAAGTCCCATGTGTTGCTGCTGGGTCAAGACAGTAGATTGCAGTTCCTTTATCTTAGTGGTCAGGAGAGGGTAAGTGAAATCTCCAGCCAAGCAGCCACGGAGTGATGTGCATTAAAGGTTAACTATCAACCTGAAATTATCACATACTCTTTGGCAGAGGAATAAAGGGGAGTTGAAGGATGACTAACAACAATTTTAGTTACAAGCTGGGGACGCATCGGTTAGAAGTAACGGAGGAGGAGAAAGACCTCGGGGTCCTTGTAGACCACAGGATGACTATGAGTCGACAATGTGACGTGGCGGTGAAAAAAGCCAATGCGGTCTTGGGATGCATTAGGCGAGGTATATCTAGTAGGGATAAGGAGGTGGTGCTTCTTTTGTACAAGGCACTGGTGAGACCTCATTTGGAGTACGGTGTGCAGTTCTGGTCTCCCATGTTTAAAAAAGATGAACTCAAACTGGAACGGGTACAGAGAAGGGCCACTAGGATGATCAGAGGAATGGAAAACCTGTCGTATGAAAGGAGACTAGAGGAGTTCGGGTTGTTTAGCCTGACCAAACGAAGGCTGAGGGGAGATATGATTGCTCTCTTTAAATATATCAGAGGATAAATACCAGAGAGGGAGAGGAATTATTCCAGCTCAGTACTAATGTGGACACGAGAACGAATGGATATAAACTGGCCGTGGGGAAGTTTAGGCTTGAAATTAGACGAAGGTTTCTGACCGTCAGGGGGGTGAAATATTGGAACAGCCTTCCGAGGGAAACGGTGGGGGAGAAGGACCTGTCTGGCTTTAAGATTAAGCTAGATAAGTTTATGGAGGGAATGGTTTAATGGGATAACATGATTTTAGTCAAAGGAACAGCGTGCCATGGCAGGTAAATAGTATAATGGCTAATGAGGGTCAGGCTGGAGAATCTTGCCTACGTGCTCGGGGTTTTACTGATCGCCATATTTGGGGTCGGGAAGGAATTTTCCTCCAGGGTAGATTGGCAGAGGCCCTGGAGGTTTTTCGCCTTCCTCTGCAGCATGGGGCAGGGATCGATGGCAGGAGGATTCTCTGCTTATTGAAGTCTCTAAGCCACAGGATTTGGGGACTTCAACAGCAGAGTCAAGGGAAAGGGTAGGGACGGCTTTGTGGCCTGCATCATGCGGGAGGTCAGACCAGATGATCATAATGGTCCCTTCTGACCTTAAAGTCTATGAGTCTATGAGAAGTTAAACAGATTAAAAAACATTATTTGATTTTTTAAATTAATTATTGGCCAATCTCATTTTTGATCTTTTGAGGTTGACAACATTGCAGTGGTCAATTGCTGTTCAACACAGGAAGTTAATATATAATAACTCATTAATAAAATTGACTGAAAGTGAAAGAAGATCTATATAGTTATGTTTGTACAGACACTAGAAATTCCTAGTAACATTTCCCATGTTTTGTACCATGTACTATGTGCCTGTTTTTTTCTGTCTCAGCTTATTTCTCATATGTTCTCCACTTGTTTGTTTCCTTGTGTTTTGATTGCTAAAGATACTGAAACATAACCAGAGTTAAAGTATATAGATCAAATAAAAAGCAAAGGACGGAACTATTCAACAAATAGGGGTGGTGTAGAAGTATCTAACAGATTCTGGGATACAGCAAAAGCTGTTTATTAAGAAAAAATATTGCAAAACAGAAATGAGATTTTAGAACAAGGGGAGATGTAGATGTTCCCCCACACAAGGCGCAGGGCGGCCAGACCCGGAGGCAAAGCCAAAAACAAAAAAACAAAAATAACCCCAAAAAAACCCCTGGGCGTAGGGCGGTTGGACCCGGAGGCAAAGCCAAAAACAAAAAAACAAAAAAAAAACCAAAAAAACCCTGGGCGCAGGGCGGCCGGACCCAAAGACAAAGCAAAAAAAAAAAAAAAAACCAACAACCACCACCACCCCAGGGCGCAGGGCAGTCGGACCTGGAGGCAAAGCAAAAAAATCCCCAAAACCCTGGGTGCAGGGTGGCTGGACCCAGAGGCAAAGCAAAAATAAAGGGCAGCTGCACCGCCCTAAGATTGGATGGAATGCTGCCCCATAGAATCTGCCGCCCCAAGCACGAGCTTGCTTGGCTGGTGCATGGAGCCGGCCCTGTCCCCACATCCTCTTTGGCAGGACTTTAAGTGAGTTCATGCATTAACTTCAATCTCTCATCAGTTTAGCTAAAAGCAAGATTTTCACTAGAGGAAATAAGGCTGGCAATTAAGCTAGACAATTAAGACAAAGAGCCCTCTCTTAAACGGCAGCATTCAAAAAGGCCAACATCTTACATGTGATCCATACAAATCTTTAACCGCCAAACCAGGGGAACTTGAGAAGAACAGAGTTTATTTGAAAGCTATAAATCTTACCAAATCTTTGGAGGTTAATAAAATAGGTTAGAACTTGTAGTTTCATTAACAGAAGTTTGGGAGTTTTTGAGAATTTAAATGGCAAGGCCTTAATGCTGTACTGATAACTTCATCAGTGATCCTCTTAGCCTATGCAGAGCCCTTTAACGGCAACTGAGCTTTGCACAGGTGCAGTTCTTCACCCATGTAGTTCTCAATGTAGGGCAAGAGCCTAATACAGTTCCCAGGTCTGACGACTTCTCTACTAATGTTTATAACATGCTAGTGAAATATGTAACTTCACTTTTAACCAAAATGCTTAGATAAACCCACAAGCAAGGGGTTTTACCAAATTTTATGTAAAGAGCAACTATGGTCTCAATTCACAACGAGAGCAAACTTGAAAATGATTGTCAAGTATCAGGGGGTAGCCGTGTTAGTCTGTATCCACAAAAACAACAAGGAGCCCGGTAAGAAGAAGTGGGGTTTTTACCCACAAAAGCTTATGCCCAAATAAATTTGTTAAGTCTTTAAGATGCCACCAGACTCCTTGCTGAAAATGAATGTGCCTCTTTTCATGTGTTTTCTTTTTTAAAAATAAAAGTAAAAAATGCTGTCAAGGATTCTTACCACCAGGCTGGATAAACTGCTAATAAAAATCATGCATGGAGATTGGATGGGTTCATCTGTGATCCTTATTTCTGCAGATAAGAACCCTTTTAATGTGCATTTATTACAGCTTAGCCTAGTCTTAAAACCAAGTGTTTTAAGTTTATTTTCTGATTCTGAAAGAACATTTGACTGTGTTGAGTAGGCTTGAAACTCTGGAAATGCTGGGATTTGGAGAAATTTTAAAATAATCTCAACCTTACCTGAAATCTAACTTCAGCAGACTTCCAGAATGGGCATTGAAAGAATGGCAGCAACTGACATTAAAAAGCCCCAATCTTTTAAAGCACAAAAAGAAACCGGGAGATGACTCTCTGTCCCCATGTGGTCTGTGATTTACAACTAGCCGTGCATGCACATAAACTGATCCCCTGGTACCAGAACTGCACACTTCATTCCCAGCAGACAAGCAAAATAACTTGCTGCAGATGTGACTTCAGTACTGCCAACAATTTATAAATAAAATTGTTTTATTATCTTGGAATACTTGAGGCATAAATGGGAGCTGCCCAGTTTCCTGATGTATTCTAATTCTTCTTAGAGATGCATAGCTTTGACCCCATAGAGCTGACAAAGAAGCTGTACACTGAATTCCTGCTCCTTTAGAATAATCTGGTTTTGAAACTAGAGTGATAAATCAAATATCTGACCCTATGTACATACAAAACAAGGGCTACATAATCATTGATGTAAAACCATCCAGTGCTAAATGGGGAAAATACTTCTGGGGTTAGCTAAAGAATAATTTCAAATCTTACATAATTTCCAGAAATTTATTGCCTCCAAGCAAATTATCCACATTTTCTTCACAATTCTCAAAACAGCTGGGGCAAAATGTGCATCTCCTTAGTAATTTGCTGGGTCTTTCCTAAATTAATGTCATTCTGATCACTGGAACATGGACACAAGAAAAAAAAAACCCGTGTACATATAATTTTCTTCAAAAACATTTACCTGGGAGATTATTTAGAAAACGATACTTTAAACCCACCACAAAAACTGGTGATCTTATTAACATCTACATAAACTCTGAGAGAACCAAATGCTCCATTAATATCAGAATGCAAAAACCAAGTCTGGCATTTCCTGGAGCAGAGATATTCAATCTTAGTAATTATCCACGTAGCACAGCCCCAGAGTGTGTTCTAGATAGGACCTTGCCACTAATTATATAAAAGAATTCCTAAGAAATGAAGCCAAAGAGAAAGTAAAACCATTTCATTTACTGTTTCTTTCTTAGGCTTGATCTACATTAGGAATTTATATTGATATTAATATGGCCATCAGGGATGTAGATTTTCCACACCCCTGGGCGGCATAGTTATACAGACCTAAACCCCAGTGTAGACAGCACTAAGTCAATGTTAGGGCTTCTCCCATCAACATCGCTCTCGCCTCTCGGGTAGGTGGAGTACCTTTGCCAATGGGAGAAGCTCTTCTGTAGGTCTGAGTAGCATCTTCACTAAGTGCTACAGCGCATAGCTGCACCAGTGCAACTGCAGCACTGCAAGTGTAGACAAGCCCATACTCTCTCACAATGGGAGCTGTATGAATATTTCAATCCCTGGAAAAGTCAATACACCTTAGGAGTCTGTAGAGCAGAACAGCGAGTGCTCTTCAGTGTTACTTTTAAAGTATTACACCAATCTGATCACCATATTAACAGGAATAAATTTCACTTTGTAAGGGGCACAATCTAAATCCCATAAATATTATGACAACGGTAACAAACTGGACTGGCAAAAATCCAAAATGCATAAGCACATACACAAACAAAATGTGATCTCACAGCATTTCCCATGGAATATTTGATTCCATTAATTCAACATCAGACTAGACTAGGTACTCCCCAGTTACACAGCCTGATTTTGTTTTTGAAGGTAGTGTTACTTTTAGCAAGTAATGAAATAGTTAAGAGATAATTAACAGGTAATGTGGTTTAGAAGAAATAATCCAGCTCAGTTGACAACCTAATCACCCAAGCAACTACTGCAAGCAGGAACTCCAGAACTGGAATCCAGAAAACATAACCCAGGAGTACTATGCTACTGAGGCTACTGTCTAACAACTGAGGTTACATGTCCTGGAACTTTATTTCCTGAAAGTAATACCAATTGAAAGCAGCTATTCCAGGAATGAGGCTCTGGTTATCAGCAATTTGTTATGGAAAATAAATTGGTTGTAGTGTTTATTACTGTATATTGGATTGAGAAATGATTTATTTCACCAGTTATAAAGCAGAGCATTGTAGCACAATATTTATTTGTATTAAGATTCATTTTCTCAGTAGTAGAAGCAATAATAATATTAAAGTTTAAACCACATTTTTGCTGTAACATGTCATCACCACGTTACATCTAGAAACCCCATCATCCACCCATGGCTCTCTGTCTTTCGACCTCTGGTGATCAATCTGCAAGAGTCACATTTGCAGCATAAAATAATATTTACACTTCACATATTTGCATTTCATGTCACAGACGTGCATTACAAAAATAAAATGTTCAAGTTTCTATTTGAGAATGAGACCTGCCAATCTGCCAATTTCTTAACTCTGTCCTGTAGTATTTTTGCCTGTAAATGGACGGCATGATGGCTCAACAAACCACAGCACTATTCTCTAGTGCACCATACCACACGCAGTATTGCAATTCAAGTCCTGTATATGCTGGTATTTAATTCAGAAAGCAGGGAATATCTCAGACGTCCAAAGACATAGTTTTCTAATGAAAGCCACAGGAAAGCACATAGTTAAGCATCTTTCTCACTTGGCAGATGTATTAACATTATTAATAGAGAATGTCAGAATGCATGGGAATAGCTCCCATTCCAGAAGATAAAATAAATATCTGAAAAACAGATTGGCTAAAACGAAAAGAGATAGCAACCACCATTATACTCTAAAATTAAAGTAATATGCTAGAACAATGCTAGGGAATGATTCTTATTTACTTAAGGGCAACTCACATGGCTAAGGGCTTGCAAGATCTAACCGCTTGTCCTCATGCTTCTAATGTCTAGTCATCCCTGGAAACAAATGTACTGCTTAATTGAATCTCTTGAGAATACACTCTGTATTGGGAGCATTCTTTACATAAAAAAGTCAGAGAAGACAAGATTTTCCTGGTAATCAAAATACCCCTATAAAGTCTGTGAGTACGTAAATAACTGATAGTTATCAATGATTAGACTCAGGGAAAAGCAGGCTGCACATTTTAATGCAGACAACCTACATCCTTACATCAACTAGTCTGAATTTATGAACATTACAAGTGCCTACAAAAATCCTTGTTATCAGCTAAAATTAATTTTTCAACTCTAAAATTCTATAAGTAAGAGAAGCTAATGCCTAATGGGGAAATTAGGAAAAGCATTTTACCTTCATATCTTTTTGGTTCTTTTTGTCTTTATTACAAGGGATGAAATATGAAAACAGGATCTTGGTTCTTGCTGATTATTTTCCACCTGAAGTAGTAATGCTACTCCTAACATCAGGGTTGGAGCAATGGAGGTGGTGAGTGGGAATAAGCAAACAGAGTAAATTAACTCTGTGGGGAAAAGATCATGTTTTCATGCAACCCTGATGTAGTGAGAAAAATGTCTCAAGACAAATATAGAAAAATATGAGATAAAATAGAACAACTATAGAATGCTGCCAAGATTTTCCACAAGGCAGCGTGGGTTTAGAAAAGATGTCAGAGATGATACACTGGGGTGACTCAAGGTTGCATAGTTGAACTTTGTCTCTTAAGTAGATAATTTGGGCACTGAACTGTGATATCAGGGGTCCTCCCTTATGGCAATGAAAATGAGAGAGTATAGGCTAAATGTTGTACTCAAAGCTTCAGGATATTTTCCTTTTCTCTACTAATATTTAAGCTATCCCTTTCAAATTGGGACACTGGAAAGGTATTAAAATATACTGTTACTATGCCAAGTTCCACCTCATATAGCAGCAAATGTTAAAACTTTTTAGACTATAAGATCTCAGTTGTTTGTGTTTACATAGAGCCTACCATAATGTGAAGTAGTCTGGGAAGTCCACCTCTTCAACAACTTTAACTCAGATATTTGATTGGAAAAGTATTGGAAGTTTTACACCCACTCTTGATATGCTCAACAGTTTTTCCAGAATGTGCTGACCAAAATGTGAAAGCAACTTCTTTGTCAGCTGCTAGAACCTGAGGCAAAGTGGATAGGGAAGATAATGTCCTTAGCACACTGGGAGGTAGAGACTGGACTGATTTTGTTGAACTTGATCACCAGGGGCAACTATTAGAGAGGGAACTGCTTGTAAATCAAGATGTTGCAGATGCAGACCTGGAGCAACCTATGGCATTTGTCCCGCACTGAAGCAATAGGAAGAGTAAAAAACTGTATGGAAAACTTAGAACAGCATAATTTAAGGCAGTGGCTCTCGACCTTTCCAGACTACTGTACCCCTTTCAGGAGTCTGATTTGTCTTGCATTCCTTCAAGTTACACCTTACTTAAAAACTACTTGTTTACAAAATCCGACATGAAAATATAAAAGTGCTGACTTTCTCATTTTTACCATTTCCCATTTTTACCAACTATAAAATAAATCAACTGGAATATAAATATTGTACTTACATTTCAGCGTATAGAGCAGTATAAAGAAGTCATTGTCTGTATGAAATTTTAGTTTGTACTGACTTTGATAGGGCTTTTTATGTAACCTGTTGTAAAACCAGGCAAATATCTAGATGAGTTCATGTACCCCCTGGAAGACCTCTGCGTACTCCCAGGAATACAAGTACCCCTGGTTGCAAACCATTGATTTAAGGGGATCATTTTCTCTAGACCGGGGCGGGCAAACTTTTTGGACTGAGGGCCACATCGGGTTTCTGAAATTGTATGGAGGGCCGGTTAGGGGAGGCTGTGCCTCCCCAAACAGCCAGACGTGGCCTAGCCACCGCCCCCTATCCGACCCCCTTGCTTCTCGCCCCCTGACGGCCCCCCCCGGGACTCCTGCCCCATCCACCCCACCCTGCTCCATGTACCCTGACCGCCTCCGGATCCTCCACCCCTGACTGCCCCCCGCTGCCTCATCCAACCCCTCCTCTCATTCCTGACTGCCCCCCCGGGACCTCTGCCCCATCCAAACACCTCTTCTCCCTGACTGCCCCCGAAACTCCTGCTCCTGACTCCCCCCCGCCGCCCCTTCCAATCCCCCCTCTCCTTCCTGACTGCCCCCTGGGATCCCTGCCCCCATTCAACCCCCCTATTCCCCGCCTTCTGAGCACCCCGACCCCTATCCACACCCCTGCCCCCTGAACTCCCCTGCCCTCTATCCAACCCCCCCGCTCCCTGTCCCCTTACCGCGCTGCCTGGAGCACCGGTGGCTGGCAGCACTACAGCCGTGCCTCCCAGAGCACCAGGACAGGAAGCTGCGCCGCCCGGCTGGAGCCAGCCAAGCCACCGCACAGCACAGAGCACTGGGTCAGGCCGCGGCTCTGAAGCTGCCCGGCAGGAGCTCGCAGCCGCGCCGCCCAGAGCATTGCCGCCCAGAGGGGGGACAGCAGGGGAGGGGCCGGAGGCTAGCCTTCCAGGCCAGGAGCTCAGGGGCCGGGCAGGAGGGTCCCACGGGCTGGATGTGGCCCGTGGGCCATAGTTTGCCCACCTCTGGCCTAGACCAAGGGCATATATAGCTCCAAATGTTGTGTAATTTGTTTTTTTTTAAACAGTGAAGCAGTTGCATTACTTAAGTTACACAATGATATCCTCACTCCAAGAGATCTGTTTTCTGCTCTCCATGAACACACATCTCTATTCACATCAATGGGAGATGTGCACATATAACGAATAGAAATATATCCCCAAACATTTTGGCGCTTAGCTAGGCACGCCGCAGAAGTGAGGAAGATGGAATGAGCGTGTCCAAAAACAAGTTTTAAGGGGGAGAAACTAGCCAAAGAGCACGCGACATACAAGTTCTGTTTCACACTTTTGAGGAAGATTGGTGCAGAAGTTAAAGTTGATCACAGGCAGGTTTACAGTCTGGTTCTACTGTGAAATTGATGACAAAAATGGTATTGTGGGGTTCCTTGTTTATTGAGTCTTAATCATTTACATATCAAATGTGCCCAGTTGACAGGTAAAAAAAAATGATGTTTGTAATAACTAAAGTAGAACAATACTAAGTTATGTACAAAACCAATAAAATACTCATATCAACAACAATATACACACACTAGCAAATTAAGCTTCAAATTAATAATAATTTTACACGGTTGCTCCTGATATACATTCTACATGAGATAATGCCATCTCAGGAGAATGTCTGAAATCCCTATTGAGAAACAAAACTGAGAGTCTGATATCTCCAAACAAAAAAGACAGAGAGATTGCACCACAAGATAGAATACACGAGTACATTTCTAAACAAGAAATTCAATCAGACTGTGAAAAAACCTTTCCTGTATACATATTTTCACATATGATTACATATCCGATGAGTCAGGATGAAGCAGATACATGCAACTTTTACTGTTTCTCCATGAAGCAAGAAAGACTCGAACAAGAAAGTGTCCAGTCTCTCAATACTTCGCCAATGAGAGATACTATTTACATTTTCCTGTGCTTGGCATACAGAGTTGCAAGCTTCCAACAGAAAAAGTGGGAGCAATGAAAGGACTGTTTCTTCCCCACTCATACCCCATCTGAGTCTTACTCCTGAATAGGCAATGATATGGAGGGAGAGAGAGAGAGAGAGAGATTAGACTGTCATCAAAAACTGGAGATAGATTGTTTGGAGGTTTGTCCTTTTCTTGCTTTGTCAACTGCTCATGTCACCTCCCCACCTGGCTGTACTTGGGGTCCTAGTCAAATGCAGCAGGAAACAGCTTAGTATAGTCCTTATTCTCAGCTGTACTCCTCAATATTTGTTCCTCCAGGAGCTGAGGCAACTCTTGATTGGGAGGAAGGAAAGAGGACATCTCAGTCTGAAATACAGCATGAACGTTCTGGAAAAGGGAGAGAGAATTAGGGTCAGGATTGGTGGTTAAATTCTGGTGTGGTTTGGAAAATTGGCATTGCTACTTTCTCTCTCTACCCATAAGCCAAGATAAATGATGCAAAGTCCATCAGGTACAGAGTGATTTTCTTGGTTTGTTGTCATTAACATCCCAGATGTCCCAGGGACACTCTGGCTCTGTTCCATGTCAAAGTGGAGAAGTTCCTGCCAGTAGATGGGGAAAAATGCAAAAGATCTTAGTTAAAAAAAAATCATACACATAATTAGCAGTAATCACTAAACCCCCACTACCAGGGGGGGGGGGGGGGGGGGGGGGTTCACAGCCTACAGTGAACTTGAACTACTGTTGTTGCTCAGAGTTAAGAAGCTGGTGGGTGAAGGGATTGCTAAAAATGATTTGGAATCCTGTAGCACGAAAAGAAATATTGTTAGATTCAAAATATGTAGTGAGTCTTTTTTATAGTAACCACAGGAGAGAACAGTCGCCAGAGTCTTGTTACACACCTGAATCTTCTTGGCATCATCCTCATTTCATTGATCAGGATTGACAAAGCATATTGCAGGACTTATGACCTTCTGCAGAGAGAATTCTACTTTTTGGGTGGGACTGCTCTTCTGAGCTACCAAGGAATGTTTTAATTAATCTAAGTTGTTTGGGCTTTTGCAGCAGTAGCAACCGAAGGAAAGCGATTGCATCTCCCAGAGTAGATAGAAGCAGCAGCATGTGTCTGGAGGAAGACTCCAAAAGGTCTGTAATCTTTCTGGAAAATATTATGACAGGGGTTTTTTGAAATCCAATGAGTATGTACAGAATGAAGAATTGGGGTGAATGAAGATTATGTACATGAAGTTGAGTGTTTTCTCTAAGAAGGTGAAAAGTTTAAATTTCCCTGTAATTATATACAGTGAAGTTTGCAATAAAAGTAATCCTGCAGAATGCATTACATAAATCAGAAACATTTTTGGCCAGGATACAGGAAGTCAATGCCCTCCTCCAGAAGAATTAAAAGACTTTCCACAAAGAAATGATAAGTGCATGCAATTATATAAAGCCAGCTTAAAGCTTTAAGTGTTTCATATCAAATGTGTACAGTGTTATTTCACGTAAATTTAAGACACATGGACTCCTTTGAAATCACTATGGTATTATTGTTTACAAGTCTGAGAATTGGCTTTAGAAACACAGAAATCTATGGAAGAATATAGTTCTGTCTTTGGAACATTCTTTTTCGAAGTTCCAAGTTCTCAACCTAAAATTTGGATTCCTGCTCATTGTGTTTTCTTGCAGTTCTTCCAAGCCACTGGCTCCCAGCCTTTTCCAATTGAAAGTACCGACCGTAGTTGGGGACCTGAAATTGGAACAGTTGCCTTCAGGAGGTTAGTCTCCCAGGGGAAAACAGTGCATCTGTCATAATATCCAATCTTCTGAATTCCCCCGTTCCATTGGTCATTTCTACAAGGCCACAGCTGGGCTTGACTGCTCTGTCTTGCCTGTTTCTTAGATAATCTGCTGGTTCCTGTACGAGAGAGGAGCTGCCAGATTATTAGGGCAGCTGAGAAGACATGAAAAACTTTAGGAGAACTGTGCCCACACCAACTCAATTACTACTTCTCTGGTTTGTGGAAAGAGCCACTATCATGCATGAAAATGATAAAAATGAAAGAAAAAATACACATCAAAACAAAACCTTTTAAAGTCTATTCAGAAAGCCATAGAAGTAATATTTTGTACAGAAAAGAAACATACATTCTTTATCTAGCTACAATATCCTTCACTTGCAAGGAGACAGTGTGGCATTACGCCCCATATTCTCCATAGTAATATTATGATGATATGATTATGGCATAGCTATGATGAATTCTACACAAATTAGGTCATGTAAGATGTCATTGAAAAGGGTATGATTCACTGAATATGATTATCCTATTTCTATGCATGTATCATTTTGGTACCTGAAGTTAGGAATATTGTCTCTGCATCTATTACAAATGTGTTTACCCCTGGGGAACGCCCACTAGACAGAATGCAACCAATCTAGATGGCTGGCTGGGACGGGCCTTTTGGGAGAACAATAGGTCTTAGTAGATGCTAATCTCCCACTGGGGAGCCTTCCTGAGGATGCTACAAACAGCCTCTGAGTCATGGCTGCTGTGTCCCTACAGGGGCAGGTGACCAAGTCACCTGGTACTGGACTCCATCTTCGAATACCAGGTTTTTTCCACTGACAGGGTGTGGGAACCAAGAGGGGAGACAAAGGGTTCCCACCATATGCAAAAACTGTTTAAGGCAGGAGAGTGACATCATCGTGGTTCTTCACTGACTCCCCGCCCAAAGGAGACACTTGGAAACACCTGAGGAACAAGGACTGGACTGGGGGAGAAGGGCTGAACCCAGGCTAGAGAGATTTCTAGCCTGTGTAAGGAATACCTGGAGTTTTCAGCTGCAAGCAAGTGCAGCTTGCTCTCAAGAATCTCTTTCTGCAAACTTGCTAAATCAACAATTAAGATGAGAATTTGCTACTCATATCCAATCTCTTTAGTATATTAAGCTTAGATCACGTTTTTGTTTATTTGCTAGGTAATCTGCTTTGATCTGTTTGCTATCCCTTATAATTACTTAAAATTAGGGCTGGCAAGTGATTAAAAAAATTAATCGCGATTAATCACACTGTTAAAAATAATAGAATACCATTTATTTAAATATTTTTGGATGTTTTCTACATTTTCAAATATACTGATTTCAATTACAAACACAGAATACAAACTGTACAGTGCTCACTTTATATTTATTTTTGATTACAAGTATTTGCATTGTAAAAAACCAAAAGAAATAGTAGTTTTCAGTTCACCTAATACAAGCACTATAGTGCAATCTCTTTGTCATGAAAGTTGAACTTACAAAAGTAGAATTATGTACAAAAAAACTGCATTAAAAAATGAAACAATGTAAAATTTTAGAGCCTGCAAGTCCACTCAGTCCTACTTCTTGTTCAGCGAATTGCTCAGACAAACAAGTTTGTTCACATTTACAGGAGATAATGCTGCCCACTTCTTGTTTACAATGTCACCTGAAAGTGAGAACAGGCATTCTCATGGCACTGTTGTAGCCAGCATTGGAAGATATACACATGCCAGATGCGCTAAAGATTCATATGTCCCTTCATGCTTCAACCACCATTCCAGGGGACATGCATCCATGCTGATGACGGGTTCTGCTTGATAACAATCCAAAGCAGTGCAAAGCCGGAATGCTGCTGCCGAAGCAAAAAAACAAAAACAAAAGAACAACAAAAACCGGAGTGCTCCCCTTGAAAAGAGCCGCCCCCAAAGGGCCGGAATGCCGCCCCTTCAGAAGTGCCGCCGCCCCAAGCACAGGCTTGGAACGCTGGTGCCTAGAGCCGGCCCTGTCTGAGCCAGATGCCACCAGCAGAAGGTGGATTTTCTTTTTTGGTGATTTGGGTTCTGTAGTTTCTGCATCGGAGTATTGCTCTTTTAAGACTTCTGAAAGCATGCTCCACACCTCATCCCTCTCAGATTTTGGAAGGCGCTTCAGATTCTTAAACCTTGGGTTGAGTGCTGTAGCTATCTTTAGAAATCTCACATTGGTACCTTCTTGTGTTTTGTCAAATCTGCAGTGAAAGTGTTTTTTAAATGAATAACACATACTGAGTCATCATCCGAGACTGCTATAACATGAAATATATGGCAGAATGTGAGTAAAACAGAGCAGGGGACATACAATTCTCCCCCAAGGAGTTCAGTCACAAATTTAATTAATGCATTATTTTTTTTAACGACCATCATCCTCTGGAATGGTGGCCGAAGCATGAAGGGGCATACGAATGTTTAGCATATCTGGCACGTAAATACCTTGCAGTGCCAACTACAAAAGTGCCATGCGAACGCCTGTTCTCACTTTCTGGTGACACTGTAAATAAGAAGAGGGCAGCATTATCTCCTGTAAATGTAAACAAACTTGTTTGTCTTAGCAACTGGCTGAACAAGAAGTAGGACTGAGTGGACTTGTAGGCTCTGAAGTTTTACATTGTTTTGTTTTTAAGTGCAGTTATGTAACAAAAACAAAGCTACATTTGTAAGTTGCACTTTCACGACAAAGAGATTGCACTATAGTACTTGTATGAGGTGAACTGAAAAATACTATTTCTTTTATCATTTTTATAGTGCAAATATTTATAATAAAAATAATATACACTTTGATTTCAATTACAACACAGAATACAATATATATGAAAATGTAGAAAAACATCCAAAATATTTAATAAATTTCAATTGGTATTCTATCATTTAACAGTGCGATTAAAACTGCGATGAATTTTTTTGAGTTAATTGTTTGAGTTAACTGTGATTAATTGACAGCCCTACTTAAAATCTATCTTTTGTAGTTAATAAACTTGTTTTGTCTAAAACCAGTGTGTGGAAATCATAACTTGGGGTAGAAAGCTGTGTATATTCCTCTCCATACTGAGGGAGGGGGCAAATTTCATGAGCTTAGACTGTACAGTCTGCAGTGCAAGACGGTATAATTTTGGGTTTATCCTCCACACTTGAGTAACTGAGCAGTTCCTTAGCTGAGCCTTCCCATGCAGAGCTGATCTCAGCATCTGTGTGAGCTGCAGCTGGGTGTGTTCCCACCTATATGTGTGCTGGAGGGGGCTTGAGGGCCTGTCACAGCAGTACAGTGTGAAGGGAGCCCAGGCTGGTGAGTCAGGCGGGCTCAGTGGTACCCCAGTTCCAGGTGGCATCCTGGGGAAAACCCGTCACAGATGGATTCAATGATCGAACAGGTATTTTTCTTTTTTAATTACTATCATCCTAGCGCAGTACTTAAAGTAACTGTTTTCGTCCTGACTTTTTTAACATTACAATGCTGCTGTTTCTGCCAATCTAGTTACATTTTATACAGGATACGGAGCCTAGGTTAATGGCTCAAATCTGGATCAGATACATGACAAATATAACATAGCTCAGCTGTTAGTGGCCCACACACAATGGGTTTGATGGCCTCAGTCCAGTTCCTACTGAGCAAGTGTCCTCATCACAAACACCGCCACCTCAAATGACACTAACTGCTCCCCTTCTTAGCAGTCTCAGCAGAGAGACCAAAAATTGCCCAAGGATTGAACTACATTTCCACCTCTACAGAGAACCGCTCTAGAAAGGGTTAATGCCTTATGCCAGGGCTGTGTAGAGAAGCTTTTATGCTATCTGCCAGTATTACAGACTCAACTGAATAAAGGGTCTCAGTCTTGAGGAATGTCAGGCCAGCAACTTTTATAAGCAATACATTTAAAAAAAAAAATTAAGTACCAACAATTTCCCCCTCACTATCCTTCCCTCACTCCCAAGCCAAAAGAAGTAAAGGCTCTAGATGTTAAGTGGTGGGAGGGGTGTAGGTCCTAGAACTCCAAAATAGCTTTTTAAAAATGAGCCTAATTTCATATTTGCACCATACATCCATTATTAGCTAAATAATAAGAACTCCCCAAAAACAGCTTGCGGGCTTACCCATGTGAAAAGCAATGCCTTAAAACATGTCAGACCTAAATATGTATTTACATAAGCCTAAGTGGTGTTTACTTCAGAGCCGTAAATTGCTCTATATCTTGAGTAAACGTGTTTTTCTGGCTTCCTTTAAACATTTTTTCTAATAGTAATGACAAAAGCACACCTGGAAATTCAGACATTTCCCTTTATTCAGTAATGTTAAGGATATGAAAATGGCAAATGGCAGGATATTAAAAGATAAGACTTCAGTGTATGCACCTATGCCCATTTTTGTTTGCTAGTTTCACTAAAGTGTAAGTTAAAAAACAGAATATATCAACCTCTCAGCTGTATATTTCCTGGCTGTTGTTAGTGGGTGCCACACAATAACACTAACAAAACTAAATAGTCTTTTGTAATCAAAGATATTGTATAGTATATTACCTACTGTATTAAAACTAATATTTTATTAAAATAGCATAATATGGTAGCGGCAACTACACAAAAATCAGACACACTTCCCAAGCTTCTCTAATTTTGCACCTTGTTACTGATCTGTATTTGAAAAGAAGCAGGATGGTGTACTCATATCTTACAGTGACTACGAAATATTTTCTATTCCATCAGTAACCAGGGAGAATGTTAAAGACCAACTTCTACCTGCACACAAGAATGACAGAATCATAGAATATCAGGGTTGGAAGGGACCTCAGGAGGTCATCTAGTCCAACCCCCTGTTCAAAGCAGGACCAATCCCCAACTAAATCATCCCAGTCAGGGCTTTGTCAAGCCTGATCTTAAAAACCTCTAAGGAAGGAGATTCCACCACCTCCCTAGGTAACCCATTCCAGTGCTTCACCACCCTCCTAGTGAACAATTTTTTTTCTAATATCCAACTTAAACCTCCCCCACTGCAACTTGAGACCATTACTCCTTGTTCTGTCATCTGCTACCACTGAGAACAGTCTAGATCAATCCTCTTTGGAACCCCCTTTCAGGTAGTTGAAAGCAGCTATCAAATCCCTCCTCATTCTTCTCTTCTGCAGACTAAATAATCCCAGTTCCCTCAGCCTCTCCTCATAAGTCATGTGCTCCAGACCCCTAATCATTTTTGTTGCCCTCCGCTGGACTCGTTCCAATTTTTCCAACATCCTTCTTGTTGTGCGGGACCCAAAACTGGACACAGTACTCCAGATGAGGCCTCACCAATGCCAAATAGAGGGGAATGATCACGTCCCTCGATCTGCTGGCAATGCTCCTACTTATACAGCCCAAAATGCCATTAGCCTTCTTGGCAACAAGGGCACACTGTCGACTCCTATCCAGCGTCTCGTCCACTGTAACCCTTAGGTCCTTTTCTGCAGAACTGCTACCTAGCCACTCGGTCCCTAGTCTGTAGCAGTGCCTGGGATTCTTCCATCCTAAGTGCAGGACTCTGCACTTGTCCTTGTTGAACCTCATCAGATTTCTTTTGGCCCAATCCTCTAATCTGTTGAGGTCCCTCTGTATCCTATCCCTACCCTCCAGAGTATCTACCACTCCTCCCAGTTTAGTATCATCTGCAAACTTGCTGAGGGTGCAATCCACACCATCCTCCAGATCATTAATGAAGATATTGAACAAAACCGGCCCCAGGACCAACCCTGGGGCACTCCACTTGATACCAGCTGCCCACTAGACATGGAGCCATTGATCACTACCCGTTGAGCCTGATGATCTATCCTGCTTTCTATCCACCTTATAGTCCATTCATCCAGCCCATACTTCTTTAACTTGCTGGCAAGAATACTGTGGGAGACCGTATCAAAAGCTTTGCTAAAGTCAAGGAATAACATGTCCACTGCTTTCCCCTCATCCACAGAGCCAGCTATCTCAACATAGAAGGCAATTAGGTTAGCATGACTTGCCCTTGGTGAATCCATGCTGACTGTTCCTGATCACTTTCCTCTCCTCTAAGTGCTTCAAAATTGACTCCTTGAGGACCTGCTACATGATTTTTCCAGGGACTGAGGTGAGGCTGACTGGCCTATCGTTTCCCGGACCCTCCTTTTTCCCTTTTTTAAAGATGGGCACTACATTAGCCTTTTTCCAGTCATGTGGGACCTCCCCCAATCACCATAAAATTTCAAAGATATTGGCCAATGGCTCTGCAATCACACCCGCCAACTCCTTTAGCGCCCTCGGATGCAACACATCCGACCCATTGGACTTGTGCTCGCCCAGCTTTTCTAAATAGTCCTGAACCACTTCTTTCTCCACAGAGAGCTGGTCACCTCCTCCCCATACTGTGCTGCCCAATGCAGCAGTCTGGGAGCTTATCTTATTCGTGAAGACAGAGTCAAAAAAAGCATTGAGTACATTAGCTTTTTCCTCATCCTCTGTCACTAGTTCCTCTTCCCTTCTGTCTCTGCTGCCTCTGTTGGGAGGAGGGGCTGGGTCCTACCTCTCTCTCTTTATACCCGTTCATAAGCAGACCCGCTTCTCGTGCTTCCCTTTTTTACTAAAAAAATTCAGCTTTTGAACGAATATATATGGTAATTGCAAATGAGGAATAGTCATCCAAGGAGGATGTTTCTAATAGGGTCCCACAGGGGTCTGTTCTTGGCTCAATATTTTTCAATGTCTTTATCAATGATCTGGAAGAAAATGTAAAACTATTGCTGATAAAATTTGCAGATGGTGCAAAAATTGGTGGAGCGGAAAATAATAATGTTACTAGCTAACTAAGTAATAACGAGAGGCCAGTTATACAGACAGACCCAGATCACTTGTTAAAGTGGGCTTGTTTGAACAACATGCATTTTGTCATAGCCAAATGCAAGTCACATTTCTAGGAACAAACATAAGGTCTCACTTACAAGATGAGGGGTCGTATCCCGGAATGCAATGACATTGAAAAGGATTTAGGGGTAATGATAAATCACTAGCTGAACACAAGTTCCCAATGTGATGCCATTGCTAAGATGCCATTGCTAAGTCCTTGGATGTATCCCAGGGAAATATCAAGCAGCAGTAGGGAGGTGGCTCTGACAGTATTAGTGAGACCATTACTGGATACTGTGTTCAGTTCTGGAGTCCACACTTTAATAAGAATCTTGAAAAATTGGAAAGGGTTCAGAAAAGAGCTACTACAATGATTTGAGGTCTGGAAAATATAGACGCATAGAATCGTAGGGCTGGAAGGGACCTCGAGAGGTCTTCTAGTCCAGTTGCCTGCACTCATGCAGGACTAAGTATTATCTAGACCATCCATGACAGGTATTTGTCTAACCTGCTCTTAAAAATCTCCAGTGATGGAGATTCCATAATCTCCCCGGGCAATTTATTCCAGTGCTTAACCACCCTGACAGTTAGGAATGTTCAATGTTCAATCTAAACCACCCCATGACTCCCTGACACCCCCGTCCTATAATTAGGATACATTTTGCACAAAGTATGCCTTGCGAGGAATCAGTCTAAAAGTCTTGATCTGCTAGACATTAATAACTTGTTGGTTTGTATGTGCAATCACCGTATGTGAAGGTATGAAGTTTGGCTATGTACGCGTTACTGAAACATGTTGTGAGGTTGAAAACACCCACAAGCAGCCTTTCAGGTACAACAGTAAAAAGGCCAAACAATGTTCATGGCTTACTGAGAAAATGCACATAAGCACAAGGATTACCCCAGGAACTGTATACAATAGAAACCTCTCCAAGATAGCACTACACAATGGGAACGGTTTGACCCAGGTCACAGCAAAAGAGCTTTCCAGCAAGTAGGAAGAAGACATAAAAGGGGGAAAGGACATCATGATGGTACCTCACTCTCCCTACAACACCACACCTGGAAACACCCGAGGAACAAAGACTGACCTGGGGAAAGTGATGGTCCCAGGCTAAAGGGATTTCCAGCCTGTATATGAAAACCTGGAAAACTCAACCTGCAAAGCAAAGGCAGCTAGTGCCTCAAGAATCTGCCAGCCTGTTTATCACTTAGGGTGAGAATTCGCTAATTCATATCCTACCTATCTAGTATATTTAGCTTGTGATACACTTTGACCCCCAGATCCCTTTCTGCAGTACTCTTTCCTAGGCAGTCATTTCCTATTTTCTATGTGTGCACCTGACTGTTCCTTCCTAAGTGGAGTACTTCGCATTTGCCCTTATTGAATTTTATCCTACTTACTTCAGATCATTTCTCCCATTTGTCCAGATCATTTTGAATTTTAATCCTATCCTTATAGCTCAGTGGTTTGAGCATTGGCCTGCTAAACCCAGGGTTGTGAGTTCAATCCTTGAGGGAGCCATTTAGGGATCTGGGGCAAAAATCTGTCTGGGGATTGGTCCTGCTCTGAGCAAGGGGTTGGACTAGATGACCTCCTGAGGTCCCTGCCAACCCTGATATTCTATGATTCTATGAAAGCACTTGTAAGCCTTCCCAGCGTGGTATCATCTGCAAACTTTAGAAGTTTACTATCTATGCCATTATCTAAATCATCAATGAAGATATTGAAAAGAGCTGGACCCAGAAATGATCCCTTTAGGACCCCACTCGATATGCCCTTCCAGCTTGACTGTGAACCACTGATTACTACTCTCTGGGAATGGTTTTCCAACCAGTTATGCATCAACCTTATAGTAACTCCATCTAGGTTGCATTTCCATAGTTTGTTTATGAGAAGGTCATGTGAGACAGTATCCCTTACTAAAATGAAGATATACCACATCTACCGCTTCCCCCATTCATAAGGCTTATTATCCTGGATCCAAGAAATGTGCCTTATATATGAGAGACTTAAGAAGCTCAATGTATTTAATTTATCCAAGAGAAGGTTAAGAGGCGACTTGATCACAGAATACCAGTACCTAGAGGGGAAGAGACTTCTGATAGTAGAGGGCTCTTTAATCTAGCAGAAGAATGCATAATGAGATTCAATGGTTGGAAGCTAGACAAATTCAGACCAGAAATAAATAGCAAATTTATTTCTATCATGGTGAGAGTAATTAACAATTGGAATAACTTACTTAGGGATGTGATTGATTCTAAATCACATGAAGTCTTAAATGAAGACTGGATGATCTCTTTCTGAAAGTTATGCTATAGTTCTAACAGAAGTTATGAGCTTGATGCAGTAATTCCTGGGTAAAATTCAATGGCCTGTGTTATGCAAGAAGTCAGACTAAATTATAATAATGGTCCCTTCTGTCATTAAAACCTACCAGTCAGGAACCAGTGAAAGACACCGGAATGGAAAATATGTCAAATGCAAGATCTGTGAAATACCTGGAACACTGCAAGAAGGCTATCTATAGATTTTAGATTGTAAACCTTCCTTGCCAGGGTTCTATCTCAGTCTCTGTAAGGCACTAGCACATCTCTAGGTTGCATAGTAATAATGATAATATGGTAGAAAAATCCAACCCAAAGTAGCCATGGTATGACACCGTGACTCTCCAAAACAAACAGCAATACTCTTGATTCAGGTCTATATATCTTGTCCCTTCTAGTGTGCCAGTAACATGTTATGTATGCCAGAATCTGTCCAGTTGCCTAACTTGGTGCAATTCAATTAATCTGATTAATCTATAATAAACTATATAATCAAGGAACCTTTTTATTGAAAACAATTTGTCTGATACAATCCACTTGAGGAAATCAGGTTTCTTCACACCACTGCTTCCTCCCCTAAGTAAATGAGTATTATTTAAGCAAACCTGCTGCAAACTGTTAGAAGAGCTAGAACAGTTTGGAGTGTTATAAAGAAGGTAAAAAGGAAGGTTATCCTGGGTACTGAGTTTGTGAAGTTTTACATCCTGTTACTTAGAAAATGCCTTTTAGGCTGTCCATCAAAAGAAAAAAAAATGGATTCTGTGTACACTAATCCCTTGTGGAAATTGGTTTTCTGTCACTACATTTGGGGCTTTTGTATATCATCAGATGCCCCAGTAGCTATTCCACAGACTTCATGGACAGTGGCATGCAGAGATCTAATTAAAGAGTATGTCAGAACAGGCATTAAGATAGTTATCTTAACAGAACTCTACAGAGTACAGATGGTCACTGTAACCTAGAAATATCTGTTCTCCTTGAAATGATCTACTCCCCATCAAAAAATAATTCAAGGAAATGACAATTTAAAATTTGAGAGTTGTTTTAAAATGTAGAATAAATCTTTCCACTAAAGTCCTGATTACCAATTAAGTATAGTCCCACGAAGGACACGCTAGCACAATTAGCCATGTTGGCACTTTGTCAATCAAACAAGCTCATCAGAATGGATGGTGCTCTCTTGTAGTTATTTTTCTGAGGAAGTTTACTTTGAAGAGAATATTGAGACTGTTTTAGTAAAAGAAACAAAACATATTTTGAAATGGTCTTGCTATTTATGTAGGTCCTTCTATGGACACCATCACTGTAATAGCCGAGTCCCCCACAAACATTAATGAATTTACTGCACAGCATTCCTGTGCTTTAGGGAAGTAACATTATTCTCATTTTACAGATGGGGAACTGAGGCAAGCATGATAAATTCTTGCTCACAGTCCAACAGGGAATATATGACTGACTCAGGAATATAATCCAGGTCTCCTGAGACAATCAGGTGCCTTACAACAAGACCATCATTTCCTACCTCAGATTGCATTTGGCCTGTGCAGTGCACTTCACTTTAATGCATAATGCTCTTTATACTAATAAGATTCACACAGTAGTGGCCCTGCCCCTTTGGATGGCACGTTTTAGCAGTTAGGTTATCTGCTTACTGTGTAGTGGTGTAATTTGACTCTTTGCACACTGAATTAAGGTCCAAATACTTCTCGTTTATGTATAATTGCTGCAGATAAATTAATAACCAGAATATTTTATCCATCATCCATTTTTTTAAGACAGTGCTTTGTAAGTGCGGATAAAAAATAGGATGAAATTTTCACTAGAACATAGATAAAATGTTGTGACTTAGCAAATGTCACTGTAATAAGAAAAACTCATGATGTTCATTACGCCAGCCCATATTTCCAGAGCAGCCTCCCTGCTAATTTATGCCAAACTCCCAAATAAAATCTAAGGAAACATCTATACTATGAAACAATCAAACTCTAATGGCCACATCCATCTCTGTGTAAATTCTATCTGTTTTGGACTGTAGAATTTTTGAGACAGGGACCGTTTTGGTACCATCAAACTGCTATGCAACACCATATTCACTTAGAGTGCAAATATTATAATGTACATAATTAATGTTTAGCAAAGAGAGGCTTTGGTAAATATTGTAATCCTCTTTAGTGCATATTCAGGAGGAAATCCTATGTTTACGCATATGAACAGAGTGTACCAGCCTTCTAACAACATCTATTTCTTAAGGGCTTTTAAATGATTAACACACAGGAAGACAAAATAAGTACATAGCTCCCTCTAGAACTTGTTTTCAGGATGTTACTGGCTATCAAGTGGTGTGGATCAAACAATATATGTAGTCAAAGATGGGGGAACAGGATTGGCCCAGATTAATAGGAGTTGGAATGGCTCTCCAGGTTAGAATACAAACTGTCAAATAGACCATAAAATACTTCTTCAATTACTTCTATGATGGCGGGGGGGGGGGGGGGGGGACTTAATGGTCTAACATCTCTTTCCAGGTCTAATATCTACACTCTCTATGAAGAGACGATTCCCTCACCTCTAAAGTGCCACTTTAGAGGCAAAAAAAAAAAAAAAAAAAAAAAAAATCACAAAGTGTTTTCATATTTTTTTCCATTTGTGATTCCATAAATCCAGTTCCATATTACCTCCTCACTGCCTTGCTCAGAGAAACCAAAATGAGGATTCATAATATCGGAGAGGGCAGAATTTAAGCTTCCCAGTTTCATTGCAGAATGAACTTTAATATCAACTAGCCAGTAATCTGTGTATGTTAGTTCAAAAGTATACGGTGGAATTCTACACTGAAAGAGGACTAAAGAGGAATTTTTTTATTCCACTGATCTGTTCTCCATTTCTATTCAGTCAGATCTGCTTATTTTACTGAATATAATGTGCTCTCTCACTTTTCAGTCCTGTTAGCTAAACAGAGCCAACCCAACTAAAGAAGAATGAGCTGGATTCTATTCTGACTTGCACATCAGATAAAATGGTTCATTAAGTTTCAATTGCAGAATCTTTATGTTTATGATGGTGATGCAAACACCAGAAAGATACCATAGCAGAGTCACTTTTCAGAGTACAAGAATCCTTTAAAATAGTTTTGAGTCACCTTCATAATTACTCACAAACCTTTTCAATATGTTTGTCCAATTTTCATGTCCACTCTGACTGCTTTGCACTACACCATGAAGCAAAGCAGCTGGAAACTGGGCTCAAAGGCCCACAAGGCATAAACTGTTTTAATTTACAGAAGGAAGGAACTGGACTGGTCCTAAGCCCCAGAATCATGGGTCACAGGATGGCTAGAAGTTATCTTTCCCTCTTCCCTACCAAATGCAACTCTGAGAATTTCAGCCAAATATTTCAACCAGGTTATATACACTGTATGCATACAATAATTACAAAAGTGTTTGTAAACCAGCAGGAAGAGTAATCAACTCTTCTAGCCGTACATAAATAAATACAATGTGGCAAAATTCAATCAAGGACATCACTGAAAAATATTTTTTCAACAACAGTGCAAAGAGTCTCCATTGCTACACTTGTTCCTCTTATTTTTATTCTTTTCCTGATCTCTTACGCAAACAGGGCAGATTACTAGGAAACAATGCAGAAAATAATATCAGTTTGAGGACTGCAAAACCAAAGTAATCTGTTGAGATAGAGCTTAAAATCTACAGCCAGTTCCAATGCATTACGCACCACAGTCATGACATTTAAAACTGACAACACAAATATGCTAAATATATCTAGCACAAATTTTGGTACGAATGTACAACTCTGATCTATCTTCAAAGCGGAGCAGTGAACGAACAGATTCTATTCTTCCCAGTGAGTTTTAAAAACTATTACTATCGAAAATGTGCTAATTACACGTGCAGGAACATTCATAAAGTTGCATCCTTAGGAAAATTATTATGCTTGTAGTCTGTTGCTTTATTTAGAAATTTGTGATCCATTCCTTAATGTACTGTAATATACTACTAGTGTATCTTATACTTAACTGACTATCCAACATTTCAGTTTTCTCAGTTCACAGAAGCAATACTTGTTAGTTCACATAAAAAGATTCATATAATTTTTTTAAAAATCCCTCATACAAAATCCTTTACGTACCCTCAAGTCCATTGTGATGGCTGTAGTTTCTTTTCCCCAAAATACTTCGGGATGAATGATTAGGGGTTGCGAGCATTCGTTTCGCAGCTGGGGTTTGAAGGCTTGGCATTGACCTGACTACATTAGGTTTCATTGCAGGATGAATCTCTGTTGGAGTTGAGGGGGGAGGAGATTGTAAATATTTAATTTTAAAATATTTTATCTACTCATTTTATCTATTAAAAGTACATTTAATTTTCCAATGAACTCAAAGTCAATTTTCCAGGCCTAGGATGTTTCCAGGCCTAGCGTGTTTCCAAACTTTTACATAATGACTCAATCTCAAGTCTTTGTTATCATGGCTCTCCCTAAGGTGAAACACATCTGGTTCATTCACTGCCTGAGGTAACTACCTTGATTGCTTAACTGTGTGTGTTCAGTAGGTAGGGAAAAAGACACCTTAGCAAATTCCTTTGAAGTTTTGTGCTGGACAAAAATCACATTTGACCCTCACATTAGGGCAAACGAGCTTATAACATTTACTCAGGTAAAACCCTTATAGTATGTTTGGGTGTGTATATTATATTACAGTTGGGTCTAGTAACAGTGCATATTATTAAAGTTGCCCAACACCTCCCATTATAAGACCCTGCTTTTAGTTGCTTATAACTTTGCCAAACTTTAGTCATTTGGACTGAAATTTTCCATGCTGAGTGTCTGCCTCAGGCGGATCTATTTTTGGGGATGATGGGTGAGGGGTAATTTCAGCCAAAACGGTTCAGCTCTTTCTGAGAGAGAAGCGAAAGGAAATTACATTGTCTTCCCCACGTTAAAATTTGGATGAACTTTTCTTGAAAAAGCTCAATTGCCCCCATGCTTTGCAGCAGAGTCTTAAAATGTGTCAGCATGGGGGAGGGGCATGCTATGTGTCAGGAATATGCCTTTTGTTTCCCCATGAAAATCTGCACACATTTGCCAAGTTATAAGCCTTTGAAAAACTGCAGTTGATACATGTTCAGCAGAGACTTGTCAAAATTTGACACATTTTTTGAAGTGTCTGTCCACACTGAGCATGCTCCAACTGGGGCACAGCTGCACTTTCCCTGCAATTACAGCTGCGGGCCAAGGCAGGGTACCTGAACTTAGAGCAGGCAGACGCTCTCTCTCCTGTGCTCGTAATGACGCCTCCTGCTGCACCCAGACAGAATGGAGGGGAAGCTTCCTGATTGGAATGACAAAAGCCAGACTGACGGAGTCAGTGACGGGAGACAAGCTGAAGGGGATAAGGAGCCTGGAGAGGGAGGACTAGAGGCTGGCAGGGTGGAGAAATGGAAATTGGGACTAAGAGTTGGGATAGGGGAAGCCTGGGACTGGCTGGGCAAGGAGACTGGGATGAGGAGGAAAGACATAGATTGAATGAGGAGTGTGGAAAAGGAAAACCTGAGCTGGAGGGCAGGGCATGACTTGAGCCTGAGAAGAGGGAGAGAGAGATTGGATGAAGAGCTGGAGGTGGGGCAGAGACTGGTTGGAAATAGAGATGGGGACGTGGGAAGAGCTGGGATGTGGGAATGGCTCAAGAAGAAGATTGGGACAGGGATTGGGCGGGGACTGAGACAGGAACTACAGGAGGACGAGGCCAGGATTTGCTGGGAAAGGAGACTGGGACTGGGAAGAGAAGCCTGAGGAGGACTGGAGACTGGGACTAGCTGGATGAGGAGCCAGGGTGGGCTAGAGACAGGAGCAGGACAAGGGCAGTTTGGAGGGAATGGTGCAGAAAGAGTCATGCTTACGGGGAACAGGCGGCAGAATCTCCCCACTAGAGATACACTCCCAGAGGCAAATTAAGGCTTCTTGGGTCTTGGGCCAGAAGAACTGGGGTGGGGCCAGAAATGAGGGGTTCAGGGTGCGGGAGGGGGCTCTGAGATGGGGCAGGGGGCTGGAGTGCGGGGGGTGGGTGAGGGCTCCAGCTGGGGGTGCAGGCTCTGGGGTGGAGCTGGGGATGAGAAGTTTGGAAAGCAGGAGGCGGCTCTGGGCTGGGGCCGAGGGGTTGGGGTGTGGGGTACGGGCTCCAGGAGTGAGTTTGTGTGCAGGAGTGGATTCCAAGCTGGGCCAAGGGGTTGGGGCATGGGAGGGGTTTCAGGATGCGGGCTCCAGGCGGCGTTGACCTCAGGTGGCTCCCGGGAAGCAGCCAGCATGTCTTTCTGGCTCCTAGGTGGAGGGGCTGCCACGGGGCTCTGTGTGCTGCCCCCACCCACAGGTGCTGCCCGCAGTTCCCAGCCACTGGGAGCTGTGGAGCCGGCGCTCGGTGTGGGGCCTGTGGGTGGGGGGCAGCATATGAAGCCAGAACTCCCCTGGCCGCCCCTCCACTTAAAAGCCAGAGGGGCATGCTGGCTGCTTCCTGGGAGATGCGTAGAGCCAGACACGGAGCCTGCCTGCCAAACTGGTGCTGCTGCCAACCAGACTTTTAGTGGCCTGGTCAGCTGTCTTGTCAGGAACTGCCAGGGTTCCTTTTCGACCCAGGGTTCTGGTCGAAAACCAGACGCCTTGCAATCCTACCCCTGCTCCACCCAGGATCCCCTCCATTCTGCCGCACTGCGGCCCCCAACCCGTTTTCTCCTTTCTGCCCCTCCCCACTGTGCCCCCACGATGGGAGAAGCTCTGTCCCTGCGCCATGCCAGGGCAGCAGTGGGGACTGAGAGCTCCTCTAGTCCCAGGGCCCCAGCGGGGGTCCGGGTGTTGGAGCTTCCCCCACCACTCCCTGCACTTCTGCGGGGGACCAGGGTCAGGGCACTGGGGCTTCTCCTGCCTCGTGCTTCTGCCAGAGAGCGGGGTTGGGTGTGGGGGCTTCCCCTGCCGTCCCCGGCCTTCTGCTGGGGATGGGGTTCGGGGGAGGCGGGCATTGGGTCTTCCCCCATCCCGCAGCTTTTGCTGGGGACGGTGTCGGGGGGCTGCTGGGGCTTCCCCTGTCTGGCAGCTTCTGACGGGGACAGGGTTGTGGTGGGGGCCATGGGGGCTTCTCCCATCCTGCGGCTTCTGCTGGGGACGGGGGCTTCCCCCGCCTGCCCAGCAGCTGGGACTCCGGGCTTCTGCCACCTGGCAGCAGATTTTTGCCGGGGCCACTGGCACGGGCCCTATTGGCCCAGTAGCTAATCCACCACTGTACATTCCTCTCCAGAGCCTGAAATGGAAACCAAGATTCCTGAGTCTCAGCGTTCTTCTGCTGTCAGCAAATATCTGTGAAACCTTCTGGCAAAGTGTCCCATGCTCCTCTAGTGCTGGTCCATAGAGGATAGCAACCCATTATTACTATCAGTTAATCCATTAGCTCAAGTGGCAGAGGCCTGCGTGATGGATCTAAAGGTTCTAACCCTGCTGACGACCCACGTGGGTGACAATATTATACCATATGATAGAATTTCTGTTTTTTTCCAGTTTCCTTTTTAAAAAACTAGGAAATTACACACAACAAAAACTATGTGAAAAGAACATTACTCAGGTTATAAAGTCAACCAAGCAAAAGTTAGGAAATGCCCGAATTAAGATTGCCTGGAAAATCAATCTTGGGTCACATCCTAGGGATCTCATTTAGGTCACTTGCATAGCAGTACAACACATAACCACTAAGCATGACTCATTTTATATTTCCATTTCAGAGATCAAAAGTAAGGCAAATTAATACTTCAAGCACTTATTATTAACATTTATACTGTGCTAATGCCTTGAAGCCAGCCAGGTTGGATATTGTGCTAGACACTGTATAAACATATAGGTTCAGATCCTCAAAAGTATTTAGGGTGCCTAATTGCCATTGACTTCAGTGACAGTTAAGTGCCTAATAACTTTGAGGATCCGGGCTATAGTAAATTACAATCCTTACCCTCAAAGGGGTTATCTATCTCAGGTAACACTACTAAGGCAATCAAAATACCAAAAATGAAAATAAATTAGGGACAATTTTTTTTTAAGTTGACTCAAGTTAGGAACCTAAATAAGTGACCTAATTTTCAGAGGTACCGAGCACCTGTCACTCCAACTCATTGCTTCTCAACTACCACAGGTGCAAATGTTGACTTAGGTCTGCCAAGTGGAAAAGCAGCTATGCACTAACGGGCAATATAAGACACTCAAGTAAGCAAGATTCACTTCAGGGATTTTTGTTCACTACACACAGTGAAAGCTAAATTGATTGCACAGGAAGGAATCCCAATCTCTCCAAGGAGGGGCCAATCTTTAATGCTTAGTCCTGCTGTGCAATGCGCTCCTCAAGAAGCAGAAAAGGGATAATGGAAAGCCATGATTCAGAATGAGTGGGTAGGTGGAAGCTCTTTTGACATAATTTCACGGAATGAAGAGAAAAAATGATCTCCTATGAGGCATAACTAAATGTGTTCTAACAAATATTTGATGGAACGGTATGGAAAAATGAAAAGCAGACCTCAGATATGGCATGGGATGAATTTTAGAAGCAAAATAATATCCTACAGATTGTATAAGGTCAGACTTTATTTTATTCAAATACGCACACTAAGCAACACTAAAAGCCACCTACTAGCCACCTTCTGTGGAGCTCTCTCATCTGTTGTACTGTTCAGATTAGTAATCGAAACAAACAAATTGGCAAAAGTGAAACAGAGCAAATATTGTCATCATTTATCTTTTCATAATAAATTTCATCATTTTCACTCTGCAGGCCCACTTTCAGGGAGATAATACTTCATGGGAATATGTTGTTCTCTGTTTTCCCAAATTGGCCCAGGTAATTCAACTCAGCATAAGAAACTAGATTGCTTAAGGTTGAATTTGCAGCTATTTAGGGAACAAGCAGCTGTGTTTTTCCCTTGATAAGCATAAGGCCACTACTGAGGGGCAAGAATATATGTTTTTGGACTTCTGAGGCCAAAAGATGTCCAGATTAATAAATAACATCTGCCCAGGACTCTTTCTAAAAGTTCCTATTTGTCAGTTTTAGACTTCAGTTTATTAATACTGGGAAAAATCCTGAGACTTTTATTATTTATTCTGTGTGGATAGATAGATAGATAGATAGATTTCAATGGGAATTTCAGTGAATACTGTGGGTTGATTTCCACTGTCAGTTACATCTGTGTAAATCGATTGTAACACCATTGGCTTCATAGCATTACTTCAGATAGCATTACATGGGGGTAATATTTGGCTCACTTTTTGTTGCTCTGCTTATTCTTAATGCTTATCTCTACTTCCTTGTGCCTCTAAGAATTAGATTGACATCTTTATATGGAATAGTATAGCTTAAAGCGCTTTCCCTATCTCTGTAGTGAATGCATAAATATTTAATTGCCATCAGTGGCCCCTTTTGAAGATGGCAGTTTTTGATTTATTAATATTGAGCTAAAAATACTGGAATCTCCTTTATCCCCTTCTCTCCAGTACCCCCTTCTTCCACTTTTTCTTCCTAGGAGCTGTGATCCAAATATGTCATAACATGCTGATATAGTCTCTTTCCTGGTTTTGCACCAGATAACATCACATCTTTCTAAGCAGGTTTGTAGATTAGAAAAAATTGGTAACATCTTAGAATGGAATTCTGAAAAGTGCTCAGCATTGATCTAACTCTGCTCCCTTTTGAAGACCACCATCGAGTGCTTTTGAAAATGTCACCATTGATATCAGAGTGGCAGCCGTGTTAGTCTGTATCCCCAAAAACAACGAGGAGTCTGGTTGCACCTTAAAGACCAACAGATTTATTTGGACATAAGCTTTCGTGGGTAAAAACCCACTTCTTCAGATGCATGGAGTGAAAATTACAGATAAAAGCGTAAATATATTGGCACATGAAGAGAAGGGAGTTACCTTACAAGTGGAGAACCAGTGATGACAAGGCCAATTCAGTCAGGGTGGATGTGGTCCACTCACAATAATTGATGAGAAGGTGTCAATACCAAGAGAGGGAAAATTGCTTTTGTAAGTGAGCCAGCCACTCCCAGTCCCTAGTCAAACCCAAATTAATGGTTTTAAGTTTGCAAATGAATTGTAGCTCAGCAGTTTCTCTTTGAACTCTGCCCCCCTCCCCAAACCTGAAGCCCCCAACCTGAAGCAAATACTGACCATCAACTACACACCACACCACCCCAGGAACCAATCTCTGTAACAAACCCTACTCTACTCTGTCCCCATATCTACTCTAGCGACACCATCATAGGACCCAACCACATCACCATCAGGGGCTCATTCGCCTGCGCATCTACTCATGTGATATATACCATCATATGCCAGCAATGCCCCTCTGCCATGTACATTGGCCAAACCGGACAGTCTCTATGTAAAAGAATAAATGGACACAAATCAGACATCAGGAATGATAACATACAAAAGCCAGTAGGAGAACACTTCAATCTCCCTGGACATTCAATAACAGATTTAGAAGTAGCCATTCTTCAACAACAAAAACTTCAAAAACTGAGCTATAATTCATATGCAAATTTAACACCATTAATTTGGGCTTGAATAGGGACTGGGAGTGGCTGGCTCACTACAAAAGCAATTTTCCCTCTCTTGTTATTGACACCTCTTCATCAGTTATTGGGAATGGACCACATCCACCCTGACTGATCTGGCCTTGTCATCACTGGTTCTCCACTTGTAAGGAACTCCCTTCTCTTCATGTGCCAATATATTTATGCCTGTATCTGTAATTTTCACTCCATGCATCTGAAGTGGTTTTACCTATGAAAGCATATGCCCAAATAAATCTATTAGTTTTTAAGGTGCCACCGGACAACTCATTACCATTGAGGTAAAAATTATTTAAAAAAAAAATCAGATTGCCAGATTATTTTTCACATGCTAAATATGCCATTTTACACCGATGACTAAAGGCATTCTAACTAAATAGTGCAACCTCAAACAATTAGAATAGCACATCTGAGGTTTTAATAATGTATTTTCTTATTCATACTGTTGCCATGTTGTTATGAATCCCCTTATTGGTGAGTACGATTTTTAAATACTGTTAAAGTATTGACATCTCACTTTCCTCAAAGGGAAAATACTCACCTAAATACCCGATGATACAAGACAGCGGTTTTCTAGTGCTTTTGATCTTCAGAGGACTTCCAACTATTTCACAATGTCGGTCTGCATCTGAGGATAAAAAAATTTAGAGAGTTTAAAATAAAATAATTTAATTTTAACAGGCTAGTTCACAAATTACAAAAATAATTATGGTACATCTGTACATTTTCTCTATATATTCTTAGTATGACATATTACTGACTAAAAGAAAAATAATTTATTTTTATCTTGTATTCCTCTGATGCACACATACTAAAGACTAGGATGCAAAATCAGGACATATGCTCATGTATGTAAACATGAAAAGATAATATTTGTGAGAACCTATTTTTAGTACACAGGGTGGCTACAAAACCTTTTGGAAAATGACCAACTCGGTGCAAAAGAAAACATCATGAAGATGAAAAAGTGATTTTTAAAAAAATGAATAAAAACAACAACAAAAACAGTCTTGGGCATTAACAGACACCGCTAATAGTCTAATTAAACAGAAAGCCTCATTGCATTAGTTTTTAACAGGCTTGTCTGGCTCTGAAATTGTGAATTAACTTCACTGTGAGAAACTATTATTATTTAAGATTTGGAACTTGCTAAATACTCCGCCTATGCTACCCTGGTAATGTGGTGTTATATATCGTTCTTAGTAAGTAAAATGTAACACTGTAGGTGATTATTACAAGGATAAGCTTAAAAGAAATCTGCTATAACAAGTTACCAGTAATGATATTTATCAACAGAAAAATGTATCTTTCATAAATAGAAACTATGGGTTAAATCCTGGCCCCAAAGAAGTCAATGGGAATTTTGCCATTGACTTCAATCAGGCCAGGATTTCATCATTATTATATTACATATTTTTACCTCAGTTTGCACTTTTGAGAAGGTCCTTCAGCTTTATTCATTATATTCTGCATTTTTGTGTACCCTATATCAAAGTCATTAGATGGGATGTTTGAATTTACCTCGTTCCAGACAGAGGACTTCATCCATCAGTCAGAACAGAATCATGCAGGAGGTTTATTAGCTCATAAAAGTACTCATCAGACTGCTCATAACCTACTGTAAGAAGTTTCAGGCAGAGAAAAAAATAAAGTACTCAGCACAAATATCCCAAGTGTTGCATAATTAGCTGTCACAGGATGAGGAATGGGATTCAAAACTCATCAGCTTTTCAACAAAAGAATCAGTTATGGGGCCAATAGTATATCGGAGATTCTTTTTTATCTTTGTTAACTTTCTCGAGTCTTGTTGTCATTTAAATTTGACAAGAATACAGATGAACAGTTTTACCATTGACTTGAATGAATGGAAGCCAAATACATCGTTTTTTAAAAATAGTTGGAAAGACTGATTGGTCTCTTTTCCAGTAGCACTAGGAATAATCATATGGTGCTTTCAGAGTGCCCCACATAAAGGTATATCATATAATGCAAAAGTAGGCTCATTTCTGCATACTTTGCACATCCCAAACTCCCACTGCTTCTTACACAAACACATATTATATGCAGGTCCATACACCAACATGTGTGTGATCCAATCTGCTAAAAATAAGGATTCGAGCATCTGACTCCAAAACTCAACCATTTATCCAGTCTCTACTTTGCCTCTGCCTTGTGTCTAGTTTTTAAATAAAGAATTCCTTCCTATTCATTTTATCCCAGCACAAAACGATCAACACACAGAAACACCCTTGTGGCCAGGAGTACCATATGGGTCAATTTATATTTGAGAAAAATAAAGATGAAATTGCACCTTCCAGAAATTTGTAATTTCATATGCAAATTCCATGCAATCCTACGAAAAATTCGCATGGTGCTTTGCCAGGAGATCAATAACAGCTGAAGCATTTATTTTCAAACTTGGATTTTTCATAAAGGTAAGTTCACAACCATTTTTAAACAAATAGGCTATCAAATCTTCATAATGGTTAAAATATATTAAGCAGCATACATGGAGAAATGAAATGATTATATGCTCTGTGCTCCTACTGCAAGTTTCATTAGACAGCTGATATCTGGGAAGCTCAAAGGCTCAAGATCTCAAATACTCTAAAAGCCAAGTACATAGAGTACTTTATATTAAACTACAAATGCTCTTCTCAATGAAAAAATGCATTAGGACTAACTCAGCCAACATTATTAAGTAACTTAAAACTGTTACACTTCAGATATTTTAAATGAGAGAAGAGAAAGAGGTTTCTCCATTAACTCCCTTAGTAGGATAAACACAGTAGATATTTTTACAGCTACTTTGGGGAGGGGAAGCAGCCACTGTGAAGTAATCTGTGAGATAAACTTCGCATTGTCTGTAAAATGTCATCGAATCCGGGTAAGGAAGTCATGTGCCAGATAGTGGACGCGGGTCTGAAACACACCCCAACTATAGTACTGCTGTCATACTGCTTGACCACCACAGAGAGGCAGTGGGTGCAGCAGAACAGCCTTTTCCTAAAACAGTCAAAATCGTTTTTAGAACAGTATTCTATAGTTACCTCTCACAGTATAGGCATATGCTGCTGATTGCCTGCTGCTCTTCCTGAACCATGGATTTCTGTGTAAAAGCTGTGTAAAATACTAAACTCAAAAGCCAACAGTTTATAAGAGGCATTTATTGCTGACATGTTTAACGCTCATCTTTAAAAAATGCCTACCTGTTCCTTGTCAAGAAGTTGGGCAGGATCCAGGAAGGGGGCTCCTGGGGTTGTCAGAGAAATCAGTCGATCTTTTAATGGTACATTTGGCCTTTTGAAGTTTACAAGGGAGGTTGATCCTGTAACATGCGCTTAACTTTACCAACGGGGGGACTGATCCTGTTCCCATTGTAGTTAATTGCAGAACTCCCATTTGACGTCACTGGTGCATGATCAAGCCTTAGTAGTGGTCTCAGAGAAGTAACTGGGATTATTACTACTGTGAAATCCTGGCCCCAATGAAGCCAATGGGAATCTCACACTGGGGCCAGAATTTCACCCCTACCCTGTTAAGCATGTGCATAAGTCTTTGCTGGATTGGGGTCTAGGTTTGTAGGAGTTTGTATCGCTATTTATGGTAATAGTCCTGTCTTTCCTACTGGAAGACAGACAGATTGATGTTTCAATAGGATTAACATTAAAGTCCCCCTAGAGCCAGGTGTTCTTTTAAGGTTTGGTGAAAACCTATTAAAATACATTCGTTGAATTAGAATATTAAAATTAAAACTAAACCACAAATCCTGGTAACAAATATTTCATGATAACTGTTATGTAAGGCTCTGTCAAATTAAGAATAAAACCCCCTCATTACTAGCTACAGAATCTCATATCTACACCACCTTTGCGGTTACAAGTCTAACCTCACTCTGCACAAGGAAAGTTGTTAGAGTAATGCAAAAGGTTCTCATTTGTGTCTCATTCAGATTCAGCCTTCTCATGCTAACAACAGCCTTCAGAAAATCTTTTTAAACTAACCCACTCATCTGTAAGGTAGTCTACAAGAAAAATGTTTGTGATTCAATGGAATCCACTTTCCAGGGCAAATGCTGCAGCTACCACATCTTCTAAATGAATACAGTCGTATTATCCAGGAAATAGGCTTCTCAATATGCAACGACAATGTTTGCTTCGATTCTTATGTTAAATTTCCTCAAAACACACTTTTCAATCCATTCCATTCACTGTTACAAAAAATCCTTTGAAAATTTTCAGCTGAAACCTGTTATTTTTACATCTTCTCATACCTTTATCTTATGCAAACACTGGCTGCTGAGCTGGAGCTGGTGCCATTGTGAGGTGTTCATTCTTTAAGGAAAAAGATCGTTTAGGGTTTATGGACTTTTTGGAGACTCAAAGAAATACACGGACTTCACAAAGAAATGTAAAAAAAAAATAAGGTAGGTCAAATTGTTGACCAAACTGATCTGCTCATTTAAACGGAGTTGGAAAATACTGTGTTTGATCCACCTCCTTACTGCCATTTCAAAGAATGAAATATTCAAGAAGTGGTCATGTTAAGCAAGGAGATTTCTTCTTTCATCCAAAAGCACTTAAAAAGCAGTGGCCTTTAACTTCCATGTAAAAGAAGTATAACTTATTATTGTGTTTATAAACTATCAGCTTTTATAAAAAAATAAAATAAAATAGTAGAGTACTGCAAAATAAGAGATGTACAGAAAACTAAAAAAAGTAGGGGGATGCTTCTCATTTACATTAAATCCTCTTTTGTACTGCAGAACACTACAAAGAGGCAATCGTGTAAATGAGAATAGGGCCCTCTGTCTTTAAAATAAATAAAAATCAAATTTTTCAAAAATGTCTAAAGTTAGGCACCTGAATTTCCCCCAGTGAAACATCAGGGCACTTTTATTCAGGTGGCTCGTTATGGATTTAGAATACCAGGATTTGAACATTTTGGCCATAATATTAAGTTTAATCCTTGCACTGGTCAGACACCCATAACATTTGAACACCAGTGATTCCAGTGGGCACCAGTGACAAAGTCGACAGTGGTGATAAAGCCTTAAATAGATAGAATGCAATTGTTATTCACATTGGAAATTGGCCAGGTACCAGAGCAGCCACCCCTACTCTTGTGAAAAGTGTCACAGGATGTTTCACAGTAAGAAATGGTCAAGATTTTGGTTTTATATGTCATCTGAAAAACAGCATCTCCAGCAGCAGTCTGCTCCCAATCCTGCTGACATGAATCATGCTGGGCCGCAGGTTCAACTCAGATTCAAAGAAGAGTGCCATCAACTTGAATTACCAACCTACTTCTTCGGTTTTCCGAGAGGCCTCCCATTCAAGCACTGACCAAGGTCAATCTGCTAATTTACGAGACCTGACAAGCTCACAAATTGAGAAGCATAGCTATTGCCTGTATGTTAAGATTATATTATGACTGACCTCGTCTATTGTCAGAAACACCTATTCTTGTGAATCTCCAGAGCATCAACATAAACAGTCTTTTTCCTTAAAGAATGAACACCTCACAATGGCACCAGCTCTAGCTCAGCAGACAGTGTTTGCATAAGATAAAGGTATGAAAAGATGTAAAGATAACAGGTTTCAGCTGAAAATTTTCAAAGGGCATCAACATCTAAGTTCTAGTTCCAACTAAGATGATATACAGTGCATGATTTTTATTTCCAGCCAGAGTAAGAACAGATTTACTCTTGTGATTTTCTTCTATTCTGATTAGTGACATTGAATCTTTGCCCACCAGAAGGCTGGGATCTGACACGTTTTCTGTGAAGTAAGGTTTCTTTTAATCCTCCGTCCTTCCTTTATGCTCTTCGCTTAGCACTGTTCTCCACTCTCTTGAGCTTTCTATACAGGAAATGTGGTTTCCTACCCAAACACTAGCTAGCTCTCCTAATCTCAGTTCTTAGCACTGCATGTTGTCTGGTTGAGTGGTTTCCGACCATCTTTTGACTGAACTTTCAGTATTAGATCTATGAGGAAAGGCATCAATCTAAACCTCTAGTCTTCTCTCAGTTATTTTATTATTAATTATTTGTATTACAGTAGCATCTAGATATCCTGCGATCAGGGTCTCACTGTGCTACTTAATGTTTAATACCATCTTCAGAAAGGCATCTGCTGATGTAAGGGGTGAAGTCCTGACCCCACTGAGGATAACAGCAAAACTCCCATAGTACATAACAAATAGAGCACGTCAGGAATTCTCCAACGAAACATTTCTGTCATTAGAAAATGCCTATGCTTTGAAACCAAAACGATCTGTGGGAGAGAGTCGGTTTTGGCAAAACTCACAATTCAAAAACATTTGAAAAAATAGTTTCTGGGAATGGCTGAGCCATTACACACATTAAATCTATTTTCCCATGATAAGTATCCTCACACCTTCTTGTCAAAGTGTCTGAAATGGGCCATCTTGATTATCACTTCAAAAGTTTTTTTTCTCCTGCTGATTATAGCTCATCTTAATTAATTAGCCTCTTAGAGTGCGTAGGACAACCCCCACCTTTTCATGTTCTCTGTGTGTATATATATCTCCTTGCTATATGTTCCATTCTATGCATCCGAAGAAGTGGGCTGTAGCCCACGAAAACTTATGCTCAAATAAATTTGTTAGTCTCTAGGATGCCACAAGTACTCCTGTTCTTTCTGCGGATACAGACTAACACGGCTGCTACTCTGTAAATTGTTGAAATATCCTCTTTAGAAAACATCCAAACAAAACATTCTGGTTTTTCATTTTAAATAACTTTGCGCTCAAAATGTCAGTTTATTTATACTTTTTTAAAAGGTTAAAAACAATAAAAGGTTGAAAACTGCAACAAAACTTTTTGATTGACCAGATTCACACAATTTTTTGGATTATCAGTTTGTGAAATTTTTCAAGATTTCAACTCTTCCTCCCAATCTGGGACAGAAAAAATGTTCAAAATCTGGAAAATTCTTGTGGGTCAGGAAAACCAATCATCTCTAGTAACAGACTCCTCCACACATTATAAAATTCAAGGAAAACCAACATGCCAATGAAGGTTACCAAAATCACCTGAAACAAGAAGAGGATTCCAAAATTCACAAATTTAAAGTAATACACAAACTACACTTCACCCACCACTGACATGCAACCACCTTTGGGTTGGAACCCAGCAGCTATTTTACAGAGCTTAGTAACAACACACAACAGTTGAGGCAGGAATTAAAAAAAAGACTATCCTGAGTTGAAATTTATATTAAAAAATGGAGACTGGCGTTCTCAGGTCAAGTGAATCCAGATGTAGAACATATCTTTTTGAGTGTGCCCCTCTTCTTGCCCCAAAACACAAACTCAGAGAGCTGCCTAATCAGTGTCCAGTTGAATTCCCTTGAATTTTCACCCAATACCAAGAAAACAATGAAAATGGCAATAACAGTCACTCTAACCATCACACATAGTGGCCTTGACTCCTAAGCCTTCTGATCAGATGAAAAAAGCCTCCTGACCATGTAGTGACGGGTCACAGAGCTGCAAGTAAATGGTTCAGACTCTTACAGATCAAATCCTGCCCTTTCCAATTCATTTAAACTTTTGCTCTAAAACAAGCAAAGTAATTTTGTCCACATCCCTTCCCTTTTGTGATCATTATTTTGCCTCCATACTCTGACTTCTCCTGAACATACTTTGGAACCCAGTTATTAGTTGACCACTAAAGGTTTTTGACACTGCATATTATATACCAAAGACTTACCACCCTCTGGATTCCTTTTATGCTTTGTCTCTTCCAATCATCCACATGCTAATGACAGTCCACCACTACAACTGTTCAGATTCTTAAGCCAGCTGCTCATCCCTATTCCTGTCTGGAGAGAGTGACGGATGAGTAGTTCTTAAATCCCATGTAGACATGCTTCTCTTCTTGCAAGCTGCTCTTTGCTTTTTCTCCTCAGTTGCAAATTTGCTGCTTCTTCCGTCCTTTCGGTACCCTCAATCCTACATTCACAATACTCTTTACCTTAAATGCTTATGTACAACATCTAGCTATGGTTTTCTTAAGGGGTTATGACTCCTTTTATGGCTCATGACTCCTTTTATGGCTCACAAGTTACTCCAGGACTTAAGGGGAAAAAATCAAAACTACACCCAACTGGGCTGCAACCTATCTTGGCTGGCAGGATAACACTGTTGCTTATGACAAGGAGAAGTAGAGGAGGCTGGCTTGCTTGGAAATGCAGCACTCAAGAATGGTAGTAGCCTTTGACTCTGAAAGGAACAAGCCTTCCTCAGGGAAAGCTATGCCTGCGTATAAACTACTGATTCTGCCTCTTGACTGAACAGTTGGAGTTTGCCCAGAACAGTGATCTCTAACCTCCATGTTCAGGGTCCCAACAAAACACCTGATGCTGGTAAATGAAGCATGGATCAGGGGGTATGAAATCTACGTCCAGTGACAAAGGCCAAATGTGAATGCTTGGAGGCCATCAATCATAGGGGGGAACAAGAGGAGAAATGCATTATTCCATCTGATTTATCATATACGAAAGAGACGAAGAAGAGCAAATCCTCAAGATGGATTTGGTTCTTCGTGTCCTTGCTTCATAGCTTTAACTAAAGCCAGGGCCTGATGTAATCACAATGGAAAGGCCCTGTAACTGATAATGCAGGTTATGGTGGCTCGAAAGGCAAACAGGAAAATGTGGTAGCCTCTCTGATGAAACTGCTCTGCATATTACTGGTTTCTTCCTAGATGTCATGTCAACCAATATCACTCCTTACTGGTCTTGTAAGGAGTCTGGAGATGGACATACACACACTTTTGGAACTGTGCAATCTTGAGTGTTTGTCTTCGGAGCTGATCTCCTGCAAGGCTTTTGCTGTCAGCTCCTCCTGGGGTTGAAAATCTCCGGGCCCAGACACAGGGCTGTCTCATTTGGGATTAAATCCTCTTGATCCCTAGTAAGACTCTGGGTGTGATATCAGATATACTTATTTGCCTTTTTTAAAAACAGTTTTATGGAATTTTAATATTCTTTAACTGTAAGTGCCTGGCCACTATGGCAAAAATGTGTTCTATACATAAAAAAAAAAAATCATTTTCTGGCTTTGATATGTCATACTTTAAGGCAGCATAAAAATGTAATACATTAAAAAAAACTACTGGTAAAAAATATTTTCAGACTAGATTTAGCCAGTAAGGTCATTGGTAGAAAATCTAAATTCTTGATACAAGCACCTCATGTGAATTAATAAGCAATAGTTTGGTAAATGTACAGTATATGCTTTATCCACTCAGAAAGGTAGGCAAATCAATATTAGGACTTGATCTATAGAAATAAAAATGAAGCAGAATGTACATCTTTTTGTTATTGAAGCAGTCCACAACATGAAGTACCAGGTTCAGATCTTTTGTTATTTAAAGCTGTATATCTGGCAATTAAATGTTGATAACATTTAGAGACAACTATCCAGATTTATTGCCAAATTGCATAAATTCTGCTCTCAGTTGTGTAAATCCAGCATAACTACATTGTCCTCTGGTGAGTTATTCCCAATTTACATTGCTATAAATGTGAGCAGAATAGGAAAAATCTCTTTTCTCCCAGTAATAAGATCCACAGATCCATTACAATGGGTACTTTGGCATGCTTGTGGCAAAACCAGACTTGTCAGTCACTGGTAGCAGGGGAATGCTGCACCCCTTAAATTTCTTCCAGTCAAGACAATTCAGTTCTACTTTCCTAAGCCACAGATAGTGTTAAATATGCATTGAGGAAAAAGCTCAGCAATTTCTCATACTACAGAGCTTGAGAAATTAATGAAACCAACCCAGATCCTGGGATGTGAGTTTCTGTCTCTATTCTGGATGATATTTGTCAGGGCAGGTCCGAGAACCTTATTGCTCAAAAGAAAGACATTTTTCAGGTAAGCACAAATAAGTGTTCCTTTCTTCATCATGCTAAGGTCTACAGATCTACTACAATGGGATTTTCACAGCAGTGGGCTTTCAGGGTGGGAAGTAGGAACATCCTTTAAATATGGATATCCCCAAAAAATCAGTTATTAACGTTTCGTAACTGTTATTCTTTGAGATGTGTTGCTCATGTCCATTCCATGCTAGGTGTGTGCACGCCGCATGTCCTGTTGCTGCAGATTTTTCCCTCTGTGGTATCCATTGGGCTGGCTCTACTGCCTTCTGGAGTTGCATGTTTATGTGCCAGTTTAGGTGGCGCCACCTGCCACACATCCTCTCAGTTCTTTCTTGCTGGTAACTCAGACAGAGATAGGAGGGTGGGTCACAGAATAGACACGAGCAACACATCTCACAGAACAAGAGTTATGAAACTGCAGGGTATAACTGGCTGTCACTGTGTTCAGGACCCAAAGGTCCGATGATATGAATGATCATGCCAGCAACAAATGGTCCAAAAAAGGGGAGGTCCTGGATGGACTGTTAGACCTCGTGAGGAAGGCTGGAGGACAGGAGCCAGGAACAGCACCTCGTGGTGATCGCAGAGGCCACTGTCCAGGCCACCGAGTTGGCAGCGGCCAGAGCCGCCTGGAGAGAGGTCCTGGCCACATTCTTACCCTCTTCCAAGAGGGCCGCGAACTCCTATCTTGACTCTTGGGACAGTGAGTCTTTGAAATTATTCAGGGAGTCCCACCGATTAAAATCGTATCTCCCCAGCAAAGCTTGCTGGTTGGAGATGCATAGTTGGAGGATAGTCATGGAATAAACCTTTCTTCCAAAAAGGTCTAGTCTCTTTGTGTTTCAGGTAGCACTTGACTGGCCCTTTCTTTCACTGCAGACACCACCAGGGACAGAGAGAGAGAGAGTGTGTGTGTGTGTAAATATTCGAACCCACTATTTCTACTCTGCCCTCTTTGAAGTGAGGGCCAGAAAAGGAGTTTGCCACAGGGCCTTGATTGGTCCCAACACCATCTCATTCATGGGCAAGGCCACCTTGGATGGCACTGCAGCAACCAGGATATCAATAAGGCTGTGAGATGTCTCTTTGAGCTCCTCAGTTTCCAGGTCAGTAGTGACTTGCTTCTGAAGGTCCTGATGGGCCCTGAAATCATCATATGGAAGCAGGCTGCTGGGACCTGCAACAGCCTTGTCTGGGGAGGACGAGGAGGAGCTCCTTCCTCTTCCTCGACTATGTCCACTGGAGGCATTTCCTGGATGTTGGTACTGGAGTTCGGGTCAGTGCTGAGTGGAAAGGAGCTGTTGCCTGTCTTTTGGAGACCACCAAGTAGGAGTGATGGGAGGACAGATCAGGTACTGAGGGAAACCTCCAGGGGTTTCAGAAGGGCCACATAGGACAGGTGCCCACCGTAGAACCATCGCTGAAGCTTGGTGGCACGTAGGCTGGGTACTGATGGTGGGCTTTTGGCGGTACATAAGGTTCACCTTCAGACTCTGAGGAGGATTCTTCTCTTGGCAACCACCATGGAGCGGTACCCACTTCTGCTGCCATATGGTGCCAGGGTTCCAGGGACTGGCGATGTGCTGGAGATCAGGACACTGGGATGAGGTGGTGCTTGCTGGGGGACCTGGTGCCGGGAAAGCGCCTGATGCACCCTGTTCCCTCCTGCTTCTGGACGCTGGAGCTGGTGGATGCCCCAATGGAATTGGCAGGACTGGAAGAAAGAGAAAGTCCCTAGATGCCTGAAAAGCCTCCAGGGTTGATGGTACTGTCAGTCCCCTCGCACTGCGTTAACTTCCTAGTGTCGGCGGAGGGTCCTACACTGGAATCAAGGCCCTTCGCAGAGTCGACAGTGCTTACATGGGTCCGGGGGAAGAAAAGTGGCCTAGCATGGGTGTCACTAAATTGCCTTCTCCCTGCTTGTTTCTCTCTTCTGCACCAGTGAGCACCCTCTCTTGATACGCTGCTTCTTGTGCTTCTTCCTCGGCACCGGAGATGGAGAACAGTGCCTGGAAGAGCTCGGTGCCGGGGGAGCGCTTCACACTGACGGTTAAGTACTCGGCACCAAATCAGAGTGGCTCGGCTCTGAGACAGGTCTGAGGGCGGCTTCCATGAGGATAGCCTTCAGTCTGATGTCTCTGTCCTTTTTAGCATGGAGTCTGAAGTCTGGACAGATCAGACACTTGTCCTTCACGTGAGTTTCACCCAGGCGCTTTAAGCAGCTGGAGTGCAGGTCACTCATGGGCATAGGCATGCCACAGGAAGCATAAGACTTGAAGCCCGGGGACCAGGGCAAAGAAGTCCCTCTATGACAGGAACTAACTAACTATATACACTACATAGGATAACTATGAATGTAGAAAAAGTCCGAAGACCACTGGGAAGAAGCCTTGCTGAAGCAAGAAGGATCGTTTCAGCAACCATCATGGGCGGTAAGAAGGAACTGAGACAGTGTGTGGCCCGTGGGCTCCAGAGGGCACTAGAGTCGGCCCAATGGATACAATGAAGGGAAAAATCTGCAGCAACGGTGCATGCGGCACGTGCACACACCTCGCATGGAATAGACATAAGCAAGCACTCGAAGAAGAATGAGGTATATTATATATCCTCCATCTTACACTGGGGTGGAACTGATTGTGTTCTCCCTAGTTTATTTATGAAAATCTCACCAGACAAGTTGATTGTCATGACCAGCACTATTCTATTATCCCTGGCAGGAACAATGCTCCAAGACTTCAGTGAATCATTATGTTCTACCTGATGGATGCTGCACTCTTTCTGGTACCCATTTCCTGAGTTGAATTGGGACCTGAATGAACCCATTCTTTTATTCCCAGTTGGCATTTGACATAAGGATTGCTCTGCCTCGTTCATTAATGCAATCATTAATCCAGTAAGACCTGAATTTTTGTTTCTGTGACACCACTTATTTTCCTTTATGGGGGTCTTCATCTTTATGTTAACATTCTTCTGAGATGGAGAACTTGTAACTGACAACATTCAGCCCCAGCCCAGGTCTATATCTGACTTCCCTGGAACCAATGTCTATATGCATGATGAATCCAAGATAGTACAGAAACCATACAACTCTGTATGTTTTTTGAAGCTTTCTCTCTGTCCACATCACTGATCAGAAAAATTGCCTGGCAAGAAATAAAAGTGAATTTCCTTCTTTTATAAAGCCAATATTAATATTGCCATGACCCTGGAGGAGATCCAGGGGGCATTTTCAGATCAAATGATCTGAAACAGTAATGATTGATGTTGGGGTGGGAAGAAGCTTCTATTTATATGTAAAACTTAGATGTCCATGAGATGGTAACATGGAAATGTGCAGATAAGCCTCCTTTAGGAACTTATTCAGATGTTTCAGACACAGCCCTGCTTTGTTTGTTCCTGATACTCTGAGGCTAGAAACAAGATGGGAAACAGGTTGCATTGCTTTGTTCTGAAGTAGGTTATGGATGATTTCATTCATACCCTGGCATTTCCATGGGTTGCTTGAAATTGGGAATGAGCCAAAGCTGTTCCTGTGATTCATTCACAGCTACATAGGGTACCCCCTCTGGACAATGTCCAGTGACCTCATTTTGATCAAAGTTATAGATCGCCATTTGCTCCCAAATGGAAAGAGCCTGGCACCAACCAGGGGTCTAACTCCAGATAAAGCTGGTTGGGAGTTATGCAGATAGCTCTGAGGAAAATAAGGGCAGATGAGACCTCACCTCGTCTACATACCTCGCCACATGTTCTAGCTACCACTTGCAAAGAGGTGTTTTCTCCTGTTGTATTGCTTCAACTGGCCATATCTAATGGTCCCATCTGTCATCAAAATCTATGTCACATGACCTATATTCCTTTCTATAGCATCTGGCAGGAGCCAGGATTGTAAATCAACTTTTCCAATGCCTTTGAATAGCTTCAACTTTCCATAAAATTTCCCAGGTAGCACTAAGAGAACTCATTTGCTTGAGCATCTGATCTCAAGGCCCAAAGCCCCACATATTTGCACGAAACAGATTTGTATTTCACTGGCTTTTTCAGGGAGATGACCTTACATGAAGGGATTTTTAAACTGAAAGGGGCTATACTTGCAATAGTGTCTACCCACATTAGCACTGCTTGTGGAAGCATGCAGAAGCACTTTGGGCGTCAGTTTGACACTTATTAATTTATTTTTTCTTGTTGGCCTGATGCCACCTGAGAGCTCTGACATCAAAAGGAGGGACTGAGGGGATGCCTGCCTGGTTGTGACTGTCTGTGAAGGGCCTGGATAGCAAGGAGGCCATTCTTTGAAGTAAAAGTCTCTCCCAGGTAGTAATATTGAGTTCTTACCCACAAATAGCTACATTTACCTATGGCAGTGACTCCAGGATGAATTTGGATTGATGCTTACTGAGACACCTTCTGGCTTCATAAAATCGAAGCCTGGAGGGATAGAAAGAATAAAATGGTGAGTCACGAGGCCTTTTACTGCCTGTTTGTTCTTCCAAATCTGAACTGCTGTCCCAGCTCTTGGGTACAGGAGGTGGAGGTCGGGGGGAGAGCATGGCAACCTGTAGTGGAAGCTGGGAACAAGATCCTGGACACCAGGGTACGATGACCTGTTGTAGCACCTGGTGGTGATAGCCTACTGGAGCCAATCTTTACAATCCTGCTTGGTTTCTTTCCTACCCAGGAGAAGGGAAGGAGGCGACAAGTTCACTCTTGGCTGTGAGGGTGAAGTGCCCTCTGCTCACAGAGCTGGCCAAGATCCTCAATGAGAAGCTCGATGGTAGGGGGGGCAGGAGATAAAGGCCTCTGGCTTCTCTTGGCCTACCTCAGTCCCTGAAGCCTGCAGGGGCATGAGCTGCTGAAATGCCTCAGAGAGAAAGCAGAGTTGAGGGGACAATCGCTCCAAAAGACAAATGCAGCCCTGGGACAGAATATTAATATTTAAAGTTGTTGATTTAGAAACTGATCCTGAAAGGTGCTGGTCAACCTCCCCACTTCATAGGTAGAAGCCTTTAAGGATCACCCTTGTGCAATGCATACGTTTCTCTAGTTTAATTTCTCACAGGAACGCATATCTAAATTCTATGGATATTCCAAACAATTCCAAAGACAAAACTCAACAAAAAAATTAAAAATACATTCACTACACTTCACACACTAACACACAAAACCTTCTTGATCACCAGAAGGGAAGAGTTTGAATTGTGAACCTGACAACTATTTCTGCCTTTAGGGGCAAAAAAAAAATCCTCACTAGAGACCGAGGAGTTCTGCCTATCCTGTGCCAATAAACCAAGACTTAGGAGTGAAGATCCTACACAGATGCTATCCTTAAGAAAATATGGCTTCTTTTACAGCTCTCAGCAAAAACTCACCTCACCATTCACACACAGCCTACTCCCACCCTGCCTGAAAAGAAACCCTGAGAGAACAGTACAGTTAAGTGGACAGTTCACGGAACTGGGAGTCAGGCAATCTACCTTTGTACCTGGCTTGCTGTATGACCCTGGGCAAATCATTTCACGTTTGTTTGCCCTCCACCCTTGTCTGTTTAGACTGTAAGCTTTTTAATGTGTGTCTGTACAGTGCCTAGCAAGTGTGTCCTCGTTGCAATTTCTAGACTACAATACACTACTACAATACAAATGAAAATAAAATCACATGAACAGGTGAGTCTTGCAGAGCGTCAGAAGGGTCATTACATCCAAGCTTTGGCAAACCAAGATGAAAAGGCAAATTCCAGAGCCAGGACCCCTCAGCTGTTTCATGTCTTTCCACCAGCAACCTGACACTTTGGCCAGTAGGCTATTAGCTTGAGTGCTTCAGAAGATCACAACAGCTGCAGTACCGCTCAAGGGTGTTATTCAATATTATAGCTGGTGACTCATTTGTGATCAGCATAGACATTAACTGTTGTTAATCAATGTATCTATGCTCCCACATAAAAGTGAATGACATTATGGTTTCTTTCAAAAAGGATGAAACAAAGGCTCAGGAACAGAGGGCGTTAAATTGTAAAATAAGAATCAAGTAAGTGCACTATAACAGAGAAACACATATAAGTCACTGGAAAGAGGAACAAACAACTGCAAGAAACTCAGATTTTACAGCAACTTAAAATTATGCGGCCTATTTGTTATTAGATAAGATTTAATGATGTGCAAGACAGTTCCATGGACAAACAATCCAGGGATGAGGAGTACTATGCTCTTTTATGCACAGAAGATATTGCTGGAGAAATACAATATAAAAACAATATTACACACACACTCTGAGTCCCACTATATCAAATTATTTGATGGTTTTTTTAATCTTTTTTCAAAAACAATCAGTTACTGTGGAGATTTTTAATCTGTTTCAGGGCCAATCGGGGTGGCAGAATACAACGGACAGAATGTAGATGCAATTTTTCCTTCAGGTAAAAACAAAAACTAAATGTCAGTGTTGACAAAAAAGATTATTCAAGTCATGATTTTAATTTGTAATGACACTTTTTCAGTCAAAAGAACAAAGAGAAAGCACTCAAGGCACTGTTAGTCTGATGGAAGAATGACTATTTCCTTTTCAAAAGTTCTGCTTTTCATTTCCTTTGTTTTAAAAATTTGAATTGTGTATAAAGTAACGTCCCTTCTAGGATGATGAATTAACAGTCAGATGAACCATTTTGTTTTGTTTCTTCAAACAAGAAGAAATGTTTTCACACCTCAGCTCACAGAGAACCGAGAAGCTCCTCTTAAATCCACAAACTAGGGGATAAAATCAGAACAAGGAGGGATAAAGGTTCAAGATTCTCTATCAAAAGTGAATCCAATTCTACAGCTAATTCCCCCCCCCCAGGCTTTCTTTAGAAATTGGTGCCACTTTACACCAATTTTAAGAAAGACATATTTTCCTCTCATCAATGAGTTGTTATTCTACTGGTCTTGAATCTTTCAAGTGATTTGCTGTAATCTGTATTAAGGATAAATAACTAAACAAATTTCAGCCTTCATTTGGCTCTCCTACCAAAATTGAAGCACAGAGCTAAATCACTCTTGCTTTACTTACACAATGGATGCATGCTTCTCCTCTTACAATGTTTTTAACTCCATTGACTTTAGTGGAGTGGCTCCTTATTTACGCCAGTTTAAGGAAAAGGAGAATCAGGCCCATGAGACTTGCATGAGTAAAGCAAACAGAATTTGTTGCTTAGGCTCAATCATGCAAACACTTATCCAGGTGAGTAACTTTACTCCCATGAGCAGAGTCTTATCAAGTTTTGGATGTTTGCACGGTTGGCTCCTGTTGGAGTGTGGGCAACAGAGAGGAAGTGAAAATAATCCAAGAATTGATTTAAACCCATGATTTCTTTATCATGAAGAGTAATACATTAACATCCCTATGTAAAACCCTAGGTGAAAATTATTGCTTACTTTTGCCTTAAACCAGTAACTATACTTATAAAATCAGTTCTAATTCTCAAAAATTTTATCTTCAATAATAACATAAGTAACAATGTCCCAGCATGGCTGACCTAATCTTGTTAACTCTTTCTCTGCTAGATCTGATGTTATGTGAGATGATGTGGTAATGCATTCCATACTGGTGCACGGAATGCAAGCGTTGAAGATACTGTCCCATGGAAGTTGAGAAAGTTAGCCATGTGGTATCTGCATTAAATTATACATTTAGGACATGATCAAAAGCCCAGTGAAGTATCCAATAACTTCAGTGGATGTTGGATTGGGCTCTAAACACACAGGAGCATACAAAAGCCATTAATTTACTACCTTTTCATTTGTAACATTTCTCAGCCATTTCTCACATCTTCACCTCCAAAAAGCTATTTAAGTTCACTCTGGCTAAAAAGGCTTTCATTAAGTTACTAATGCAGAAGGTTCTTTATGTTTTTGTTTTACAAGAACACAGCAAAAGCACAAAAACAGAATGGAAATGTGTAAAACTAAAATTTAAGAATGGATGAAAGAAGTAAAACTTTAGTGAAACAGTAAGTGTGGCCATCATGATCTTTAGAGTTTAAAAATATGAAGTGGACATAAAAGGCACAGATTCTGCCATCCTTATTTATACGATGAGCAGAACCTTACTCCTTTAATAGTCCTATTGAAATCAAATTGTGTAAGAGTAGCAGAATCTAGCTCTGTATCTTTAGTTGTGAAAAACAAAAAATAAATGCTTTAAAAACAAATTCATATTTCACTGTACCTTGTAGGAAATATGGCTTGTGTGTTACAGAACATGAACACCAGTTTCCCATAAGATTTGCTGATACTAGCAAAAACGTTTATGATAGTATGTGATATAGGTGGATGAGAAGATGATGCTCTTTCTTAATCCATTTGCCATACCCCCTCTTCAATTCCCATTTCATTCATAAAACTGGCTTGAAATCTTTCCTCAACAGATAGCCTTTGTCTAAATTTGTTGGTGATACACTGGACAAATGTAAACTTAGATCTTGGGGGGAAAAAATAAAACAAAAGAGTTGTAGACAAGAAATGTTTATTGAAAAATAAAATAAAATGAAAGACAGAAAATGGTTGGAAGCACAGCACATTAAGCTAGGAATTTAAAAACATCTTACATTCTGCCCTAATGGCAGCACAGTTAATAGGGACAAAGGGACGTCTTGCTGCCTGCCGCAACCGGAGGGTATTTTTGCAGACCTGACGGGCAAGTTTTGTCAAACACGTCGTGTGAAGGAAGAAAGCTTGGCGCGTTTTCACCGCAGACTTTGGACTACCAGTGTTACGGACTGGAGTACCCTGCGTAGCCTGGCGTGACATATGAGTTCTAATACGGGGATCCTGTAAAAAATCATAAAATACATACAACTAAAATGCAACAAAAACAACCACAACAGTCTCAAACAGCTACCAAAAATCCCATTACCAATGGTGAACTATAACAAAAGACATCTAAAATTCTTTAGTAAAATGACCGAAATTGAAAGAGAAATGAAGAAATTAGCATATTTTCCTATAAAATTGAAGAAGAAACATTGTAGGTCATTTCCCTTAAATTTACGCATCAGAAATAACCACGCAGAATTCACCCAAAGTTTGGAGAAGTCCAGAGGACTAACCATAGGAATATATAATGCCATATAAAAAGATCTGAGTTTTGGCATTTTATAGATACCAACACCATTTGATTGATGAGGTGATACTGGTCACCCACCAGAAATGCATGAAGGACATTTTTTTATTTAGGACCCCTGTCACGAGGAAAGTTGAAGGGTGAAATTCACCTCTGCAGAAAGACAGCTCAGGGCCTATGCACCACTCATTAAAGACTTCAAAATTAGACTTCAGTAATGCATAAATCTTGTGCTGGATCTCTGCTGAGATGTGACTTTCACTCAGGTTCCACTGAGTACAGTGGGATGGATTTTGCAAGGGAGTAACTTTATACAAAGGAGTAAATGTTTGCTGCCCTGGTCCTTTAGACTGTAAAACATATGGGCCAGTAAAACACTATATCTCACTCTATGCTTTATAAAGCACTGAGCACAGTCAAACCTGAAATAAATATTAATAACTCAATACCACAAAAAGTATAAAATGTTCAGTTTCTCAGCAGAGGCTCAAGAAACATTACATGCCACATTTTAAATCACAGTAACTACTGAGAAATATGTCACACTTATATCAGAAACATTTGCCTACATAATCCTACCTCTGTGGTCTGACAGGGAGATAGTTTCTCTTCTTCTGTCTGAGTTGGCATTTTCAGGCCACCATATTTCTTCCAATAAATCCAGCAAGATGCACACAATCTACACTGCATATTAGGGGGACCCCAAGAATACCACTGATGAGACTGGGTGGCTAAGGATGAGAAAAAAAAATACAGCTGAATTGATGTATGTTGCATTACATATAATAAATTCAAAAAACACTATATGCTATTACTATTCCTCAAAAGCATTATTAAAAGAAGTACTACAAATTTATCAGAGTGAAAAACAGAACTTATTTTAAGGTGATTTAGAGGTCGTATAAAACAATTTTAAATTTTTTTTATGGAAAAATAAATACATTTCCCTATCAGTTTTGAACTTGGGATCCCTAAACGTTAGGAAAAGACTAATTTATTTCTTATATTTTCAATGAAGTAATAGAAAACAATGCCCCTGAACCCAGAAGAGGTCAAAACTTTTGGGTTTTTTATGTATCATACAAAACTACTGTTTATGGACCTGATCCCAGCCCCCATTAAGTCTACTTTTGAGTAGACCTAAAACTGGCCTAAACAAAGAGCTTTGCACAGAGGAATCTCCCAACTGGAAGACAGTCAACCATATATTTAATTTTGCTTTCTGTATGAAATATTGTTAAAATTGCATTTGGTGTTCGTGATAGAGAGGTGAACAGCGAGGGCACTTTTTATATAAGCTTAGTCACAACTCTAAAGATATATCTCATCTCTTTTTAAGTCCTCAACCTCTTTTGAGCTGAGACCACCATCTGTGCCAAATTTGGTCATATTCTCTCTCATTTGTGCCAAGTCCTGTGGTGAGGTTTGTATGTAGAAAAGTCCTCTAGGGACCTTCCTAAACTCAGAAAATGCATTCGCACTTGTGACCAAAGTCAGGATTTGAATACAGAGCTCCAAAGATAAAAGATCACTGTATGAACTCCAGCACATTACCTTGATTCCAGCTCCCCATCCATCCAACTATTACAGTTTTTAAATAGGTCATAAACTTGGCCTAAAATATTGAAGTTAATCTATTACAGTGGTGTGGTTCTGATTTAAGAGTTAAATATGCAGCATTTCTCAATTCTATCAAAAAGAAATCAACCGACACTTTGCTTGGAATGTGGTAACAGATTCAACAAATACATCTGTTTTATCAGAGGGTGCACTGGCAAAAAACTGCCCCACAAATGTTCAAATGACATCTGCACTCTTAACATTCACACAAAAAAAATCTTACTTACCATAGCAACTTTCACAAGCCCGGCCTATTAATGAGGTCTGTGTCTGATAAGATGCTCCCATAGCTCCATTCACTGCACCTGGTTTCCCGTTGTTGCTGGATAGTTGATTGGGATTTGGTTTGTTGCTTTAAATAAAATAAAAAATAATCTCTCAGAAAATATTTTAATAACCAGTTAATTAACATGAGCAAGATTTCATTCTGTGTTTCTGTTTCATAAACTGCACCATCTGTAACAAATTCTTCTGAGTAACAAAATTTATTTCTATGTTTCTCGAATAAATTGTTTAGCTTACAGACAAAAACAAGTTTATATAAACAGCTGATGAAAGGCTTTGCAAGACTAAAGTCTAAATGTAAAATGCTGGAACACAGGTCATCACTGAGTTTTACACAGTACATTCAGCTTCCCCCCATCACATGATGCTTTGGAGATATCCCACTGCACAGAAAACAAAGATGTTTTTCTAGAAAACCAAAATCAATCTTCACACATCAAGACAAGGCTGTGCTGAAAAAAATGGTGAATTCTCTACTGGGATAAATGTGTGAAGATTTATAACCTGTAACAGTGATACATTTCACATGACTGCATTCCTGAATTATCAGCAAAAATCTGTTTTTGCTAGCAATGAAAGAGACATAGATCATCAAAGATATTGAGAGCCAAACTTGCTCTCCCAACTGGCTGTAGGAGCCAAAGGAGCAGGGGATGGTAGAGATGGACCTTTTCTTTCTTCCAGTAGCAGAAGGTTCTTTGCTGAGTACCTTTGCTCTTTTCTTTAAACCTTGTGCTGCTTGGGGACTTCCCAATAACTGTAATCTCGAGTGCACAGTGGACCTCTAAAGCACCAGAAAGCACAACATTTGAATATACAGAGGAAACCCTAAAGCAGTACCAAGTTTAAAAAGTGGATTCTAATAGACAGGGTCCAAAAATGACTGGTCTGTGTAAAATAATTTTGGGATGTGGAGTGGGGAGGGAAGTAAACATGGGCTTGTTTGGAGAAGACCAATTTACCACACTAATTTACATAAGAGCAGATGGGGATCTGTTATTATTTTGTTGATGAAAAGGTAGTACATAAGAACTAGGTTGCATTATTATTATCGAACCAGTCTGCCCAGCTTTCATTTTTACATGAGAAAATTTGCATGTAAATGGATAGCCTGGCACAGACCTACGGTTGCCAAAGCAGAAATAAAATTCTCTCTCTTATTCAACGTATTATTGTACTAAGAAAAGGTACAAAACATTCACACAGAAAAAAATATTAATGCATACTCCAAATGCTAAACTCAAAATAAGGAAAATTTAAAAATAAAATTGAAAGCTATTGTTTGTAGGGTATAGCTCTGCTAGTTCCAAGTTATGAGAGAGATAAGATGGGTGAGGTAATACCTTTTATTAAACCAACTTCTGTTCATAAAGAGAGACAAGTTTCCGAGCTACACAGAGCTCTTCTTCAGGTCTGGGAAAGATACTCCCAGTGTCACAGTTGAACACCAGATGGAAAGAATCGCAAAACTCCATATCTGACCTCTCAGCCCTCATTCTCAAAGGAAACCTGCACAGCACTTTCAAAAGACAACCCTAGGAGCTTAAATTCATTACTTTGCTAAACTCTTAAAATCATGGACTCAACAGAGACACTGGTTTTATGTCTCAAAACAACAATCTGTAACTCACTAACCCTCCTTTGTCCTATGACGGCAAAAGGGGGGACTCATGGGTAGGGCACAAAGGGTCAAGTGCCCCTCCAGCAGCCAGACCAGGTGGGGAGAGGAAGGAGCGGGGCCAGAGCCGGAAGGGAAGAGGTGGGGCCAGAGCCTCTTCCAGTCACGCTACCTGGGACGATGCCCAGTGCAGCGCAGTGGCTGACTGGGAGAGTGCCTGGCTGCAGCAGCAGCAGGGTGCCCTCTGCCCAGGCTCAGCTTCTGGGGACAGGAGCCAACTCTGAGCATGCCAGGGAGGGCAGGGAGGTCTCCGGCTTGCTCGGCCGGTGTCCCCAGAAGCTGAGCCTGGGCGGGCCGCAACCAGGCGCTCTCCCAGGCAGTTGCACCGGGCAGCATTCAGGAGAGGCTCCGGGGCCGCAGCCAAACACACCGGGAGAGCCAGCCCAGCGGGAGGAGAGAGTGCCTCCCTCTCTCCCCCCGCCCCCCCAGGGTAACGTGGAATGGGGAGGGGACAGGGAGATTGCAGAGGGCCCGGGCTGGGAGTGGGGTGGGGAGGAGTCATGTGTGGGGGTCATGTGGGGAGGTCACGTGCCCCCCCTTTAACTGGTACCCCCTTTGTGTATCTTCCAAGAGTCGCCGATTCCACCTTGTATTTAGTTATGACATTCTGATTACTTTCCCCGGACCTGGAGAAGAGCTCTGTGTAGCTCAAAAGCTTGTCTCTTTCAGCAACAGAAGTTGGTCCAATAAAAAATATTACCTCCCCACCTTGTCTGAAATAAAAAGGATAGTATTCTAATCAGGAAGTACATTTCTTATGGAGTGAAAGTGTCATTACATGAGCTTATACCAATTAAGTCAAAGGGAAGATTCTACCCTTAACTACATTTGTTGGGAGGAGCAAAAAAATCCAACCTTTTATTAGTTTAAAGTAAATTCGCTGAGATTAAGGGAATTATGCAACGAAATTTAGGGCCTGGTTTAGTAGTTCTTAGTTCAAGCAATATTCCCATTGATTTCAACACATGCTTTTCCTGAGTAAAGACTGAAGGATTAGGCCATAAACCAGCATTAGTGTGTTGGATCTCTCACACCCTCTCAGCACCAAACTACTACTGAAGTCACTGTAAAGAGCTTAGAGTGGTGGGATCTGGCAACAACCTCCCATGTACTAGGAGAGCTATACGGGACCAGCATATCCCACAAACCAGGCAACAGTACTACAGCTATCTCATATTTATCCACTTTGGTGTTCCTCTAGCTTCCTCTGATGCACTGGTTACTGGCCACTGTCAGAAATGGGATACTGGACTAAACCAATCCTATGTCTGATCCAGTATGACAGTTCCCATGTGGGAACACTGCCTACTTTCCCTTAGGGTCAATACTCACCTGCAGTGCAAAAGGGCTCAAAGCCACACATCCAAGGTGTAACCTACACCTCTCTGTATTGACTTCAGTAAACATGCTGCAAGGATGTTGAATGTGAAAGCATTATGTAAGTGCTAATTATTATTTTTATTATTTATCTGCCACAATCACCACATAGGTAAAATAATTGCGCTAAGAATACTAACTGTTGATGATTGCACACTCGTATGATTATTCCCAGAATACTGTTCTGACTTTAGGATGTCACAAATTATCCATCATCCAAAATTATTAACATCATTTTTAAAAATTTTTATTTTATTAGTACTGGTTTGGGCTTTAAATAACACTCACTGAGACATTTTCAAAAGGTTGGATTCATTAAAAGCTAAAATCTATTGTAGTCTATCCACTGCCTTCTACTATTAAATCTGTCTGGGAAGAGAGTTTGCATGAAAGACACTATATAAAATGAAATTGTACTGTATGTAGTTTACACAGGACTCTACATAGGTCACACTTTTTTCTGGTATTCTGTTCTCTGCACATGTGCAGAATTACCATTTATGTCAATAGGAAATCCATACACATATGGAAAGTAGAACATAGTGGTGCAGAGCTTAAAGGAGAATTTTGCCCCTAATCCTTGCTAGTCCCATAACCCTGAGGAAATCATTAATGTGAAAGACATGGATTATTGCTCATTCCCATAAACCACATGTTTACAAAATAAGATCTTTAGCATTACATTTATCCCCAAAGCTAAATAACTAAAAACATTATGAGGACAAACCACAAAAATAAACCATAGCCTTATCATTTAAGGTCATAATGTGTTTCTTCTCATATCACTTAATTGGTTTAAGAATATACTGTAAACTATAATTGTAAGGTAAAAGTATCTGGTTTAACAAACAATTGCTTAGACTTGGAAATGTTGCATTTATTCATATATATAACTGCAATCCAGAGAGATTCTAAAGAGATTACTTGGCAAAATCTGCTTTATAAATGGCAACAAGGGCACATTATGTATATTACCCATCCACACTGCATTTTAACCAGCCTAGTTCTCTTTGGTTTTACTTCTAGTTATCTTATTCAAGGAAAATGGTGGACAAGAACAAAGGGATGAATTAAATACAAGGGCCTCACAAAGAGAGCATCATCATCAGTCCTTGCCTTAATCATGCTGGGTGTGTTACAGGGATCCACAATCAAAATCATGTTAATAATAAGCCACAGGAGGATCAAAATCTTAGTATCTATCAAGTTACTGTAATATATTTGTTTTATCTAGCACATCTTACATATATACAGAGCATTATCAAGTCAGGTCCATTGTCGTTCATTTTTACTGGTGTTCTGACAATGGGATGTGCATTTTTTATCTATACATTATGTCTCTTCAATCAAAGTGACAAAGTATAAACATTTGCTATACTTACTAGGTTGGGATGTACACTTGTTTCAATTTACTTTCTGCTTCAGCTGCCTTCAGACGTTTCTAATTGAAAAGACAATGCATTTTTAATACACTATTAATTTTTGATCACTGCAAACAAAATATTTAAAGACAACTTCCACTTAGCTTTTGTGAGATCACAAAGGCCTTGAAATTAATTGTAGACCCTAATAACTCAAAACAAACATCACTGCAATTCTTTACTAGTTTTAATGCATAGTATAGTCCACTCAATAAAAAATTCACAAACACCAACAAAAGTATTACAGCACATCTAATTTTACAATACTGAAAAGAGAGCGAGAGAGTGCGTGCACGCACGCAACAGCCAGGAGTTAGCATTCACTTTATAAAATACATCATTCTAGCTCACCTTAGTAGGAGAATATGGGTATGACTACACTACAGAGACAATATCAGCATAGCTACATCACCATAGCTATGCTGGCATAACCCTATATAGCATAGATGCAGCCTACACTGACAGAAGGGGCTTTTCCATTGGTGCAGGAAGACCTCTTCCCCGAACAATGGTACCTACGTCAACGGAAGCATTTTTTTGTCGACAAAGCTGTGTCTATGCTGGGGGTTAGATCAGCATAGATATGTTGGTCTGGAGTGTGTGTTTTTCATGCCCTGGCTGACGTAGTAATTCGACCTAACTTTTAAAGTACACACCAAGCCTAAGAGAAGTACAGAAGAGTACAGGAAATGGAAAATAATGATGAGTGCATGATGAAACTACACATCTACAGTATTTTTGATTGAGCATGTGTTTGTTCAATCAAGGCCAAGGCTACGATTTTCAATTAAGCCTGTGGGAGTTAAGCACCTAACTTCTTTAGACTCTTTTGAATACTCCAGCCCAAGAACATAACAGCAGCATGGCAACTTTGTTACTGCTAAAATATTCTGTTGAATTTACTTGGTTATGATTTTGTTTATATTTGCTACCAACATAACTCTCTTAAACTTAGGAATGTGTTGTATACTCAAACTAGCAGTCATCATTTTTTTAGGACTATTTTGCTTATCTTCATAGACATACAGCCAAGACAAAAGCTGTTCATGGGGCATGTTGGAAAATAAATAATCTCTGATGCTATGAGATTTATATTGTAAAAGAAACCCCAGAAAATAATATGATTTATTACTGAAAATTCCACAATATTGTGATACAAGACAGCACAACTAAGGCATGGAATCTTGGAAGTTAACAAAAAATACTTTGTTTTTCCACTCTGCTAAAAGAGCATATTTTGGAAATCACCAATTAAATTACACTACATATTGGGTGAAATTCTGGCTTCACAGCAATGAGAGTTTTGACATTGACTTCAATGAGGGATTTCATTTGCCTTGTTTTTACTGTGTGATATCACCATATATGGAGAGGTTTAAGACTTTGGCTTTGTTCCTCATAATACATGCAAACAAACATTGCACATGACATCATAATGCAATACCTGATATAAAATTGTGAATGTGACAAGTACTAAACCCTTTGGTACCATAATAGTCTCTATTTTTTGATCAATCAAGATATAAATGCACATGCATACAACTGCAAAAAAACACACAGGACACCAATCACAATAGCAGCCAACTGGTGTTTTTAGAGTAAATAAAGTTCACAAGGGAAACATCCCAGGTAGTGTGAGAAATAGCAGTTTTCGAAATGGTAGGATGAAAGAGTAATTATTGCAGTACCCTAGCCTGCAGTTGAAGTATCCAGTGACTTGCACTATGTCAATGAAAGGATTCAATGAAATCCTTTGTCTACATATATTACACGTATACATTTAATATCAGAGATTCAAACATATAAAAAGTACTTAGCTCGGGGGTGGGCAAACTTTTTTCCCCGAGGGCCACATCTGGGTATGGAAATTGTATGGTGGGCCATGAATGCTCACGAAATTGGGAGTTGGGGTGCGGGAGCAGCTGAGGGCTCTGGCTGGGTGTGCGGGCTCTGGGGTTGGGCTGGGGATGAGGGGTTGGAGTGCAGGAGAGTGCTCCAGGCTGGGACGAGGGGTTTGGAGGGCGAGAGGGGGAATCAGGGATGGAGCAGGGGGTTGGGACACAGGAGAGGGTCAGGAGTGCAGGCTCGGGGCGGCGCTTACCTCAAGCAGCTCCCAGAAGCAGTGGCATGGCCCCCCTCCAGTTCCTAAATGTCTGGAGGGCCGGATGTGACCCTCGAGCTATAGTTTGCCCACCCCTGACCTAGTTGCTCCTACAACATCTATAAAAAACAAGTTTATAAAAGAAGAGAGTCTGTTTCTTTTTAAAACTGCCAATTAAATTTCTACAGGAGATGGCAAAAAAATGACAACATTTGCAAAAGCTCTTTATAAGGAGCCAAAAAAGTGGTCATTAAAGAAGCAGTGTGTCTACTTGAGCTTTGCAAAAATCATGCCAGCCGAGCAAATCCGTTCTGTAATTTGAACAAAGGACCATGATTCCAATTTTCTATAAAGGGCTCCTTGAGGAGACTGCCCCTCCCATCCGAAAAGTTGATCTTCTTGACTTCCTAGATTACTAAGTGCAGGAGGGATCTCTGTCATAACGGCATTTGAAAACCCAGTACAAAACAGGGCACTGCTGACAGGGCCGGCCCTAGACCAAATGTCACTCCAGGCATCTTTGGCCCCTCCCCTCCACTTGTTAAGCTTTTGAATATCTTATTTTTTATTGCATTTGTAGCCCATTTCATGACTTTGATGCACAATTTACCTCGGTCATATAAGATGATAAATTTGCACACCAAGATCTACATGAAAAAAAAAAAAAAAAAATTCCTCTAAGTTTATAGAAACTTTTTAATTTTAAGAATAACTGAAATGTACGGATATCAAGAAATTGAACTGTGCACCAACACTGGGTGGACCAATATTAAATAGCGTTACAGTAGGTGACGGACTTAGAACCTTAACCTTAGTTCTTTAGTTCAAAAGGTCGCTTTTCTCGCCTTTGCCTTCACAAACTGAACAGAAGCTTGGCGCCCTCCACTCCAGGTGGTTGCTTGAGTTGCCCGCTCCTAAATCCGGCCCTGACTGCTGATACCAGGTGTGCCCTGTGGCTCACTTCCACACTACTTCTGCAAGGTCCTTATGGAGTGGGAAACAAACTTTGGAGGAGGGGTTCTATGGAGACTGAAACAGCCTCTTCCTCAGGTCTTTCTGCTTATGGGTGACAGTCTTAGACACATCCAGGACTTCAGATATTGCTGCTCCATGGGAGCCAGAGATCTCATTTGCAAACACACTGACTTGCTCTTGCAATTGGGGAGGGCCTTCCCCCCTCAAGGAAGCACTCCTCCTACTCCTAGCTCTCCCGGACTGTGGAGGGCACTGAGACACCCAAGGCAGTGCCCTGGGATATCCTTCCAGGAGGAAGACCTCGCTGTGCCCAGGGAAGGGGGGTAGCAGGAATTGGGCCCCATCTACCTGAAAGATCTCTTGTGGTGAAAGGACGTACAAGCTCTGTTGCTCAACCATGAAACCCTGTGGCTTCTGGGGGAGAGAAAAAGTACTCTCCCCATACCAGGTAAGGGGTTAGGAAAGAGCAGGGTGAAGCTGGCCTGGGGGTGGGGACTCCCTCCTCCCTCATACCTTATTGTGTTCTTCTACAGATCTCTGCCTTGGCCCTGACACCCATATTAGACTGGCCAATGTCTTCCTAGATAAGTTTGGGGGAAAGGAGGGTCTTCTTTTGGAGTCACTTCTCAGGAGGAAGGTTTCAAGAGGCAGGCTGTACACAAAGGCCCTGACACCATTGGCACCAGCTTATTTTATAGATGCGGCAGTGTTTGGTATGATTCTGAAGGAACTGCCTCAATCACTAAGGTACTGCACTTCAGCCAGGACCCTACTAAGTACTGTAACACAGATGTAGCTTGCAGAAAGCGTGTAGGCTGCAGAGAAGAAGGGATGTACTAGGAGCAAAGTGCTTAGCAAAAGCTAGACCAGAGCCGAGGAGCAGCAGCCCAGTTTCATACTTGGGGTGCACCTTGCAAAAATGGATCCTTACCCAACAATACTTATAGTCTAACTTTCCAGCTGATGTGGCAGTAAGTTAATGTGCTGTGATGAAATGGGGACCCAACATATGGGAACCATGGAAAAGGCCTCCAGCAGTGACAATCAGGTAAATGAGTGGCCTTGAGCGGTAACTGGGAAAATCTTTCAATAAACAAAGTATCTTCACTGTCACTGCAAACTACTGTTCAGAGGGAGCATATAAACAGGGCTCATGTATTCCACAATTTTGCAGCATTCAGCCCTTGCTGCAGAATTACACTCCTAAAATCATGTCTTTCATTAAATAAATGCTCATTCCTTATGGTGCCTGAAATAATCTGCATAATGTAAGCACAGTATAACTGCCTAGGTTGGCACAGCCTGGAAAAATAGCTCTGAAGGTGTGAACTGCCCCATTCATCTTAGTCAGGGCCATCTGGATTCCACAACTGTGGTATTTGGCATTTTTCTAAGATACCAGATAATCCAGCATTTTTGCCGTTTTCCTGCAGTCAAACATACAACATTTTGTTTCATATCTCGCAGTCCAACCGTTTCCACCCATCAGCTGCCTCTTGCTTTCCAGCTTTCCCTACAAAACCAAGTTAATTGGATTGCGATGTCTATTCCCTGCACTGGTCTACGGAGACAGGCAGCAGGAGTTTGGTGAAGCATGGCTGAAGTCCACCTTGCAGCCACAGGGCAGTGGGAGCCAAAACGTTGGGTAGGCTGGAGAACAGGCTGAGGCTCAAAGAGCCATGGACATGAGTTTCTGATGCCTGCTACAAGTTCCCCCCATCCCTTGCAAAAAAGCTAGAGCCGCCCCTGCTGAGAACAGACTTTAATGGGGTAAAGATTTCACCCACAATCTTTTACTCTTGATAAATAAATGTCATCCCTTCCCAGAAGCATATGCTCTGAACATCACTTCTCTAAGGAATGTGCTGTCCCACAATTTAAGTAAATGTGTAGCAATACCCAGTTTTTAACAAAACAAGAAATAAAACAACAGATTATATGCCTGTCTCATTTAACATAATAAATTAGCAATTCCTGTAGGTCAAACATTCTCTACAGTAAATAAAATGTTTAGTTTTGCAGAAAGAACAATATAGGCCTAAGGGCATGTCTACACTGCTATGAAGTTTGGACTACAGGGGGTGTGAATAGCAGTGCACAATGAAGTGCTGCTCTGTAACTCTCCCATGTGGATGCTGTGGCTGTGAACTAAAGAGGTTCCTAGTGCGCCGTAATGCAGTCCTCTTCAAATAGGACATTCATGCGAAGTAGGAACCTTTAGGTTCGCATACACAACATTCACCCAGAGGAGTTACAGCGCAGCACTTCGGTGCGCACTACTATTCACACCCCAGTAATCTGAACTCAGGGCGGCAGAAACATGCCCTTAGTTCATTTGTGAAGCATCTTTTCTGCTTAAGGCTTAGTCATGATGCCTCCTTACACATGAACCAGAAATTTAAGAGAAAAAACAAATGGGAAAAATCAGAGAATGGACCTACAGTGACTGAGTCCCTTGGCCTCATTCAGTTTCAAAACTGCTCTATCAGGTAGTATTCATGAAAAATACCAGACTGACAGCAACAGTAATTGAAGTGCTAGATTTATCTACTTAACAGGTTCAGTACAGGCAGCAAAGCTTGCCTTACCTATTTCCCTTCACCTTGACTTGGCAGGACCACCTTCTGGAGATGAGGTGGCAGAAGAGTCTCCATGCACATCAAATCATTGCCTTTAGCTGCCAAGCAAGATTATCAATCACAGTAGAACCTTCGAGTTACAAACACCAGAGTTACAAACTGACCAGTCGACCACATACCTAATTTGGAACTAGAACTATGCAATCAGGTAGCAGCAGAGACCAAAAAAAACCCCAAATACAGTACTGTGTTAAGTATAAACGACTAAAACAATCAAGGGAAAGCAGCATTTTGCTTTTTCATAGTAAAGTTTCAAAGCTGTATTAAGTCAATGTTCAGTTGTAAACTTTTGAAAGAACAACCATAACATTTTGTTTAGTGTTACGAACATTTCAGAGTTACGAACAACCTCCATTCCAGAGGTGTGCGTAACTCTGAGGTTCTACTGTAGTGGAACTGTCATGTGGAGACCTCCCCTCTGGACTGAGATGACCTAGCCAATTCACACAGGTGAATAAACAGTCATTGAATAGTAAAGTTTTCAGATGAGAACCAGCCTTCTAAAGCTGAAAGGATCCATATATCTCAACCTGACCCATTCCAAGTCCCCTGGGCTTTCCTCCCCCGCTGAAAAGAATGTTTTGAAGTATGGCTCTTCTCTGAAAATGACTATGCAAAAATAGCATTTTCTTGCTGAACAAATTTTCTCCAGGTGCATATTCAGTTCCTGCTGTTTACTCTGGTGATTCAAAAAATATGTTTTTACTAAATTTTATTCCTTTAAGCACTGCAAAGCCAACTCAATGGCAGGACCAAGTTCTGAACTCACTCACATCTCTCTCATCTTATGGCCTCCATTGGGGTTGCAGAGACTTAAAGGAGGATAGAAATGAGATACAGTGCAGTCACAGATGTAACAGAGAAGCATTTGGCATATAGCATTTCTATTATTGATGATGATGCACGACCCTGAAAGAAGACATCTTGACTATCAGATTCCAGGATGAGAGTGCAGGATTGGGAGTTAGAAGACATATCTTTTGATTAGTTAATTTAACAAATTGGTTCTGGGTGTCATCAAGGGACCATAAAACTAGAACCCTATAATGCCATTTTTATACAATCACTTTTCAGAGTTAGAGCTGCACTTTTGAAACAGTGAATTGTGTAGAAGCACACACACTCAATAAATGGCACACTCTAATTGATATTTGTGGGCAGGCAGGATCTGTTAACCTAATCCCAGTGAACTTCAGGAAAATTCTGCAACATAGCATCTTTCTCAAACACCGTAGAACAAATATTTCCATCCAAGTTTTCTAGCAATGGTAATCAATCACCTGACCAACCTAATAATGTTGATGTGGATTCAATTTTCATTGTGATTCATCCTTACTTTAAAATATTTACTTTTAAGTAACTGTTTTCAATAGAAATAAATCCTCTGATGCACTCATTTTAGCTCCCAAACGTCTTATCGGTACCTGATTCCAGCAAAGCATCAAGTTTTATTTATACTTTCACCTTTCTGATCATTCCAGATCCATCAATGCCCAGCTGAGGACGAAGAAATTTGAAATTCTACACATCTGGCTTGCACATTTAATGACGAATGGCTGGGGTGACTTTTAGTTTGAGGCATATTTACAGCCTCAACTTCCCAACTGGCAAAACCTTTCCACGATAAAAACTTATGGGGCAAAGAAACAGATGAAAGGATGATAAATCTCAAACAATCCGAACATACATGCTGTAGTAGCACAGCAAATGATGATACACCTCCCTCCTCTAACTGCCATATTCTAACAACTGGAAGATGCAGCCATACCATCAACAAACTAGAATTTAGGCTAGAGCAACAGTCTCTCTAATACTCTGCAATGGATTTTGGTAACGCTGCACAGACCTATCTAATAACAACAACAGTTTTATTTTCAGCATCTGTATGCAATATCATTACTAATGTTAAGGGATTAAATTATGGATTTAAATAATTGAATTGTAAAATCACAAATCAAAAGAGAATATTTTATAATATTTTGGAGCAGACAAACCAAAGAATACAGTATGTAAATACACAATGAGGCGAATCCTGCAGTAACCCTATATCCAACATCCCAATGCAGGTACACAAGGTAGGATAAAAAAAAGCAGCATTAATATACTTCTGCTGCATAGTCAGCAAAGAATTCAGGCAGGAGGTCACCACATCCATTGTATGCCACTGAGCTCTTCATGGAATGTGAAGGACCAGGGGGGCTTGGAGGGGGTGGCCAGTTCATCTGGTAAACAACACAGGACCACTGGGACAAAAACACAGAACCAAAGAAAGCCCCATGCTCCGGAGCAGAAGCCACAGCTCAGTAATGCAGAAAACTAAACATATTGAAGATTCCATCCTTCGGACCTGCAACCTGTCTAAGCAGTACAAAAGCTCTTTAATGAAAGCTCTGACTCGCTCAGAATTTGGCCTCATGTATATTCTTTGCTGTTATTTCTGTGCTGTAAAGACAAACCATGACTGAAAGACGTGGCTTCAGTTTTGATACCAGAACTTACGTCCTTTCTCATCAACATATAAAAATCAAAACTACAAAACAACACCCATAACAACTGCTATGGAAGGCGAAATAATTGCACTTCATGAGACTTGTCAGATGAACTAAAGCAGAGTACTGTAGATAGCCTTCTCCCTCCTCTTCAGTGTTGCCTTACATGACTTCACTCTGTAAAATGGCTCATTCAGCCATTTAAAATAAAAGTCTCAAAGGATAATGCATATTATCAAAAATTCAATCAGTTTAGAATTTTCTCTTTTTTAAAAAATGTACAATCTCTCTACTCTGGGCACAAAGCACTTTATTTTAAACATGCAACTGTTTAACCCTGTTAAACACCTTTTAGACTGATAACTAAATCTGGGGAAATGAAACTGCAGCAAAACCAGATCAAACCAACTTAGGTATTTTAAAACCCCCAATCTCAGAAATAGTTTTAGAACAGGTCTTTTTAAAAAGGTAAAGGAATATGCAAGTGTCTAGAAAATACTATTTGTAAATAATTTTTGTACAAGTCCATTGTTTTAAGAGGATTACAGAATATTACAGGTCCATTCAGACTGAAATAGCCATACAATTACCTGTTGTACGTATCTGTCAGTAGTTTTCCACATGTAATAATATTCAACTATGCTAGTCAGCGACTTCCAAGGAAGCTGAAAAACATTTGGCATGAATTAAATAAAATCAAAGTGTGTCAGGAAATTTAAATATCCACATCTTATTTAGAAAAGGATGAAGCAAATGTTCTTTGTATGTTATAAAGATTTGGAATTAATGGAAACAAAAATGTTAAACAAAGTAAAACATATATGGGGATGACTATTTTTAAACTACATGCCTAAACCATTGGTTCTATACGGGCAATGCAGAATCCAGTGTAATACCACAGAGGCAGTACATTTCTCTCACTTTTTTATCCGACAGGTAGAGAATAACATAACAATTAGAACAAATCACCTTCACAGGACTGACTGAGAGTCTCACAGGAACTTCACATGTGAAAAATATACCAGCCAGAATATTAGCTCAATGACAATATCACAGAGGTTGCCTGCCCCACTATTGGTAGTAATGCCAGTGCTAATGATAGGGGTGGGCTGTCATGCCATGACCTTCCCCAATTTCTGCCTGAAACCAGGGCTGTGAAAAATGCATCACGGACCATGAAATCTGGTCTCCCCTATGAAATCTGTTCTTTTGTGTACTTTTACCCTACACCCTACAGTATACAGATTTCAAGGGGGAGACTAATGTTTCTCAAACTGCGGGTCCCAACCCAAAAGCAGATTGTGGGGGGTCGTAAGACTATTGGGGGGGGGGGTTGCAGTATTGCCACCTTTACTTCTGCGCTGCCTTCAGAGCTGGACAGCTGGAGAGGGGTGGATGCTGGTTGGCCACCCAGCACTGAAGACAGCGCCGCAGCCAGCAGCAGCACAGAAGTAAAGGTGGCAATACCATACCAGCAGCCACAGAAAGTCCTGCAGCCAGGAGAGATTCCTGGAAGTGGGTCTGAGCTGGCCCTGGGAGTGGCCCCTGCAGGGGAAGAAGTCCAGTCCCTCACCAGCTTGGCCAGGACCAGCAGCTGGAGCCCGGCGTATGCTAGGATCCCTCAGCCAGGGTGCCCAAAGTCCTGCCCCTCCATGGCTCCAGGCCCAAAACTCCAGTGCTCGGGGGTTAAAGAGGCCTTGGGCTGGCTGTGGGTGGGTGGGAGGTGGAGGATGTCCCAGCAATGCAAGGTTTATTTTCTTAAGTGCCCTTTGCCATTTTACAATGTTGGCATAAAGATTAAATCTCCCTTTAAAAACTGACTTGTGTATAAGAGGTTAAGTAAGAGGTTATAATACATAATGAAATCTTAGTACTGTTTCAATTCAACAGTAAGCATCAGATGGTAAAATTTTCATCTCCTACCTCTCCTAATTCCACTGCCCATTTTGACCAACAGTCTTCCAATGTTGGCCATATTTTTATACATATCAGATAATGAAACAAAGCATACATTATTTTGCAATTAATATTTTGTGTGTATGTATAAATACACGTTTCCCTTTTCAACATTCTTCCAGCTTCTCTAGTAAATAAAAAAATAAAAGAAAATAAATTAAAAAAATGCTGTTTTGAGAGAACTCCAAGCAATCCAGGAAGGTGTACAGATTGACCTTATTGGACCAGCTCTGCTGAGCCACCATCCAGTACTTGGGTCCATACCTTCTTGAGACATTACTGACAGAATTTACACATATTACATGATGCAGCCATCAGGCGATGGATTCTCAGAGGGGTTCTACACCACAGTAGTCCCAAAGGGAGAGGGGAGATGCACTCACTCCAGTAAATGTTGATCAGCCCTATCTTCCTATTACTTTAGTGTAGCCAATCCTCGCTTCTCACTGTTATTCGTTCCCTGAGTATGGTCTCTGCTAGTTGCACCCATTTGTTGATACTGGTGGCATCCACATCAACAAAAAGTACATTTCCATAAACCTTACTAATAGTTTTCCATGATGTTGCAACACCAGTATGGACAGCCATTCAGAGCACCCCAGTGGGCAACTGGGTTCACAGGATAACATAGGAAGCCATACCTTTTTTACAGCTCTTATTCTCAACTGAGGAAGCCTGCCTGGCATGCTGAGTGTGAAAACCCTGTATTCCAATTGGCTACCCACATGCCCAACTGACAGGTGACGAGGACTCACTGTTTGTCCAGAAGAGTGTAACCACTTATGGAAAACAATTAGGGAGGCAAGATAAATGTATTTTTCAGTGGCTGCGTCTGCCACAGAAGTTGTAAACAGCTACAGAACTGTATATTTTCATTACCAAATTTTATTATGCATTGATCTCAGGAAAGAAAAATTACCATCTGCAAACAGATGTGTGATGTTTATGTAAGAGGTAGATTGGCAGTGAGGCAGCAATGACACAAGGACATGTAGAGTTGATCTGCGATTTCACCAGCTGCCACAGGGTAAAGATAGAACCCTTGTTAAGCTTGAAAACGCTAAATTTGATTTTTAAATATTTATCTTGGAAATGTACATGCATTTTTAAACCTCAAGTCACAGGTCCATACTGTTAATGATTTAGAACCTTTACATTCTTTTTTAAACCGCTTTTACTTTCACCCAACAAGACATTTGAGAAGCAAGAGTTATAAATCTCTGGGAAAAAAATAGGGTTTACAGTGAAAATGACAACAGACCCTTAAATTATAACAGCACTAGGGAAATCACCACAACGAGTGTCTTAACTCTCGGACCAGGGAAATAGTCATCTTTTGGGGAACACAAGGCTCTGTTCTCTTTCCATTGTACTATCTTGAGGTGTGAAGAAATTCAAATGTACATTCAATCCAGTACAGTTATGTTCATTATAAGTTAAAGGTTCTCAGGAAAACTGGAGAACATCAAGAAATGAGGTCTTGATGAGAAATTGATGAGAAAATAGCAGCCTGACAAATTACTATTCAAAGCCTATATTGGAATGCTATAAAAGTATCAGGAAAAGAAAAATTAAATAGTATACAATTGAGATTTCATGGTCTGTTAAAAAGGTAAGGCAAATTCCTTTACTCTAATTAATTTACCGTTATGAACTTACTTACTAATATTAGTTCTTCAAAAACAACAAGGAGTCTGGTGGCACCTTAAAGACTAACAGATTTATTTGGGCATAAGCTTTCGTGGGTAAAAACCTCACTTCTTCAGATGCATCAAGTTTAGTGCAATATTAGTTCTTGTACACTTTGAATATGTCAAGCACTATGCAATGCTAATTATTACTAACGACTGAACAGTAAATAAGGTTGCAAAATGCATTGCCTCTAAAGAGCCACACAGTATAAGAGTGGCAATTGCAGCTGCCAAGTGATGCAAATCCAGAACTATTCTGAAAGCAGTATACCTTCAAGATGTAATGACTCAAGTGGTCATTACGGCCTTGGCTACACTGGTGCTGTACAGCGCTGCAACTTGCCGCGCTCAGGGGTGTGAAAATGCCCTCCCCTTCCCTCCCCCCCCAGACCACAGCGAGTGCAGCACTGTAAAGCGCCAGTGTAATCAGAGCCTGCAGCGCTGCACACTCGCTCGCAGCGCTGCAAGCTACTCCCCTCAGAGAGGTGGAGTACATACAGCGCTATGAGAGCTCTCTCGCAGCGCTGGCGGCACGACTACATCGCGTGCCGCGGCAGCGCTGTGAATTCCCGAGTGTAGCCAAGGCCTACGTTAATTATGATGCTTTTTGAGTGTCACAACCAATCACTTTTTGTCACACCAGGTAATCAAGAATTACCTATACCATATGATCAGCATGTCTAAGATGACTTCTTAGAACAGAGCTCCAGATTTTCCTTTGATATTAATGTACCTTTATTACATCACCTTTGAGTCAAAATATATAAGCACACAGGGATTCCTAGCCACAGTTCATCAGATAAGTATTACAACCTCTACCCTGATATAACGCTGTCCTCAGGAGCCAAAAAATCTTACCGCGTTATAGGTGAAACCACATTATCGAACTTGCTTTGATCCACCGGAATGCGCAGCCCCGACCCCCCAGAGCACTGCTTTACCACGTTATATCTGAATTCATGTTATATTGGGTCGCATTATATCGGGGTAGAGGTGTACTTTATTTAACATTAAGGATTAAGTCTTGCAACAGATTCTTTTAGAAGAGGACGTCTTTATTTCTAACTCGAGTTTTGTTTGTTTTTTAAAAAGATCTCTCTCCCTTTTTTAAGATTATACTGTTAAAAAAACAGCAAGTCTGACTACACTTTCAGGGAGTGGCTGGTAGTGGTTTGTAGGATGCAGCTATGTGAAAAACCTTACCCAGAGTCCATAAACTTTGAGACCAGGGAATGATGTTCATGAACACATCAAGCTTGAGACTGAGTGGGTTCAAGGTTTGATGGAAACATTCAGCACTTCTAAACTTACTAGTGTAAACATTTTTGTCTACGGTTTTCATTGTTTACCTCTAGCTCTCCTGTGGTTAATAGGTATTTAAGGAATTTTTCTAGTAAGCCTATTAATTTACACTACAAAAGCTGTCCAGGAAATAAGTACAGTTTATAATATTTTTATATATTTTTCTTGTTTTTAACTTCTGAAGACAGTGTATATGAATAACTTTGGAAAAACTTATGAAATCAGTTCCTATATCTTCATATAAAAACAAAAGTCAGAGCCCACTGAATGTCAGAAGCCTTTAAATGACTGAAAGCCTGGAAATATTAGGTGTTAAACATAATTCTCATTATAAATCTAACTGACTAATGCTACACGAATAGCTACGTGAAAGATGTGCTCTTCTAAGGATACTCTAAGGTGACAGGCTGCTTTTCTAAAAGTAGAGAACGTGACAGAGGGTAGGAGGCAATCCCACTCTAACTTCAGAACATATAACTGATCTGTGCTCCTGCCAGGTTTTATTCTCTGAGTCAGTATTAATATGCCTTCAGCTGAGCCCAACAATGATTTTCATTCTCTATTTAGCCTCATTTAAACAAGAACAATGTCTCTTTTGCCTTTTTTCATTCTTTGGTCCCTCTGAAGCATTTTTAAAAGTTTTCAGTAGGCTGTTTTAAATTTCCAGCATTTTGTGCATTATGGATCAGAAGTGATTTCTGCAATGTTCTAATGCATTAATGGGACTGGTCAATTATTTGGGTAAAAACAGAATTTAACTAGTGTAACGCCATATAATTAGACTTGGAAGGATTAGATTTTAATGGTAAATGATGGTAAAAACTGATTTCACTGTACACACAAACTGACTAAAAATTATTTTCATCGATGATAATCAAAACTTACAGATAGATAAAGTAAGAAAAATGCTTCTTGAGAACTTATCAGCGTTTGATTTCAGGATATATCCTTTGTATATTTTGACATGTGATGTTGACAATTTGTGTTTTAACTTTCTGAATCTCAATGTCTACTGCCATAGAATAATCATTGTCTGACCCATAATTTCCCGCAACTGTGAAAATATAAATTAATAAAAGTAAAAAGATGCTTACAAATAAATAGTGATATTATATGTCAAAATAATAAAAATTAAAAATCAAATTCTGCCAAGCCTAAATGAACACTAAATGAATAATGTAGGAAACCCTAACAATAAAGTTTACATTTATTTGGCCACAGTTTACATTAAGGTTCTATTTATAAAGGGTTAATACTGCTTTGGAGGACAGGGTAATAATTCAAAATGATCTGGACAAATTGGAGAAATGGTCTGAGGTAAACAGGATGAAGTTTAACAAAGACAAATGCAAAGTGCTCCACTTAGGAAGAAAAAATCAGTTTCACACATACAGAATGGGAAGAGACTGTCTAGGAAGGAGTACGGCAGAAAGGGATCTAGGGGTTATAGTGGACCACAAGCTAAATATGAGTCAACAGTGTGATGCTCTTGCAAAAAAAGCAAACATGATTCTGGCCTGTATTAACAGGTGTGTTGTGAGCAAGACACGAGAAGTCATTCTTCCGCTCTACTCTGCTCTGGTTAGGCCTCAGCTGGAGTATTGTGTCCAGTTCTGGGCACCGCATTTTAAAAAAGATGTGGAGAAATTGGAAAGGGTCCAGAGAAGAGCAACAAGAATGATTAAAGGTCTTGAGAACATGACCTATGAAGGAAGGCTGAAAGAACTGGGTTTGTTTAGTTTGAAAAAGAGAAGACTGAGAGGGGACATGATAGCAGTTTTCAGGTATCTAAAAGGGTGTCATAAGGAGGAGGGAGAAAACTTGTTCACCTTAGCCTCTAAGGATAGAACCAGAAGCAATGGGTTTAAACTGCAGCAAGGGAGGTCTAGGTTGGACATTAGGAAAAAGTTCCTAACTGTCAGGGTGGTTAAACACTGGAATAAATTGCCTAGGGAGGTTGTGGAATCTCCATCTCTGGAGATATTTAAGAGTAGGTTAGATAGACATTTATCAGGGATGGTCTAGACAGTATTTGGTCCTGCCATGCAGGCAGGGTACTGGACTCGATGACCTCTCGAGGTCCCTTCCAGTCCTAGAATCTATGAATCTATGAATCTATGTTAATAGATGTTTGAGCTATGAGTAGTAGCGTCACAGATGGTTGGTAAGCACATTCGCAGGTGTTATAGACTGTAATAAGCAGCCTATTGAGCTGAACTCTATAACAACTGAGGAACCATGTATTAACACATCTATTAACCATTTATTAACTCTTTAGAAATGGAAACTTAATGCAAAGTGTAACCACGTATTTTTCATTGCCAGTATCACAATAATTTTCTTAAATGTAATTAATTTTAACTTATTAACAGAACTGCTTCTTATATAATGTAATTTTCTGCAGGAGTACGAGCTGAATCCAGTGGACATTTTCTTCCCTGAGAACATCAAAAATCATGTAGCAACACATTCACATCTGTTCAAAAGGCAGCTCTTCAGAGACACAATATTCTTTTCTTCTTGTCAATAGTCACTTATATTTATTTTAGAACTGTGAAAGTGACCTGACAACACTGAAGTCTTCTTTCCATGTACTGCACTGGAAGTGGAAGTACAAGCTTCCTCACACCACCCCACATGCCTGTTTTGGAGGGGCTTCAAGCAAAGCTGGATAAATAACTGATTTTTCGGTTTGGTGGCCAAACCAGAAAAAAAGTTGTGTTTGGGTGAGAAATACATTTTATTTGATACAAAATTAAACATTTCATTTTTGGGTGTTTTTTATCTTCCTTCCTTCCCCATCACTTTTTTTTTTTTTTTTTTTTTTTTTTTTAAAGGGAAAGCTAAATTTCAAAATGAAATGTCATTTCAAAACAAAGAGTCAAAAATGTTTCAGCTTTTTGGGAATTTTTTCCCCCACTCTTTTCCCAGTCAAAAATACTTGCCAAATTCAACCTGAATTCATGAACCATTTTGGGCTAATAAGCTATTTGAAAAAAATTGCCCAGATCTAACTCAAACATCATGTACACGTAATACTTGGTCTCCTTGAAGAGACTGCTAATAAAGGTTCAAGCTGGTAAAAAATATGATGAGGGAGCAAAGAACTGAATGAACTGAGATCTCATAACAGAGACTTAAGGACAGTGAAACCTGCATGGGCAAAGGCAGCTTATTCATATGCTTCAGTTATAACTAAATTATAGGGCTGTCAAGCAATTAAAAACATTAATCGCGATTAATCATACTGTTTTACAATAATAGAATACCATTTATTATTGGATGTTTTCTACATTTTCAAATATATTGATTTCAATTACAACACAGAATACAAAGTGTACAGTGCTCACCTATATATTTATTTTTGATTGCAAGTATTTGCATTGTAAAAAAACCAAAAGAAATAGTATTTTTCAGTTCATCTAATACAGTAACTCCTCACTTAACACTGTAGTTATGTTCCTGAAAAATGCAACTTTAAGCGAAACGATGTTAAATGAATCCAATTTCCCCATAAGAATTAATGTAAAGGGGGTTAGGTTCCAGGGAATTTTTTTTCACCAGACAGAAGACATATATATATATATATATAGACACACACACACACACACACACACAGTATAAGTTTTAAACAAATAATTTAATACTGGTACACAGTGATGATGATTGTGAAGCTTGGTTGAGGTGGAGGAGTCAGAGGGTGGGATATTTTCCAGGGAATGCCTTACTGGTAAATGATGAACTAGCAATTGGCTGAGCCCTCAAGGGTTAACTGTCACAGTCTACAAGGCAGCAGGACTGGAGGGAGGGGAGAGAGCATCGCAGACAGAGACACACACTGTGTGTGTGTGAGAGAGAGATGCGCATTTCCACTTTAAGTACACTGCCTTGTTAATTAGATCAGCTTGATGAGACCACAGCTGCTGCTGCCTGGAAGCTCCCTCTGTCATGTGTCCCCCCTGCTCTATGGAAGATGGGGTAAGTGGGATGCAGGAGCAGGGGGACACCCTGACATTAGCCCCCCTTTTTCTCCCCTCCCCGCGCACAGCAAGCAGGAATCTCTGGGAGCTGCTCCAAGGCAGAGGGCAGGAGCAGCACATGGCAGTGGAGGGAGGGAGAGCTGCAACTGATAGCCTGCTGGGCAGCTGCTGCACACCGAACTTAGGAGAGCAGGGAGCTGACAGGGGGAGCTAATAGGGGGGCTGCCGGTTCACCCTGGTTCCAAGCCCCCACCAGCTAGCTTGTTTTGTTTTTAAGTGCAGTTATGTAACCAAAAAAAAAAAAAAAACCCTACATTTGTAAGTTGCACTTTCATGACAATGAGATTGCACTACAGTACTTGTATGAGGTGAACTGAAAAACATTATTTCTTTTGTTTATCATTTTTACAATGCAAAAATGTGTAATAAAAATAATATACTCTTTGATTTGAATTACAACACAGAATACAATATATATGAAAATGTAGAAAAACATCCAAAATATTTAATAAAATTCAATTGGTATTCTATTGTTTTACAGTGTGATTAAAACTGTGATTAACTGCAATTAAGTTTTTAATTGCGATTAATTTTTTTTTAGTTAATCGCATGAGTTAACTGCAATTAGTTAACAGCCCTACTAAATTCCTTTGTTTTGCGTGTATCTTAACCTTTTCGCAGCCACAATCCAACATGACTAACCCGTGGTAGATGAGGGTCTATCCCCCCTGCCCAAAAAAGGAAAGAGTTGCAAGCAAATTATCAATCACTCAGGCAGTCAGTGACTGGTATCAACTCCACCCCATTACACTGCATTAGGACACAGCAAATGAAAAGCTTTGCTGTCCAAAACTGCAATACTTCAGAAGCAGACATAGCAGAGTTGGGAGTGATGAGTGTTTCCTTCACCCTTCAGAAGTACCAAATGCCTAATGTAACATAATATCTTAATATAGAGCATTTTTAAAAGCTGAATAAGGATTTCCCTCACTTCTAAACATGGAAGGAAAGACTGGGATTTTCAACCCACTTAGGGGATTTAGGACTGCCACTGAATTTCAATGGAATCTGGGCACCCAACTTTCTTACAGGAGCCTGAGAAAATCCCAGTCAAAATACATTAGAATTTAGCTTTCCAAGATAGGTCACTAAACAAGAAAATACTATTTTTTTATCCTGACAATATATTTATCCATTTGGCAGTACAAAAGCACCTCCTTCTTAAGCTAATCATCCAGATCAATGGAAAACAATTACAGCTTTCACGGCCAAAACACATTTAAACATGGGAAGATAAAAGTGCATTAGTTCTGTACTTACAAAGTCTTGTCGTATGTCATTGAAGTCTTTACCATATTTTTCCAAAGCCTCTTCAAATAAACTAGCTTCCGAAGCTGACCATTCTTCCATTTCATCTCTGCATAGAACTGGTCCTCCAAGTGGTACCAGAACACTAATGGCACTGCTCAAATCATAGTTGTGCTTATGTAATGTATCCATTGCATGGAACTAAGAAGAAAGAAAGAAAAATAATTAAATTGGTGAATTAAAGAATTGTCAACCAGGATCACAACTAATAAAAGTATTATATTCTATATGCTGGGAAATATGCCTTAACTTATAATAAATTTAGCGTTTACCCTGTTAAGTGTTGTCTGACAGAAGAATATCTGCACTGTACTTGATATGGGCAAGGAAATGCTATAATATTTGTTAAAAGCTACAGTATTTAATAAATTGGCTATAAATTAGCACACATTCTTCAACAGTTCCACTGAGGATCTGACACTTCTGTTTTCAGTGACCGAAGATTATATATAATGCTAAACCAGAGATGCAAACTTCTCCTTGCCCAACAGTCTCATTTTTTTTTGGACAGGTGAGGAAATTATCATTAGTTTTTTTCATTATCACCATCATAGTGAAGGGTCTGAGAAGATTTTGTCTCTGGTATCTGACACTGTTAATGAAAAATTATGCAGGGTTGCACTAAACATTGTGAGGGCTTTTGTTAGTAAAAAGAAGAATACGGAGGCAACTGAATAGATAACTGCAATCTTCACTCAGATGGTCTCAAAAAATTGTTGTATCATGACATCACTAATAAGTGATGAGGAAGATGAGTAAAGAAATAACAAATGCGCCACAGATCCTCTTCACAGAACATGTGCAATCAATAGTCTTTCTGACTCAGAGTCCCATATACACATGATCTCCAGGACCTTAAACCCATTGCTGTGGAGGCAGCTGTACAGGTGCTGAAGGAGTAAAGACTCACTCTGAAAACCACAGCTGCTATTTCTTAGGGCAAGCTTGCCAGGCAGAACCTAAAGAAGGAATGAAGGGGCCAGATTTATTAAAATAAAAGTGTAGAAGAATATTTCCTCTTTCAAGAGAAAAGACTGCTAAATATAAACACAGCAGAGCAGCATTAGTTCTGTAGTAGCGTCTAAGGACCACACTGCAGCCATCATGGACCTCAGCACTTAAACTGGTAGTCATCTCAGGGAATGCACCAGTGAGAGCTTGAGTGTTTGAAGCAGACGAATTTGTAAAAACCCAAAGGTTTTAATGCAAAAGTCATTGCTTGGACCTCACTGCTATGAAGGAGGGAGGTTGAAATGAATATCTTTTTCATCTTCTTCTATGTAACCTCAAAGCTTATCTCCTTGGAAGTTTCCATAACAGGCTGGAATGAATTGGTTGGATTTTAAATCGGCAACAATTCTGAAAACAATAGAGATCATTGACTATTTAAACTATTTTCAGTTATTTATCTACATCAAACAAGATTCAGTTTGTTCACATTTTTTCAAAACATTTTTAATTTTTTTGTAAAGGTTCTTAGCTGAAAGCGAGATGTATGCTTATCAATTGCCCTGACCATCTTCCCCTCACAAATGCTTCTTTCTAGACAACTCTGTATTAGAACTGGTATAATTCTTAGCTTACAACTGAAGGATGACATCTTTAGGCAGCAATGTGATCTAGTGGGTAGGGCACTGAACTGGGACACAGACGGCTTAGGTTCTATTCCCAGCTGTGCCACTGGCCTGCTATCTGACCTTGTGTGAGTAATTTGACCTCTTTGTGTCTCAGTTTACCCTCCTATAAGTATGTTTGTACAGCACTTACTACAATGGGACACCATTCTCAGCTGAGGCTTCCAAGTGCTACTGCAATATAAATACCACAAATACTTTGCTACTTCTTATGAACAGTAGAGATCTTTCCCGGACTTTCAGTATGCTTTGGGAAGAGGCCTCTTCAAGTACTACTGGTGGCAGGAACTGCTTGATTAATTTAACCTGCAAAAAGCAATGCGTTCCTTTGATTCACTTTCTTCTACAGCGTACTTTATTATTTAGCGCTGAACTTACATTCACCCTGACTACAAATTGCCTTGAGAAGTCACTGTAATGGATAAAATTAGTATTGTGCTATCTTAAGACACATAGTAATCCGATCAGTCAAAGCAAAGAATTTTGGAGTTAAACTACTGCCTTATTACTTATTCATCTTGACAAAGAATAAAACAAGCAACCTGAAAGATTGAAACTAACAGCATATGTAATGCTGTGGAAGGCTGATCTACCTGTTCAGATTTAAATTTCAACACTCGTGGAAAGCACAGATTGCACTTCTGCCAAGCAGCTGCTCAATCAGAATCCATCTCACTGATGAGTGACAACTGAGTGAGCAAATGGTAGTCTTGATCTTGTTCTTTTAATGTTAATTTTCAGGAAAAGGTTTGGTCATATTTAGCTACCTAACCACTGATTTGTTTGTTGTATTTATATATCGGTTACAAAGGTACTTTGAAGCAACTGAAGAAATAACTGCATTCTTCACTCAGCTGCTCTGAAGCAATTACTGGATGCTGAGGCAAGCTCCACGAGTAATGCCTTTCCTTTTTTTCCTATAGCCCCACCCCCTACTCAAGTAGACTCCTATATTATGGTAGGTGGGTGGGGTTAGCAAGGGCAGAAGCAGCCTGAAAAGGCTGCAGTAGGCCTAAGACCACCAAAAGAGGGGAAAGATCACATCTGTTTTCGTCTGCTTTCTCCAAGGATCTGAGCAGTCTGGGGACCAGAGGCAGAAACACCCACGCTGGGATTCACCATAGATGAAGGCCAATCAGATGGAAAGAAGAATTTGGGACCTCCCCCAGATAGGAACCTCAGGTCTGGGGGGCAGAGGGGGAACACCTCTCTCCAGGAAGATGGTGATAGTATCTTCCAGCTGTAATTTAATAGTATCTTAAAAGTCTTAGGGCCCGATATGCTCCAGCCCCCAAGCTCACAAAATGAGACACTTCACATGTAAAATTCAAGGGCAGTAACTCTCTTTATTCTTTGTTACTTTCAAGAAACATCTTAGAATATATTTTGTCTTCTGATTTACTAAAGTAACACAGATGCTTTGGAGATAATTCCACCATCAGAAGCCAGCAGAGCAATTCTGTCTACCTAGCTTAGGTTTCACTAAAATGCCTATCTCCATCTAGCTAAGCACTGTACAAGAGTTATCAGGCAGGGGAAAAAAACAACAAAAAAGCCTTTTGGGTTTCCCATCTTCTTCCTCAAGGCTTTTACTCTTCAGATTGCAATATTTACAACCGAAAAAACAAAATTAACTGGTCTCTCTCTCAGCCACACATCTCAAGCCTGCAGTGACAGGGTGTGTAATCCCCCTGGCTCTAAGGCATCCTCCCCTTCCAGCATCCTAGCTGTTAACCGTATAATTTCCTGTCTTCTAGAAGTGGAGTCTAATCAATCTGCAGTTTCCAATCTTGCCTCTTTACTAACCCCTGTGCGTTTAGATGGGGAAGTGTGAAGATAATCCTGACTTGCCCATAATCTGGTAGGACCTCGGCACCTTGCCCAATCACTCACCATCCACCCAAAGTTATAACCCTTGCTCTTGTTTACAGAAATCTTCTTTAAATCATTGCCTAGCAACACAACCAATTAGGAATACAGCAAACACATGGGAGCTTAAGGCACTGCTATATCACCGTTAATTAAACTTGAGGTGCAGTGACTAACTGCTATTAAGAACACATTCAGTGCAATGTACAAAGGATTATATACTCACATCACATCACTTCCAAGTGATAATGAAATACACCACAACCTTTGCTAATGAATGTATCAACTTTAAGTGCTGCTCAAAACATGTTCACCAATTAACAATGGAATGTGACAGAAATGATATTATGAGGAGGAATGTGTCTTTTCCTAACTTAGGAGGGAAAAAAGCATGTGCACTGACAAGGAGAAAAGGAGAAGGATTTAAAAATGCTAAGAGAGCAGACAGTGAAAACGAACAAATAATATCGTAGCTCCTCTGGTGTCTTATTATAAGACACATCTTATATTATGTGTAATGGAAGTTAATGGATCATTCCTAAGGCACAAACTTTCATACCACCACTTGAACACTAAATCTATCCATTTAGTGGCATGATTGCAATATGTACTTTTAAACTATAAACAGAATTATTGTAGGGAACAATTTACAGCATTAACCACTGAACTGTATAGTAAGAAAGATCTACATTCTGTGGGACTTACAGAAAATTCTCAATCCAATAAAATGTTAAAGATAAAAAATTAATAAAATGAGTACAAACACCAAACTAGTAAATTATTCCATAGGAAAATATAGTGTAAATAATGTAAAGTGAATGGAATATGTCACTGAAGTAACTTCAGAAAGTGTGAAAAAAAAAGATAAGACAGTATCTTTAAGAGTTATTTACAGCATAAGTATTACTCAAGATATTAAATTATATCTTAGAACACTACAATTTCCTTTACTATGTTACAGTAGTCTAGACTCAGATAATTTCCTTTTTAATTGATCATAATATCTGAGAACTGAGTATGGTGAAACATTTTTCAAATTACAACCAATACAGTTGATCTAAATCAAGTATTTACAATAATGAACCCCCCATTAGTGACTTTGGGATATAAATGTTACCTTATTTTAGCCAAATAACTAGAATTGCTGTCTCAGTACACTTTCATTATATTGTTATTTATGCTACTGTCCCCGATCCCCTCAAGCAGTATGCACATACAGGAGCATGTAGCATTGTAGTAGTAGCTGTGTCTATACAGTAAGTTTTTTGAGTATTATATTTAAGATATAGACTCTTATAGGATTGTTAATATGTGGAATTTCCTAAGTAAAATGTTTACCTGTGGAATAAATTGCTTCCAAATTTCGTTTGTGTTTGGTTTTGATGTCTATTAGAATACCACATAAGTATAAGGTATACAAGAAAGGACAATATGATCAGTAGTGTATTATTTTTATAAAGTTCAATTAGCTTCTAGTACAGTGTAAATGAAATTACTATTACTTGACAGATTTCATAACTGTGAGTCTTCTTTTGCATGTTTTCAAGTGTACGTTATCCACTCTGCAGTTCAAGTTCTCACATTTACCAGACTATATATTTAATAACATACTGTTGGATTTTACAATGATATACCATGGGGCAAAGCCAGTCCCTTGACCTCCATGACTGCACTGGGCCAATGCAATTCACTACCCAAGAGGTGGGAGGACTGAATTTCAGGGAGCTACAGGGAGCGCAAAGGAGAGAAATGGGGTGAAGTCGATAAGTCACAGTTAATATGAAATAAGAAAATGTATGAGAAAAACAGTCAGATCACAAACAGAGATTGAGAAAATATGAAGTGACAACCAAATCTGAAAGAAAATGCAAGGGAAAGTGCTTTAAGAACAATCACGTATTCCAGTTGAGCAAGTAGGTGATCTATGCTGGTGGGAGTTACTCATTGGGAACATTAGAGATGAGAACTAAAAAACAAATACAAAAAAAAACTTTGTGGCGTTAAAATATTTCCATTAATACAACATGGCTGAAATCAATAAATTTGCAATACATGTTGAATTGAGCCATGTTGTATTAATGAAAATATGTATTTGTAATGCCCCTCCATTGAAATGATCATGTTATCAAAGCCAATTTATTAAACATCCCTTTAAAAAGTAGCTGTTTTGTCTTTTATCTAGACAAGAAGATAGAAAAGAACAGGATTGCCTAGAAGATAGAAAAGAACTGGCTGTCAAAATAGTCAAACACACTATTAGTATGGCTTAGTACATATACAGTGCTTTTCATCTGCAAAGCATTATACAACGAATTAATCCTCACAACACACCTCTGTGCTGTGCAGGTTAAGAAGTCTTACTTTACTAGCAAAATAGGAAGAAAAAACATGTAAAGGGAAATGGTATAGAACAGCAAGACTTACAGCTGATGGCTCCACCTTCACAATGTATCATCTCTGAAAGCTTCTCTCCTTACCGTAGTCAACAGGAATAATTTAAAGGTACTTTTATAATATGTGTGCATGTATGTGATGAGTATATCTACCTACCTACCTACCTACCTATATATATATAAAAACAAACATCCATATAGCTAAATAGATTTCCTTTTCCAAAGTTCTCCCAATTAGAGCATTTAAATTGATCCATCACTTTCATGCCCACTTCTTATAATATTTGGGGAAATGAGGACACCTGGAGAGGTAGCTTGGAGCTGTGTTCCACTGTCTCAAAACATGTGAGGCTCTGGAGACAGCAGGAAAGGGATGCATACTGGCATGGTGCTAGAGAATGATGGATTATGGAGTCTGGGGACAAAAGGCACTGAGGGTCATAGAGAAGGAGTAGGAACTGGCAAAAAGCATGCTGGGTAGGGCTCTAAATGAGATGGGATAATAATGAGTGCCTAAAGCATGCCGTAGCTGTTCACAGCCATAATTTTTATTTTTTAAGGGAGTCGATATTTTGGAAATATAATGTTTTAGGGGCTACACAAACTCTATTGAAACACACATTCAACCTTAACCTTTTTAAACAAAAATGTAATAATAGTATCAAGTGAAACACTCACCTCAATTATTTTTCTGAAAGCAAGAGGCAATGTGGTAAAAAAAGCAATCTCTCTTTATGTCACAAGGGTTTTGGTGAGCTAATTAGCCTAAAGCTGTTTTTTTGGTTTGTACAAGGTGATAAAAACACACAGCTTGAATTTTACCGATTCTCATTCATATTTATCAGACACAAACATTGATATGATTTTAAAAAGTAACTGGATAGTTCAAAATCTACAAATAACAAATGTGGTAAGAATGTACTTTTAGGGTCTGATCCTGCTCCCAATGAAGCCAGTTGACACTGTACTACTAACTTCAGTGTGAGGAACAGCAGGGTCTTAATTATGTACAGTATCTGCATGAATTTACTCCTTACTATATCAGATATCTTGTGACCACTTATCTGCTGGAAAGCAGACCTGAAGCACTATGGTTTGCTGAATTCCTACCATCTGCAAAACAGTACAATTATAGCATTTTTAGCAAACCTCTTACCAGTGTGATGTCTCGGGAAGCAGCAGCTGCACTCATGTGTAAACTAGGTTGCCTGACAGAACTACTACAGTCCAAAGCTCGAGCAAATGTACCAACCGCACTGGGGGAGGAAAAAGAAAAAAGATGGATAAATTAAATTAACACATTTATTTATTATTTTATTAAAAGATGATTTATCAGCACATAAATTAATCACTTGCAAAATAAAAGACGTTCTGTAGCGCTGAGATTACAATTTTAAACATTTTTCCGACCTTTAATAATGAAAGACAGCAAGGTCATGATTTCTGTTTCAAACAAGTTTCTAAGTAGATTTCTGTTTCAAACAATAGTGTACTAAGTACAAAAACAATTCACCATTTTAATAGTATGAGAACTAAAGATAATCTTATTTAAGGGCAATCAGACAAAATCCACAACTGTTCCAATGTGCTGATTTCCTCATTACTGTCAACTCACGGGCCCTGGTTAGCTTGGATTTTTTTAATTACTTTTTTTTTTTAATCAAACTCTAAACAGTGCTAGACAAGTAAGCAAATATCACAGGATGAAATGTCACAGTGCTACTCAGATGGTTTTACAGTCATCTCACAGGTAAGATGCAAAAGGAAATTAACATTTCATCCACTTTAGTAATATGTGCTTAATGCTTCCATTAGATAGGCAACAAGGGGCCATCAGCTTGCAGCCACCTAAAATCTATATTTTCCACCCAAGATTTTAGATAATAAGCTGAATGCCCCTCTTAGCCTGACTAATGGAAGCTTTCAGCATTGTTCACATGGACAGAATTTAAGCATGCCTGACAGTGCACGACAGGGTAAAGGTAAGTGCATGTGATATTCCAGAAGAAATCCTTAGCACAAGGGTCAAGGACTGGTTATATCACAATACAACAGGGTATGGGGGCATCAATGAAAGAGGGCAGGGTTAAGGTTGCAGGCCAGGGCTGGCGTGTACTTTAACTCTGTATTTTCTGTTTTTACGGATTTAAGTATAATACATTTGACGCTCCGACAGAGTATGAGCTCTTATTCTGCATTAACGGTGCTGAGCACTAAATTCCCCTTGTTTTTGAGGAAGATGTGGTGAAAAGGAGGGCATGACAGGGTCACCTGAGAGCGTAGAAAGGAAGGCTTCTTCTAACATGTTACTGCCACTCAGCTAACAGCTCTGCCCTCATCATCAGCCCTCCATGCCCTAGTAGGGTTGGAGCGGCCATGGGCAGGAAAGAAGATGGTAACGAATGGACTTCGACACTCACATCTACCACTGTTCAGGTTATACCAGGATTTTCCATTTCAGTAAGTGTGAAAAAGTTCTACACAAGTCTTTTGGGCAGGGTGGATAAAAAACAATTGTTTAAATTCTATTTTTTAATGTTGTTATTTATAAGAAGTTTTCCTTTTTAAAAATAAACCTATTTAAAATGAAATCTGAATTTAATGCAAAATATGGGAAAGCTTACCGTTAAAACAACAAATAAATGTACTAAATTCACAAGCCTCTATCAAAAACTTGGCGTTAAAAGCTACTTCTCTATATAAAGAAAGAATCAGGGGGAAACATCTAGCATCTAACATGTAGGGGACTTAGGGGCTGCTCAACTTAGTGCAAGAGATTGGCAATGTCATCACAGGTACTGGGACCCAGTCTCTGATCCAGGAGACAACATCATGTATCTCATCAGGACATGAACTCAGCCCACCTAGGTCATCTCATACTCCTAATTTCATAGCTTCTCCCTATCTGGGCTCTGATTGGCTCAGTTCTCAAATTATGAATATTTATGACTCCAGCCATTATGGAAACTTTTACTCTCCAGCTCATGGAAAAACATTGATTTTCCCAGTAACTACCTGCCCTTGTTTTGGATGGGTCTGGGCACTTCAAATAAATGACCCTGATCTTCTCCTTGCACGTGTACACAGACAAAAATACAAAGAGAAATCCATTAATTTCTCAACTGCCTCCTTCTCTATCTCTAAACAAATAAAGCACTGTAGTGCAAAAAGCATGTGGGTTACACAACTAAGCGTCCAAGACTTCTAGTTCTTTTGTTTTCCTGGAGGTTGGAGTGGGGAATTAAATAATAAAGGAGAACGAGCAGAGTGTGCAATTGGAAACAAGCAACCATGGCTGCAGGCTGTATATAAGACCCTATTTGGGAATATTCCTATAACCCTCGATGAAAAAGGAACACATGGCAAATGTAAACAGTACAGCAAAGAGATACAGGACTTGGTTGTCAGAATGAAACATTATGAAAAACGCTTTTCAGAAAGCAATGCCTTTCAAGATGATGATGTAGACATATCTGAACAATCGTGTTCAACTGGTTAGTAAACTTATTTTTGCACCATCCTTATGGACTGCCGACCACATCTTACTATGCTAGGAAATGATAATTTAGATTATTGCCAGAAATTTGGGTTTTGGGTGGATCACTTACTTATGAATTGCAAAATATTTATGTTCAAAATATATCAGGTATGCTAGTTTGTTGTGGGAGTATTTATCAATTACATTTTTACTGTTACTGCTAGACCTCTGAAATGGTTTTTCATTGATTAGTATAATCAAACATACTAGGGGAAGATTTCCTGTTTAAAATTAAGCTTTTATTAGGCATTATGAATTTTAACTTTGAAAAAATGTTTGTTTGTTTTTTTCAAGCTGTTTGGTATGTTGCTAGAGATAAGGCTTTAAAAAGATTTAGATAAGCCTTATGGTTTATTATTTTCCCTGTAAAACCATTCAAGGTGAAGTAGCCTGTTAACACCCCTGTAGTCATAGGACAAAAAGGGGGATTAGTGTGTTAGACTGTTGTAATAAGCCATAAATCCAGGGTTTTTATTACGACCATGATTTTTAGTGTCGATCAAAGTTATGAATTTAAGCTCCTAGTAGGGATGTAAATACCATTAAAAAGTTAACCATTTAAACAATTAAAAATATTTCATTTAAACAGTTAGCCAATTAAAGGGCTGGCTGGCCAGCATGGCTGGGGCTGGGGCCGCTCCGGCCGGCGCTGCTCTGGCCAGCGCAGGGCCACTAGGGTTGGCAGGCTGGCCGGCTGGCACGGGGCTGCTGGGGTTGGCTGGTCAGCCGGCACGGGGCTGCTGGGGTTGGCTGGCCTGGGGGTTAACGGTTAAGGCGGGTTCACTGGTAAGACTATGCTTACTGGCTAACATTTTACATCCCTAGCTCTTAGGCTCATCTTTTGAAAGTGTTGAGCAGGCTTCCTTTGAGGATGAGAACTGATACGTCAGGTATAGAGTATCACTTCACCTTGAATGGTCCCTTACAATATCTGCTAACTACTTAAACTAAACTATCTGTTCCACCTTGTATTTAGCTGTGACACTCCGAGTACCTTTCACAGACCTGAGGAAGAGATCAATGTAGCTGTAAAACATGTCTCTCTCACCAACAGAAGTTAGGTGGGTCATGGAATCTTGAGCAACAAATCTTGAAGAATAATAGTTACAAAAGGCTAGTAACTGTTTTTTCTTATTCGGGTGCCTGCTCATGTCCATTCACCCTCTCCCCTGGTTCTTGTCACACAGATAGAAAGCAGAAGACCAGAAGTCTGAAGTGCAGGCAATACGATGTTTATTGGGTTAGTTTCCAGCAAGTATGTATACCAGGGGTCTCAAACTCAAAAGACCACAAGGGCCACATGAGGACTAGTGCATTGGCCCGAGAGCCACATCACTGACACCCCCCCTCTCGCTGCCCCGGCCCCGCACCCACTCCACCCCTTCCATGAGGCCCCACCCCTGCCCCGTCTCTTCTCCACCTCCTCCCCTGAGCGCGTGGCTCCCCGCTCCTCCCCCCTCCCTCCTGGAAAGTGCTAAGCGCCACCAACAGCTGTTTGGCGGCTTGGCAGTGGGAAGCCCCTGGAGGTAGGCAGAAAAAAAAAGAAGAGTAATATTGTAGTATAGTATTAAAATATAGTATGCTATTAAAAGTCAATTTATTAACTTTTTTATTAACTTCTTTAACTGTAATGTGAAAAGTCAGTGCTAATTTTGACAGTCGTTTCATTTTTGGCCACTAAGCTGGCAGTGTTTTGCATCAACCAGAGCATCAATATTAGGTTTGATATCCTGAGACGAAACCGATCTCAGTGTTGCTTTCAAATGTTCATCAGTGAGCCTTGACCTTAACACAGATTTGTTAATCTTCATGGAAGAGAAAAACTGTTTACATATATATGTACTTCCAAACATTGCCATTATCTTTGTGGAAGCAGAGAATAACATGGGAAATCTTTCTTGTGAAAGAAACCTGTAGAATTCCGGAATTCCAACATCTGTATACTTCTGCTTCAAAATGGCCAGGTAGACAGGAAAAGCCCCGCAAACATTTGAATTTCATTTCCTGTTTGCCCAGCACAGATGAGATGTGGTTTGAAAGCCAGCACAGGAGAGCACAGGTGACCACAGCACAGGAGAGCTCATCAGTAACCATGCAGGCCTATAATCGAAAAAGAGCACCAGCATGGACCATACGGGAGGCACTGGATCTGATCGCTATATGGGGAGAGGATTCAGTGCTAGCAGAACTTCGTTCAAAAAGACGAAATGCCAAAACTTTTGAAAAAATCTCCAAGGGCATGATGGAGAGAGGCCACAATAGGGACTCAGAGCAGTGCCGCATGAAAGTCAAGGAGCTCAGACAAGCCTATCAGAAAACAAAGGAGGCAAACGGTTGCTCCGGGTCAGAGCCGCAGACATGCCACTTCTACGCTGAGCTGCATGCAATTCTAGGGGGAGGGCCGCCACTACTACCCCACTTCTAACCGTGGATTCCGAGGCGGGGGTAATCTCATCAGCCACACCTGAGGATTCTGCGGATGGGGAAGAGGAGGAGGAGGATGAGCTTGCAGAGAGAACACAGCACTCCGTTCTCCCCAACAGCCAGGATCTTTTTCTCAGCCTAACTGAAGTACCTCCCAAGCCAGTACCCAAGACCATGACCCCATGGAAGGAACCTCAGGTGAGTTTACCTTTTAAAATATAAAACATGGTTTAAAAGCAAGCGTTTTTTAATGATTAATTTGCCCTGAGGACTTGGGATGCATTCGCGGCCAGTACAGCTACTGGAAAAGTCTGTTAACCTGTCTGGGGATGGAGCGGAAATCCTCCAAGGACATCTCCATGGAGCTCTCCTGAAGGTATTCCAAAAGCCTTTGCAGAAGGTTTCTGGGCAGTGCAGCCTTATTCCGTCCTCCATGGTAGCACACTTGACCACGCCATGCTAGTAGCAAGTAATCTGGTATCATTGCATGACAAAGCCTGGCAGCGTATGGTCCCGGTGTTTGTTGGCATTCAAGCAACATCCGTTCTTTATCTCGCTGTGTAATCCTCAGGAGAGTGATATCGCCCATGGTAATCTGGTTGAAATACAGTAATTTAGTTAAGGGGACAGAGGTGGCCCTTCCTACTGGGCTGTTTGCCTGTGGCTGAAAAGAAATCCTTCCCTGTAGTAAGCCAAGTGCACGGGGGGGTTGGCGCTGAGCTTTTCACGTGTGGCTAGCAGGGATCTTCCCTGATACCAGCCACGCGGTGGGGGGAGGGATAAAGCGATCATCCCAGAGAATTGGAAGGGGGAGGGGGTTAGTTTGTTTTCTGCTGCTGAAGGTTAACAGGAAAACCGCAGCACTCAATGGGCTTTGCTTGCTATGTGGGAAAGAAGGACGCAGAAGCCAAAAGACAATGGCTTACCATGGCCACATGCAAGCCGAATTCTGTTGCCCAGACCTGCGTCTGTGATCTCTAGCAGCAAAGCCACAGGCACTCAATATTAAGAAGCAAAATGCGACCTTGCACAGAAATCACATGTGCTATGTAATGTGAATAGTGTTGTTCACCGTGAAAGAGTATAAGCATTGTTCTATAAAATGTATCTTTTAAAAAAATTCTCTCCTTTTTTACCTTCCTCCAGCAGCTGCAAATTTTTCAAGCCTCCCTCCTCCATCTCGAAGGCTATCTCAGATAAGGCGTCGGAAAAAGAGGAGGCGAGATGAGATGTTCGTGGAAATCATGGAATCCACCCGCAATGAAAGAGTTCATCTGAATGACTGGAAGGACATGGTTTCAAAGTATAGGAAAGATGCCAGTGAATGTGAGGACAGGAGGGACCAACGTGAGGAGAGGAGAGACGCTCGAGATGAGAGGTAGCGGTAGGAAGATCAGAGGAGGCAGGATGCAACGCTGGGGCTGCTGAGTGAGCAAACAGACATGCTCCAGCGTCTGGTGGAGCTTCAGGAATGGCAGCAGGATCACAGACTGGCGCTACAGCCCCTGTATAATCCCCCTCCCCTTTCACCATGTTCCACAGCCTCCTCACCCAGACATGTAAGAACGTGAGGGGGGGGGAGATGGGGGAGGCTCCGTGCACCCTCCCATTCCACCCCAGTGGACAGCCCAAGCAAAAGGCTGTCATTATTTTAACCTTTTTTTAGTGGCCTTTTCCTTCCCTCCGATCCTCCTCCCAAACCCCACCCAGGCTACCTTGTCAGTTCTCTCCCTCTTTTTATAATCAATTAATAAAGAATACACGATTTTTAAACGATAGTGACTTTATTTACTTTGAAAGCAAGCTGTGATCGAAGGGGGAGGGTGGGTTGCCTACAGAGAATGAGTCAATAAAGGGGGTGGGTTTTCATCAAGGAGAAAAAAAACAGAACTTTCACACCATAGCCTGGCCAGTCATGAAACTGGTTTTCAAAGCTTCTCTGATGCGCTGTGCTTCCTGGTGTGCTCTTCTAATCGCCCTGATGTCTGGCTGCGCATAATCAGCAGCCAGACGATTTGCCTCAGCCTCCCACCCCGCCATAAAGGTCTCCCCCTTACTCTCACAGAGATTGTGGAGTACACAGCAAGCAGCAATAACAATGGGAATATTGGTTTGGCTGAGGTCTGAGTGAGTCAGTAAAGTGCGCCAGCGAAATTTTAAATGGCCAAATGCACATTCTACCACCATTCTGCACTTGCTCAGTCTGTAGTTGAACAGCTCCTGACTCTTGTCCAGGCTGCCTGTGTAGGGCTTCATGAGCCATGGCATTAAGGGGCAGGCTGGGTCCCCAAGGATAACTATAGGCATTTCATCATCCCCAACGGTTATTTTCTGGTCCGGGAAGTAAATCCCTTGCTGCAGCCGTTTAAACAGATTAGTGTTCCTGAAGACGCGAGCGTCATGAACCTTTCCCGGCCAGCCCACGTTGATGTGGTGAAACGTCCCCTGCGATCCACCAGTGCTTGCAGCACCATTGAAAAGTACCCCTTGCGGTTTATGTACTGGGTACCCTGGTGCTCCGGTGCCAAGATAGGGATATGGGTTCCATCTATCGTCCCACCACAGTTAGGGAATCCCATTGCAGCAAAGCCATCCACTATGGCCTGCACATTTCCCAGAGTCACTACCTTTCGTAGCAGCAGCTCAATGATTGCTTTGGCTACTTGCATGACAGCAGCCCCCACAGTAGATTTGCCCACTCCAAACTGATTCCCGACTGACCGGTAGCTGTCTGGCGTTGCAAGCTTCCACAGGGCTATCACCACTCGCTTCTCAACTGTGAGGGCTGCTCTCATCCTGGTATTCTGGTGCTTCAGGGCAGGGGAAAGCAAGTTACAAAGTTCCATGAAAGTGCCCTTACGCATGCAAAAGTTTCACAGCTACTGGGAATCGTCCTACACGTGCAATACTATGCGGTCCCACCAGTCTGTGCTTGTTTCCTGGGCCCAGAATCAGTGTTACACGGATAGAACCTGCCCCATCAATAACATGATCTCCAAAGTGCCGGGACCCGCGGTTTGAGAGAATTCTGTGTCCGTCTCCATGTCCTCATCACTCTCGTCACCACGCTGCCGTCGCCACCGCCTCCTCCTTGCCTCGTTTTTCTGGTCCTCGTTCAGCATAAACTGCACGATAATGCACGAGGTGTTTACAATGTTCATGACTGCTGTCTTGAGATGAGCGAGCTCCAGGCTTGCCGTGGTATGGCGTCTGCTGTGTTCACCCAGGAAAAAAGGCGTGCAACCGTTTTCTGCCGTTGCTTTCATGGAGGGAGGGGTGAGGCTGTGCCCAGAACCACCTGCGACATTGTTTTTTGCCCCATCAGGCACTGGGATCTCAACCTAGAATTCCAATGGGCGGGGGGAGACTGCGGGAACTATGGGATAGCTATGGGATAACTACCCACAGTGCAATGCTCCGGAAATCGACACTAGCCCCAGTACATGGACGCACACCGCCGAATTAATGTGCTTAGTGTGGCCGCATACATTCGACTTTATACAATCTGTTTCCAAAATTCGAATTCTGTACATTCGGATTAATCCCGTAGTGCAGACATACCCTAGGGCCTGTGACTGCCTCATCCAGGGATGACAAGGGCTGCCTCCTCTTCCTCCACCTGCACCATGTCCATTGGGGCCATTTCTTAGACATCGGCACCAGGGTCAGTACTGGAGTCAGGGTCTGGTGCTGGATGGGATAAAACAGTGGTTCGCCTCTCAGACAGCATCAAGTATGAGCTGTGAGAAGGGAGACCCAGTACCAGGGCAAACCCCCATGGGTTTCAATACCATCACTGCATTGGCCAGTGGCCCGGTGGCCATGTGTTGGCCAGGGGGCCGATACCGAAGTCTGGTGTGTAGGCTGTGTACCAGTAGGTCTTAGGTGAAGCTAATGATTCTCCTTTGGACTCCAAAGAGGATTCTTCCCTTGAAGACCATGGCTGCACAGAACTTGCTTGGGGAACAAGGGACCAGCGACAGACCAGAGATTGTTATATCGGGACCATGGCGGGCTTGCCGCTGGACGGTACTGCTGTGGAGCTCCCCACCCTTTGTTCCCTTCGATCCCTGGTCACCTTGCTGGCAGTGGGCCATGAGGGATCGGCAGGATCAAGAGGGATGTCAGGTCCTTTGTTACCTGGAAAGCCTCCGAGGTTGAAGGGGTCCGCTGGCATGTGGTCCCACGGCCACTCCCAGGAGTTGGAGGCAGGTCTCGGACTGGACTTGGTACTCTAGGCAGAGTCACCGGAGCCAACAGTGGCTCTGGGGAGGATGAGTGTTCCCGCACAGGTTTCACTATGCTGGTCATTCCCCGCTTGTCCCTCTTCGGCGCTGAAGAGCATCCTCTTTCAGCGCTATTATTCTTATGCTTCTTCCACAGCACTGGGGATGGAGAATGGTGCTGTGAAGAGCACAGTGCTGGTGGAGCATTTCAGGTCAGCCTGGGAATATTTTCAAATATGCCTATATGAAAGTGATTGGAACTAAAGTTCCTACTCACCTGAGTTACTTAGGTTGTCCTTCAGATTTTTAAAACTGATCAACGCCTTCCTCCTCATTTTTAATTATTAGACTGGAAGACAACTCCCAATCAATCTTTCAGCTTCAAAACAATATTCTTTCTGTGCTTGCAGAAGAGGCTACTGCTGTCAAAAACTGGTTTAGCACTTTAACAAACTCCAGTTCCAGGTGCTTAGCTAATGACTCCTGACAATTCAGTGGTGTCATTTAACTTTTATATTTTCCATTTAAAAAATGCTGACATGGTGAACATAAAATTCATAAATGTTCAGTTTTATGAGTTTGCTTGTACTTTTCTACAATATGACCAAAGAGTGCATTTAACACCATAAACATTTGAAATTAATTCTATAACACATGCCACCAACCAACATGACTCAAAATCTCTTTACCTTGCTGCAAGAGAAATAAAAAATAAGATGCAAAATTGGTAGCAGTGTTGAATGCTGCTGAAATTCATTTTGGAATTCACCCCAGCCTACATATGCATTAACCGTGGAGTCACATACGTAAAAACAAGAAGAAAATGTATGTTTTTGCTTGAATACTAGGGCTACAGTAAATACCCAGGGAGTGTAGAAGCAGTGTTGCTCATTAAGTATGTAGCACTCTTCCTTTTCATCAGTACTGAATTAATGCGACAGCAAGGTGTTATGGGGCACTGCAGAAACGATCTTCCTGGTCTTTAAAGTACTTCTTTAAAGTAATGGGGACAGCCCAAGTATCCACGACAAATTCCAACTGTGGTGTTCACACTCCACCTAATTTTCCCTTGTAGTTTCAACTGTATGCACATTCTTCTTCATTTTCTATTCTAAATTATTTTGTAATGTTGCTGTGCACTCAAACAACTAACATGAACCCAAAGATAGCAGTATTTCAGTGATAGGCAGAGTAAGTCAGGTACTGTCTTCATTCGGAACACACCCATTAAATAGCCTGAATACCTATGGGAAAACAAATGATGCACTGTGATAATACCATATCTCTGCATTGGCTTGCAGTGTTATAATGGCTTCCCCGTGCTCTAGGCTTGGGTTTCAAATGCTCTCCTCACTGTTCTGCCAGTCATGACTGGAGTACAGGTATGGAAGGGTATGTGCTGTTTAGGAACGACCGGAACAAAGGTAAAGGTGGGGGGTGGGGTGGCATTGTATGTCAATAATGAGATAAGCTGTAAAGAAATAACAATTGATGGAATAGATAAGACTGAGTCCGTCTGGGCAATACTCACACTGGGTAAAAGAACTACTAGAGGCCCCCCTGGGATAGTGCTTGGGATATGCTATAGACCACCAGGCTCAACCCAGGATATGGATAAAGAACTATTTAATGTGTTTAGGGAAGTAAATACTAATAGGAACTGTGTAATTATGGGGGACTTTAATTTCCCAGATATAGATTGGGGAACAAATGCTAGTAGCAATAATAGGGCTCAGATGTTCCTAGATGTGCTTGCTGATCAATTCCTTCATCAAGTAGTAGCTGAACCAACGAGGGGCAAGGCCATTTTGGATTTGGTTTTGGTGAGTAGTGAGGACGTCGTTGAGGAAATGGTTGTAGGGGACAACCTGGGCTCCAGTGATCATGAGCTAATTCGGTTTAAACTAAATGGAAGGATTAACAGAATTAAATCAAAGACTAGGGTTTACAATTTTAAAAAGGCTAATTTTAATAAATTAAGAGGACTGGTAAGGGAAGTGGATTGGGCAAACATATTAATGGATCTAAAGGCAGAAGATGCCTGGGATTATTTTAAGTTAAAGCTGCATGAGCTGTCGGAGGCCTGTATCCCGAAAAAGGGAAAACGGTTAGTAAGCAAGAGATTTAGACCGAGCTGGATGAGTGACTGTCTCAAAGGGGCGATTAGGAAAAAACAGAAAGCGTACAAAGAGTGGAAGAGGGGAGGGATCAGTAAGGAAACTTACCTTATGGAGGTCAGAGCATGTAGAGATGGAGTGAGAAAGGCCAAAAGCCGTGTTGAGTTGGACCTTGCGAGGGGAATTAAAAGCAATAGTAAGAGGTTTTACAGCCATATAAATAGGAAGAAAGCAAAGAAAGAAGAAGTGGGACCGCTGAAGACTATAGCTGGAGTGGAGATTAAGGATAATCTAGGCATGGCACAATATCTAAACGAATATTTTGCATCGGTGTTCAATGAGGCCAATGAAGGGATTAGGAATATTAGCAGCGTGACAGAAAGGGATACTGGAGGGGGGATTACCGTATCCGAGGTAGAAACCAAACTTGAACACCTTAACGGGACTAAGTCGGGCGGACCGGATGATCTTCATCCGCGAATATTGAAGGAACTGGCGCGAGAAATAGCAGGCCCCTTAGCGATAATTTTTAATGAATCTTTAAACTCGGGGGTGGTACCGTGGGACTGGATAGCTAATGTGGTTCCTATTTTCAAGAAAGGGAAAAAAAGTGACCTGGGTAACTACAGGCCTGTCAGTTTAACATCTGTAGTGTGCAAAGTCCTGGAGAAAATTCTGAAGGAGAAAGTAGTTAAGGACCTTGAGGTCAATGGCAATTGCGACAAATTACAACATGGTTTTACCAAAGGCAGATCGTGCCAAACCAATCTGATCTCCTTCTTTGAGAAAGTAACAGACTTATTAGATAAGGGAAATGCGGTGGACCTAATATACCTCGATTTCAGTAAAGCGTTTGATACTGTACCACACGAGCAATTATTGGTTAAATTGGAAAAGATGGGGATCAATATGAAAATCCAGAGGTGGATAAGGAACTGGTTAATGGGGAGACTGCAGCGGGTCGTATTGAAGGGTGAACTGTCAGGTTGGAGGGAGGTCACCAGTGGAGTTCCTCAAGGTTCGGTTTTGGGACCCATTTTATTTAATCTATTTATTACTGACCTCAGAACCAATTGTAGGAGTGGGCTGATAAAGTTTGCGGATGACTCAAAGCTGGGAGGTATTGCCAATTCGGAGGAGGATCGGGATATTCTTCAGGGAGACTTGGATGACCTTGTAAATTGGAGTAATAGTAATAGGATGAAATTTAATAGTGAAAAGTGTAAGGTCATGCATTTAGGGATGACTAACAACAATTTTAGTTACAAGCTGGGGACGCATCGGTTAGAAGTAACGGAGGAGGAGAAAGACCTCGGGGTCTTGGTAGACCGCAGGATGACTCTGAGTCGACAATGTGATGTGGCGGTGAAAAAAGCCAATGCGGTCTTGGGATGCATTAGGCGAGGTATATCTAGTAGGGATAAGGAGGTGCTGCTTCCATTGTACAAGGCACTGGTGAGACCACATTTGGAGTATTGTGTGCAGTTCTGGTCTCCCATGTTTAAAAATGATGAACTCAAACTGGAACGGGTACAGAGAAGGGCCACTAGGATGATCAGAGGAATGGAAAACCTGTCGTATGAAAGGAGACTCGAGGAGCTCGGGTTGTTTAGCCTGACCAAACGAAGGCTGAGGGGGGATATGATTGCTCTCTTTAAATATATCAGAGGAATAAATACTAGGGAGGGAGAGGAATTATTCCAGCTCAGTACTAATGTGGACACGAGAACGAATGGATATAAACTGGCCGTGGGGAAGTTTAGGCTTGAAATTAGACGAAGGTTTCTGACCGTCAGAGGGGTGAAATATTGGAACAGCCTTCCGAGGGAAACGGTGGGGGCGACGGACCTGTCTGGTTTTAAGATTAAGCTAGATAAGTTTATGGAGGGAATGGTTTAATGGGATAACGTGAGTTTCGTCAAAGGAACAGCGTGCCATCGCTGGTAAATAGTATAATGGCCAATGAGGGTCTGGCTGGAGAATCTTGCCTACATGCTCGGGGTTCTACCGATCGCCATATTTGGGGTCGGGAAGGAATTTTCCTCCAGGGTAGATTGGCAAAGGCCCTGGATGTTTTTTGCCTTCCTCCGCAGCATGGGGCAGGAATCGCTAGCTGGAGGACTCTCTGCTAATTGAAGTCTCTAAACCACAGGATTTGGGGACTTCAACAGCAGAGTCAAGGGAAAGGGTTAGGACGGCTTTGTGGCCTGCATCATGCGGGAGGTCAGACTAGATGATCATAATGGTCCCTTCTGACCTTAAAATCAATGAATCTATGAGCCAGTGAAGTCAGAACAAGTACATCCCTAATTAACATGCTTCCCACCCACCCCCGCCCCAACAGTGTCTTTTCTCAGAGATAACTTCAAGGGAACTATAAATGTAGCATTTAACAGCAATATGCCCAATGCAAAATATCAAAACAATAAAGAAACTGTGAAAGAAAAACAATATATGCGAAACCATATTAGTGATAAAACAATAAAGCAGATTAGCTGCTCAGAGTAATTCAAGTGTACTGTGATTTTAGATTAAAAATAGGGTAATTACCCCTGACTACCCCTGATTGGATAGCATATAATAGCCGCACCCTCCCTCCCCCCAAAAAGGGAGGAGTCCGGGGGGCAATTTTTCATACAAATACCATACTTTGCTAAATAGGTGTGAGAGCTTTCTGTGCTGGACCAAAGAATCAGGAAAACTTTAAATAGTTTTTTCTTGCTTTGTTTATTTGATGTATTCTGAACAGAGAAGGCATTCTCTAAGACACTTAAAAAGAGATTGCAGCAGAAGGACAAGAAACAGTTTAAGATACGATGGTGTCACAGTCTAGGATTTAGGCATGTTTCTGCTATTCAAAGGATTGTATTTTGTTTGATAAAGCTAGGGAAAACTCAGCAAAACTTAAAAATATCCATTGCTAGAGAGGGGTTATTCACAGCACTGCAGGGATTGAAAAGTTTTCTTTCTGATTACTGATCCAGGACTAGTTCTTAGAAGAACTAGTCTGCCAAAATATTTCTAGTGTGGCAAGTCATGAAATATTGGACCTTATAATGTAAGTGTCATCAAATAATTTACTAATTAATTATTCATTATTTAATATTAACTATGCATTACTTCCCAATCATTTCACAAAACTAAAAGTAAAACTTGAAATTAGACAGTTTTAAAAAAATAAGTTAGTTTCAAATACATTTATTATTTGGATTAATGTAGTGCCTAGCAGCCCTCATCATGGACCAGGACCCCACTGTGCTAGGCACTGTGCAAACAAAGGACAAAAGATGGTCCCCTGCCTCAGAGAGCTTCCAATCTTGTTTGAAAATCTATCAAAGGGGTGATGGAGGCAGGTATTGTTGGCGAATCAGAGGCAGGAGTTGACATTTTGATAGTGAATGAGAGAGATGTAGGGTGGGGATATGCACACCATGAAAGGCCTTGAAAGTGAAGACAAGTAGCTCTATGGTATCCAGTCAGAGGATTCTTTTTTCTTATGATTGTCTATAGGGATGTGGTAATTGTGAGTGGTGGTGTCATTGTTGTGAAAGAATTATTTGAGGTGTAGATGGTGGAAAAATTCTTCTGTTTCTCAACTTTAGTATGGTAACAGGAGTTCAGTCGCTTAGAGCAGTGGTTTTCAAACTTCTTTTCTCATGACCCAGTTGAAGAAAATTGTTGATGCCCATGACCCAACATAATTATGTCTTTTGACTAGAGTTTTCATAAAATCATAATATTGCAATACATTCCAGCTTAACCCACTTCACATAACTAACACTAGACAAAGCCATTACTTTTAAACAAAATACTATAAAGGCGATCAGGTTGAGTTTCATTTACTTAATGTGATCGGTGGGCCTGTTTGTTCCTCATGATTTTGTTCCAGTCAGGATCACAGGATGAAAGGGCTACCTGCATATCAGGTCCACTGTTCATTCGGTTTCTTTCTTTGTTTTTTAATCTGGTCATAGCTGAAAATCCCATTTCACACATGTGGTTGTTGTGAAAGGCAGCAACAAGAGCACACTTACTTTACTTAGCAGTGGATATCCTTTGGAACACTGATCCATAATGATGACAAGTGTATTGACTTGTGCCGTGTTCTCGGAGTATTATCACAGGTGAGATGCAGCAGTTCACTCTCTTGCTAGGCCCCAGATTTAGCTCCATTGTTGCCTCAGTGTTTTTGAAAGCAAAAGGATCTTTCACCCAGAGTTTTTCATTCAAATATTCAAACTTGTTTATTGGGAAATAGCGACTAAAACACACAGACAGAGCAGCAAGATGTAACTGTATGATAGTTTCCATTTCATTCACTTTTTCCTCACTGGTGTTATTTTCCTCAATGTATTGTAACAGTGTTGGGAACATGTAGTAGCTGGGCCGATCACTTTTCAGACATGCTTGCCACAGTGCCAATGACTTTTGAATTACTTGTATCTCTTCACAATGTTGAAACAAATCATTGCATCTTCTTTGTAACATCAAGTTTAGTTAATTTAAAAACCGAGAAAATGTCAGCAAGGTATGACTTTATTAACCAACTGTCATTGTCAAACAAAGTTAGACTCTTTCACCACCAAAAAAACACGAATCTTGTTCCTGAGTTCATACACCAAGGTAAGCACTCTGCCCCGTGACAGCCACCTTGCTTCAGTGTGAAAAAATAAATGCATGTGTTCTCCAATGTCTGAGCATAGCGCTTCTAAAAGCCTGCTGTTAAGTGAGCCCCCTTTAATGAAGTTTACGATTTTGACTGCTTTTTTCAGTACTGTCATAAGATCAGGAGGAATACCCCTGGATGCCAAAGCTTCGCAGTGAATGAAACAATGATTCCAAACAATGTCATTGCCAGCTGCCTCACAGATTTTTTTCACAACTCCACTGTTCTTTCCGGTCATATTTGCCGCACCGTCACTTGTTATTCCTTTGCAGTTACCCCATTCCAGTTTGTATTTTCCACCTACGCAGTCAAATATCTGTGCCCTCATTGTATTTGTTGGTAGGGTCAGACAACACAGCAAATCCTCCTTAAAATCATCTTGCCATACGTACTTCACATAAATTAACAGCATTGCGCAATCCGAAATATCAGTACTTTTGTCAAGTTGTATAGCAAAATCCCCGACTGACTGTAACAGCGCTACAAGTTGAGCTTCCAACTTCTCTGCAATATCATGTATTCACCAAGACACTGTGTTATCACTGAGAGGAATACTTTTCCATTTTTCAGCAGACTTCTCATCAAAAGTGTCCACACCATATCCACAGATGCTGGAAGAATAACTTTTTCAGCAACCGTATAGGCCATTTTCGCTTTTGCCACACGATATGCAACCAAATACAATGCCAGTTGTGCTTTATCGTTCAAGGTGGTTGACCAGCTGAGAACCTGACCTGATAAGTTAAGTTCCCATTGCTTCCTTTGAAAATAGTCCAATGGTTTATCCATGAGTCCTGTATGTTTTGTTTCTAAATCTCTCCTCAACTTTGATGGCTTTAGACTCTTGTTTGCAAGCACTTTGGTGCAAACAACACAGTGGGGCTTTGGTTCTTGGTTTGCTTTAGCACTGTACTGCTTCGGCCATGATTTTTTCTTTTTAGTTGGCTGTTCAGATGAGGTGGAAGCAGCCTGTTCATTTTTACTGCTAGAATTTTCTGTTCTGCATGACGTACTTACACTTCCCCTTGCAGATGTTGATGGATTTGATGGTTGTGTTTCCAAACTTCTTTTTCGTATTACAAAATGATCCATATTTTCCAACTTTTGCGGGGTTTATCAAAAATCATGCAAAAATCTGAGTCTCCACACAGCAGGGGGCGGATCGGAAAAGCAATGTAGGGGATTATACTCAAACTGTATTGTCCACGTGTGTAGTGCGTAAAACACAGTAGGTGTAAGATGCAACTCTACGCAAATACCAGAAACATGATGTTATGCATGTATAATTGTAATGTTATTCTAATGATGTTGTAATTAGTGTTCCCTCTAATTTTTCCCACTCATGTGTGGAATGAATCTTGTGATGTGTGACAAATCACCTCTATATTGGTGCACATAACAAAATTAATGCGGCGGGGCTGAGGGCTTCGGAGTGTGGGAAGTGGCCCAGGGTAGGGCAGAGGGTGGGATGTGGGGGTGAGGGCTCTGTCTGGGGGTGAGGGCTCTAGGGTGGATCTGGGGATGAGGAGTTCAGGATGCAGGAGGGGGCTCAGGGCTGCGGCAGAGGGTTGGAATGCAGGGAGGTGAGGGCTTTGGCAGGGGGTGCAGGCTCTGGGGCGGGGCCAGGGATGAGGAGTTTGGGATGCAAGCAGGCTGCCCCAGAGCTGGGGCCAGAGGACTCCACCCAGCCCTCTCCCGCCAGCAGCAGCTAGCTCCATGGGAGGGGCCCCTATCTCTCCCTGCCAGCAAGCAGCATGGAGCTCCAGGGGAAGGGTCCCTCTCTCCCCGCTGGCAGCAGCGAGCTCCGGGGCCGGGGAAGAGGCCCACAGCAGCCCTGCAAGCCCCAACTTGCTCCCCTCTCCAGTTCCAGCCCACTCCCTACTTCTCTCGAGGTCCCTGCTGCGTGGCCCTTTAGAGCTGCTGCGCGGCAAAGATCACTATAATTTGAATCAGCAAGGCGACCCAGTGCCTGACATTCTGCGACCCAGTACTAGGTCACGAACCGTACTTTGAAAAACACTGCCTTAGAGAGTACAGATAATTCATCCCCAGTGCGGGGTAGTGTTGATAAATTGATGATGTTTGGGTGCCATGTGGGGGGTACCGGTGCCATGGTTTCTCCTGGAGGTGGTGTTCTGTGGAGTAGCTGTAATTGGTTCCACTTTTTGTTTTTGGTGTTGGATGGCTGTTGTCAGGTTTTTTTGATAGTTGTTTTAGATTTCTTTCATCACTTCCAGGTAACTTTCCTGGGTTTTTTTCTTCCAGTGTGTGGGGAGCAGGTGGTGATTTCCTGTTTGAGGTAGTCCTTTCCGAGGTATGTGAGGTGCAGTAAGTGGTTCCTCCGTTTCTCTGAAGTCCATTATAGACGGTGAGACCCCTAAGGATGATGTATTGTTTCTTGCATTTGCTCAGGAAGTAGTCGTCACTGTTAAGTTTTTATTTCTTTTTTCTTATTGCGGAGTTTCCATTTCAGACAGCTAAATTCAGTATCTTCCATTGTTGCATGCAGTGAAGTTGTAGAGTGTGTCAATCCCAGGATATAAGAGTGACAAGATGAGTGAGGTAATATCTTTTATTGGACCAACTTCTGTTGGTGACGGAGACAAGCTTCCAAGCCACACAGAACTCTTTCAAAAGCTTACAAAAGCTCTGTGTGGCTTGGAAGCTTGTCTCTCTCACCAACAGACGTGGTCCAATAAAAGATATTACCTCACCCATCTTGGCTTTCTAATATCCTGGAACTGACCCGGCTACAACTACAGTGCATACAACTTCAGTAAGATTTAGACATACCCTGGAGGTAAGGATATATAGAGGTCTGAGTCAAAGATGAAACCCAGATTATGAGCCTGAATGACAGGCAGAATGGTGGTGTTGTCTACGGTGACAGAGAACAGAGATGGGGAGAAGGCTTGAGGGTGAGGAGGAGATTAAGAGGTCTGTTTTAGCCATGTTGATCTTGAGCTGACAGCTAGATATCTGCGAGAGGATGTCAGAGAGACAGGCTGAGATTTTAGTTTGAACAGAAGGAGGTAGGATAAAGTTTAATTTGTGTTTGTGGATGAAATTATCCAGAGATTAGGTGAAGGGGGAGAAAAGATGCGAATAAAGGAAACCCCACAGAAAGTTGAAGGCGGAGGGGCATCAGGAGGATCTTCCAAAGGACAAGCTGAAGGAACCATTTGAGAGGTAGGAGAACAAGGAGAGGACAGAGTTATGGAAGCCAAGGGAGGACAAGATTTCAAGAAGAGAAAGGTTGATGGTGTTCAAAGCAGCTGACAGGTTAAGGAGGATCAGGACGGAGTACTGATTCTGAGCTTTGGCTAGGAAGAGGTCATTAGAGACTTTGGCAAGAGAGGTTTCAGTTCAGTAAGAGGGTGGAACCCAAATTGGTGAGGCTTGAGGATGGAATTGGAAGAGAGAAACTTCAGACAGCTATTGTAAACAAAAAGTTCAATGAGCTTAGATGTGAAAGGGAAAAGGATGATGAGGTAGTAGTTGGAGGAACCATGGGTCAGAGATGAGGGTTTTTTTCTATATCTGTGACAGGGGAGAAGGAAGAAAGAGCTGTAGGAAGGGAAGGGGAAATTCATGTCATATTTTGTCAATTTTCTCTCCCAGAGTTCCCCTACCAATTTGGGATTTTATAATCAGGTTTTCCTATTTTTAAAGTGGCTTCCTCTTCCCTGTTGCTGTGTGAATGGCCAACAAAATAAAAGGAGAGACTCACTATTAAGAGGAAACAATGAAATTGATTACAAAAGTGCTGTCAAATGCAAAATCATTTTGTTATAGTAATTGTAGCTGCTACTTGGAAAACAATTGTAGATGAAAACAATTCAGGGAGAAGTGTGATTTCCAAGTTAAAAAAAAAAAAAGTTATAGTGGTTTAGGTTCCTAACACCACAAAGCTGAGTGGCCACGTGAGTCTCATGGGGCTGATGATGTCATGAATAGATGTCGTCTTTCATGTTCGAGAGGCGCCACTATACAATTAAGCCAAGAGGAAAAAATAGTGGATGACAGGAAAAAATAAAGTAAACGGAGAAAAAAAAATCAAAATTTAATTTAATTGGGCCCCTGGGCAATTGTAATTATTCCAAATACAGTTTTCTTTCCCTCCCTCCAGTCACTTCTACTACAGCACAATGTTTAGAAGCTAACATTCACACAAGAATCAGAGATTAACTCTAGGGTCTCCAAGTTTTCAATTTGTGTACAGCACTAGCTAACCCTGGTCCTTGCTTTACCAGTTCTCAAAAACTGGTGGTTAATAAAAACTAGGTCAGATTTGAGGAGAATGAGGTTAAAAAATAAAAAGCAAGGTGATAACAGAATGATGCAATTTTAAGGTACAATAGTTCATGTGTTACCAACATTAGCTGGATTCACTATGGGTGTACAACAATCATTTTTAACCCAGGTGGTTTGCAAGGTATTAAAATCCTAAAATGGTCACTAGCCCCTCAGACAGCACTGGTGTTTTGGCATGGGCCCAGAATTTTATATAGCAAGTTCTGGATCTCAGATCAGTATAATTGGTCCCCGTTTTGCCTCAGGAATTTTAGTCTCATCAGTCCAGGTGAGATGGAGTTCATGACCTGCTCTGTTCCGAGTTTATATTTCTCAGAGCGCTCAATCCTTCCCCCTCCTCTCTTCAGAGTCTTGAGGTAAAGATTAACTGCTTTCTTCTACAATCATCTTGATAGGTTTAGTTAAAACTAGACTTGGAAGGATTATATATTTTTATTGGTAAATGTTGATTTCACTGTACACAAACAGATGATAAAATATTTCCATTGATAATCAGGATTTACAGATAGGCAAAGTAAGAAAAATGCTGCCTGAGAACGTATTAGAGTTTGATTTAAGGATATTTATTATGTATATTTTGACATGTGATGTTGACAATTTGTGTTTTAACGGTTATAAAGCTTTAACTCTCTGAATTTCAACCTCTACTGTCATTTAATTATTGTCTGACCTTCGCATAATTTCCTGGAACTGTGAAAATTTACATTGATAAAAATTGGAGAAAAAATGCTTAAAAGCTGATACTTTTGCATAATGGTGAAAATTTAAATGGATTAAAAAAAAGCTTAAAAAGAAACACTGATTTATCTGTAGCAATTATACAAAAATAAAAATCGAATTCCGCCAAGCCTAGTTAAAACATGTCATCTTTCAGGCCTATACAAGGTTGTCTGAGAGCTCACACTAGTTCTCAAAATACATTTATACATGTATGAAACATACCCCAGGCCCAGCCTTTGGGCCAAAGGATCTAAGCATAGTTATGGGGTTCAACCCACCTTAGCTTCTTAGACAGTGCCCAGTCATTAAGGAAGTGTTTGTTCTTTTGTTTGCCTTATTATGTCAATACCCCATTTCCCAAGAGTCACAAATGAACCTATAGAAGGGCATTTTTATCTTTGCCTATACAACCAATCTATAAGCAGCCAGTTAAGATCCATGTTCCTTTCCTTAATTCCAGGGAGTTTCAATTTATTTAAGTCTTAGAATACTTTTTAACGCAGACATATGCTACCAGCACAATGATAATTAAGGTTGGACAAAGGCCCCAGAGTCTTTCAACTATTGGATAGAGCAGAATGTGACATGCAGAGTATATTGATAATAAAATGCTGCTTTTCCAGAAGATTATTTTTTCTTGTCATTTCTAAAGCAACTAATTGTAGGTACAGAGCTGTGCTTCATTACTCCCACTTCCTGACACTTTTTTCAATCTCCAAAAGTTTAAAGTGCTCGGGAAATGACTACTGAACAGAAGGAAAGTTGTCCACTGTTATTCTTCGCCGGGAAGAGGAATGGGCTGGGGTCTTTGGAACAAAGAAAAGTGAAGTATTATATGGAATATCTGATACATATCACGTTGCAGTCTCAGCAGTTTTGCTAGGAAAATGAATAGGGGACATATGGTAAATCTGAATCACTTTCATTTAAAGAGGGGAAAATATCTGAAAAATGGAAATGGCTTAAATTCATAAGACATCACTTAAAACACTATTATGGCCCCACCCTCTTCTCTAATTTCAATGAAAAGGAGGAAAGAATCTCTGCACTAGACGTTACAGTGAAGGAAGGAAGGAAGGAAGGAATTAAATTTAGGCAATGGGTCACATTCTGTAGGGGAAGTGCACAAAGAGGGTGTAAATTCAGTCTACATATGCAAATTATGTTACTCTGAAATATGCAAATTAGTCATTTTTTAGCCAAGATGATATCCAGCGCTGTAAAATCTACAAAGACAGACCAGCGTTAATGTCAGGTACAGTGGGTGGGCAGAAGAAACAGAATTACTGATAGATTATAGAACTTGCAGTGAACCCATTTCTCGTATTTCCAAACCATGTGGCTGTCACTAGGTACTCTTACTCATCCTTATGACAAACACCTTCTTGTTTTGGGGGACACTGGATTGGTCCTCACAATCTTCCCCCCTAGAGAACCCACCACAGTTATACAATTTTACCCCGCATCTCTGCCAATAGTTTAATTTCCTCGTCAATTCCTCTGATTTTCTCTATCTGAATAGAATCCAAAACTATACCAGTATTAATTGTACTGAACAGGCAATTTTCTAAACAACAACATTGGGAGTCACGTGTATTCCTATTGACTATATTCAGCAGAAAACCCACATATAGTATAGAAGTATGCATATTTAATTACCCTGCAAGAACAGAGCTCTGGCTATGTTCAATAGTAGCAATTACCACCACTACTTAACCGCACATTTTAAATATTGTACTTCATTATATTTTACTGAATATATGGATTTCTTTTTTGAGATGATAAATGGAACGTTCATAGTTGAGGAAGCAACACTTAATCTCTCATCGTAAGACAAATCCATACAGTTGGCATTATATCTCCTTTTAGAAGGTGAAAAAATTCCATTTTCTCTTGTTTAGTTTTGTTTCTTGTCTGAGGTAGAAGCGTCTAAGAACAAAATGCAGAAGGTAGGTGGAAAGGATGCAGAAGGAAAGAAGAGAACTAAAGTAAATAGAATACTGGTACGTAATTTTCCACTCTTTCCCCATTCTAACTTTTAAATGGATGTAACAAATAAGAAAACACAGATGAGGTGAATTTGCCTTATGGGAAACAGAACTAAGCAATGGTAAGTATGAAATTTTCATTTAACAGGAACTGGAGAATAGAGTTGAGGCAGAGAGCCACTAAAATACCGATGCTGCATAAAGAGTACCTTAACTAATCTTCAAAACCCTCTTTTAGTTGGAGATGAGAAAGAGGAGACTACAAATGGCTGGACCGATCACACGGCTGAGAGAATGGCTCTCTTGAAAGATTGACCAATCCTTGCTGGATGAAGGGAGAAAGACTCATAAGTCCCGGGGGTCCTTGGTGACTTGCAGTTTTACTGCACCCCAAAATATATTTACAAAAGTGGAATGTACCAAAAAGGCAAATGTATATAAAAAAAAAACTAGAACTCTTAATATGCAAGGGATGAAATCTAAACTGAACTACCACAAAGTGAAAGTGAATAGATCTGATCATATAAGTCAGCCCTGTGGTTCTCAACCTTTGTCCATACTGGAACCCCCACTCCCATTTTGCTGGATTTAGTCAGGATCTCTGTACCATTTAAGAGTATAGGAAATGCAAGGTATCCATGACCCCCAAGTTGAGAACCTCTGGGCTAGCCTATTAGAGACAGGGAAGATTAAAAGCTCCAGCATCTGAAAACGTAATGTAATGTAATTGAAACTGACTCCAGCTTATGGTAAAGCAAAGGAAAATCTTTTACTGCTTATTACTGTGTGCACTATAGGACAGAGAAAGGTATCTCTCTAGGGAACTAATGTGCTCCCCTAAGATGAGCTCTGCTAACAGAGGAAATTGTCAGTGAGACAGCAATCTTCTCCTGTGGGGAAATACTCAAGCTGACTCACTGCTATTAATTGGCACTCGCACATCTAGTCTCTTTTGACTGGAAAGATGATCTTCTAAAGTAAAACAGAAGAAAATCTCTTCGGATCAGACAAAGATCAAATGTCTAAATGCTAAAGCAGAGAAGACTTCCCTAATAGTCAGGGGGAATCCATTTCCCATTGGGAGACCAATGGAGATAGCAGCCTAAAAGACCTTAAATAGATGAGAAAAACTGGCATCCCCAAAAGACACCCCCACCACAATGGAAACCTCCCACACAGGGACTTACCAACTCCTAAGTGAATGGGGTCAAGTTCTGACCCAGCAACAATGTAATCTCCTAAGAAGTGCACGAGGTGCAGGGAAGTACAGTAGCATGCCCTTCTGAAGTTGCTCATACTCCGCCTTGCATCTCTTCGGCTTCCCCAAGGGGGTCTGCTCAGCGGAGATAAGGCAGCATGATCTTCTGAAGGGATTCAGCTTCAAACTTCCATCTCTCCAGCTTGCTAGTGGATCTACTTGCTGGCAAGAGCAATATGCTGCGGTGCAAGCAAGAAGCAATACATGGCGGAGAGATGTGTCAAAGGAACAGTATACATTTACTGATCAGAGGAGGACTGATCTTAGATGAGCTAGCATCTGAGATCAGAGGGAGGTGTGACCCACAAGCCCATTTCCCTACATGGCACAGGCTATGGAATTGAAAGCAGAGCTCCTCTCTGCCTTCCTCTCCCTCTGATTTTCCTTCTCCAGACACATGTTGTCCAGAAAGAAGATAAGAAAGAACAAGAGCTGGGAAGAAGAGAAATTAAGGTTCTTAGACTAAAAAGATGTATGGCTGCACTCTGCTTTCAGAATAGAGAAGCAAAATTACTGAGAGGGAAGAAGGCAGGCTGGTGCCTTTACACTAGCATTGACAGGTAGTCCTCTGCTTCCTTAGTTTGTAGTAGGTGGAGCAATAAGGTTTACTGTAAGCATTTATTATAGAACAGGGAAAAGAGACTGTATGAGAGTAATGGTTTTACTCTTTCAATGGAAAATGTCACTGTTTTTGAAAGAGTAGAAGTTTCAGAAATCTATCTAAAAATGTTTGAAAAAGGGCATATCTGAACTTTAACAGGGCTCTGTCACAGGCCTCCGAGGATATGTCTACACTGCACCTGGGAGAGAGCCTCCTAGACCAAGCAGAAAGACATGTGCTAGCTCTTCTTGAACTAACATGCTAAAAATAGCAGTGTGGACGTGGCGATTCAGGCTGGCCACCTCAGTATGAACCCAGGAGATCAGGTGAGTTTGTACTCTGACGGCTATCCTGTGCTGCTGCCCCTGCCATAACATTCACAGTGCTATTTTTAGCACTGTAATTCAAATACAGCCTCTGTACTCAGCCTGAGAGGCACGCTTCCAGCTGCAGTATAGACATATCCTAAGAGTATGCTAGTTTATGATACTACCCAACCAGAGTTTTTCCCTAATGAAGAGTAGGACATAGTAATGAATTATTGTGATATACTTCAAAATCTTCTGCTATTCACTGAAAATAATTGCAGTGTATGTGACAGTTGGATTACATGCAAATGTCACGAGTTCTTCAGTCATTCCATTTGTTTACATTTGCTTGAATTATAATCTTAATCTTTGTTACATTCAGCAATTTCAAATATTACAGTACCAAACTAAAAAGGTAGTGCTGAAATCCTGCTTCATTTATTCTGAGGAGAAAGTGAAGTTGGAAAAGAATATCAACATTAAAGTTTTAAGAATTTTAAGAAAGTGGAGTTGGAAAAGAATATCAACATTAAAATTTTAAGAATTTTAAGAACATCGAACTCTGCCAAGATCTGCAAAAGTATGAAGTCTGGAAGCAATTCAGAAATATATTCCTTTCCTATATAATTTACTTTAAAATAGATATGCATCATGTTCCATTCTAATGGTTTTCTCTTACCTAACTGCAAGATAAACATAGAACGTTAAACAAGTTGTGGAACAACAGATAGGGGAATAAGCAGTCAATGGTCTACAGGGTTTATAGGAGAAAAAAGTATTTTTCTGGGATTAGAGGATTTCAAGCTTACCGTGCTACAACTAAAAACTGGTCAATCTGACGATCAGTAAGGGGGCTATCTGGATCCCATACTTTTACTTCCAGCTTTGCCTGCTCTCTGTCATCTAATTCTCCTGTCAAAAAGGTAAATGGGATAAAACACGTATTTACAAGGTTGCTCTTTGTGCACTTCTTAAACCATGCTTAAATAATATACTGTACTTTAAATATAATAAGAGTTAATTAATCAGCAGTTATCATTTAAAATTTAATATTGCAATATCACAAAGAAAGATCTAGCCTAAAATTAGCATTTTAACTAGCTTAGAGAAAGTATCAACACAAAGTATAGAATAAAGGAGCTTAATAAAACTTGATAAGATGGTTCCACTGTCCATTGTATTTTTTAAAATTGCTTCCCAACCACAGCAAAAATTAATGTTACACTCAAACAAATTCAGCAATTAAATGCTATTATGCTATTTTTCTATTTTGAATATGCCTCAAAATAGAAAATACTGCAGACTACTCTCAGCCCATTGACGTGATTTTGGAAAATCTTTATTAAATTATTTCTGGCCCCACTTTTTACTCAGAGCAACCACTTTGTTCATACTATTAAAACAATGACTCTAATTCTCTATTAACCAGTTAGAGTTCTTGCAATTTAATAAATAAGTTGATGGCACACAAAGTTGATAAATAAGTTGATGGCACACATTAATTTCCCAATTAAACTCATTTGAGTCAAGCATAGCTACAAGCACTATTTTAATATGGCTACTGTGAAAAAATTCTTCTCTTGTATCAAGACTGTAGTTTTGTTAAGTTTTAGTCTCTTCTAGAAAGCATTTTTCATTTTTATTTGCTTGTAATCATTTCTAACTCTATCCTTTTCACTTGAACTCACTTAAAATCCTATCTTCTCTTGTTAATAAACTTGTCTTACTTTAAATCTAAACCATGCCAGTGCTGATTTGTGTTAAAGTGATAAACTGTGTATTTTGTCTCTTTAGAGGAGCAAACAAACCTTATTATTTCTCTGAGTGTTCCACAAGAGGCCTGGACACATCAGGGTTGACTGATATGGAGAAACTGAGGACTGAGAGTGTGTTGGGGTCACCCCTGCTTACGATAACTGGGTGATAGTGACTAGAGTGGGGCTATTGCGTTGTAGGCAGGCTGCTGGGGCAAGAGTGCAGAACCAGGGCGGCACAGCATGCAAACACTCAGGATACTCCATGCTAATCTACTGGCTGTTGACACCCAGGGTGTGAGCCACAGCAGCAGAACATTTGAGGCACCCAGAGTTATAAAGCAGGTGATGACAACCCCTCAGTGGTCTGGACTGCAACCCAGAACATGACAGCTCTGCATGAGGCTGAAACAATGCCAGCGCTTTCAGACATTTTTCACAATGGGTGCAAGGACAAGCTCAATGTGTTATTTGTACAGCAAAGTAGAGAAGCAATGGGTAAGCATACTGCTATGGAGAATACAGAGTTAAGCCTAAACCTTGCCCATCCCACCTCATTCATGGGTTCAAAAGTCCCAAAATGCAGCAGAACCAGGGTACTCCACTGCGCAACGGTGAGGCCCACCACAGGCAGCCCAATTGTATGGGTGATCTGCATTCTTTGGGGTTGGGGAGGTTATCCATGGTGTGTGGAACTACTTGGAATCCCTGGCCACATGCCATGGATAAACTCTCCTCTCTCCCGCAGAACACACCCATCCAACCAGACTCCCTGTGGTGTGCTTTAACGTGTATGGGCTGGATCCTTTGGTGCTTCCCTGCTTGGACACATCTTCTCCCCCCAGTGAACACATGTGCCAAGCCATTTTAATCAGTAGGGCCCCTATTACTTATGGTTCACTTTTATGTTATACTCCAAGAATACATTAATGTCCTCAAATATGCCCATTCCATTTGCCTTGACTTCAACAAGAGCTCTGTGGGCATCTGTTTGGGTAAAACAGAACTAGTCTTTAACCCACCACAGTCCTTTACAAAACTGTGCAAAAAGATAGAGAACACAAAACTCTCACAAGAAGATTTGAATCTATAAATCTGAATCAAAACCAAAAATCACCAAGATTTACAAGGCATCTGATTGCAAATGTTAACATGCATAGCATCATCAAAAGGTGAAATAACCTGTGTTTTTCAAAGGCTAGAACCAGGCTGCAAACAAAACTATTGTTCTTGGAATTCTACTGCCCTTCCAAAAAGCATATTATGCAGGACATGCTTTGCTAATATGTCCGTTCTCAATTAGAATGAAAATGGTAGCATGGTATTAATCTTACCAAATACACCAGTTATTTGCATCCTACTGTCTGAATCTAACATATCAGGAGCACATTTTACAAGCACGATATATTTCATGTACTGAGAACAAAAAGGGTAAATGGGCCTCCTCTGATAAACAGTCAATAGAGAGTGGTCTACCTCATGTGATTTTACACATTTTAAGAAAGCTAATTCACATTCAAATGTAAAATCCAGCACTGACAGACATATTGTGGATTTCTAACATTCTCTGGTGGGATTTTGTGTCTGTAAACTTATGAATGGTTATACACTTGTCTAAACAGTCAAACTTTTCTATTTCTGACAGATATATACTGGGTAACATTATACGTAAGTAATCGAAGAGTACATCATTACAAACTGTTAACATATTTTTAAAAATATCTTTCATTGTGTTTAACTGAACACCACATCCTGGAAAATCATAGAATCATAGAATATCAGGGTTGGAAGGGACCTCAGGAGGTCATCTAGTCCAACCCCCTGCTCAAAGCAGGACCAATTCCCAACTAAATCATCCCAGCCAGGGCTTTGTCAAGCCAGGCCTTAAAAACCTCCAAGGAAGGAGATTCCACCACCTCCCTAGGTAATGCATTCCAGTGCTTCACCACCCTCCTAGTGAAATAGTGTTTCTTAATATCCAACCTAGACCTCCCCCACTGCAACTTGAGACCATTGCTCCTTGTTCTGTCATCTGCCACTACTGAGAACAGCCGAGCTCCATCCTCTTTGGAACCCCCCTTCAGGTAGTTGAAAGCAGCTATCAAATCCCCCCTAATTCTTCTCTTCTGCAGACTAAACAATCCCAGTTCCCTCAGCCTCTCCTCATAAGTCATGTGCGCCAGACCCCTAATCATTTTTGTTGCCCTCTGCTGGACTCTTTCCAATTTTTCCACATCCTTCTTGTAGTGTGGGGCCCAAAACTGGACACAGTACTCCACATGAGGCCTCACCAATGTCGAATAAAGGGGAACGATCACGTTCCTCTATCTGCTGGCAATGCCCCTACTTATACAGCCCAAAATCCCATTAGCCTTCTTGGCAACAAGGGCACACTGTTGACTCATATGCAGCTTCTCGTCCACTGTGACCCCTAGGTCCTTTTCTGCAGAACTGCTACCTAGCCATTCGGTCCCTAGTGTGTAGCAGTGCATAGGATTCTTCCGTCCTAAGTGCAGGACTCTGCACTTGTCCTTGTTGAACCTCATCTGGTTTTTTTTTGGCCCAATCCTCTAATTTGTCTAGGTCCCTCTGTATCCGATTCCTACCCTCCAGTGTATCTACCATGCCTCCTAGTTTAGTGTCATCTGCAAAGTTGCTGAGAGTGCAGTCCACACCATCCTCCAGATCATTAATAAAGATATTAAACAAAACCGGCCCCAGGATCGACTCCGCTTGAAACCGCCTGCCAACAAGACACGGCAACTGTATGGAAATGTGAGAAAAAGATATAACATATACTGATATGTGGTATGACTCTCCATGAAGTGAAAATCATGTCACACTCTGGGTTTCCATCCCAGACATTCCACATCCCAAAAATCCAGCTTTGTAATACATATGCCTCTCACTTCAATGAAAGGGAACAAAACTCTACATCTGTAACTACAAAATGCTGCTTTGTATGTTGGCAAAGGTATGTAATCCCAATATTTCTCAGCTTCATGCTATCTGTGATTGTAATAGTCACAAATAGGAAATGAGAAATGGGACACATGTACAAACGTACACAATGTAAAAAACATGCTAATACAAAGATTAAATTCAGGAAATGTAGAAGGGTAAGTTTTTCAATAGCAATGTTAACCTCTGCCAAACTGCACATATGAACTTATTTCCATTCCTGATTTTCTGATAAGAAGGTAGTATGTTAAGCCAAACATTTATATCAGAAAAGGGGGAAATGAAAATTGAACATACGTGAAGGTAGGCAAAGTTAGAAATAAAAATTCCATTCACTGAACTAACTGGAATAGGGGAGGCCTCCAGAAAACTTTGTAGATCCTTCAAAATGGTCCAGACCAACTTAACGCCGTTACGACCCAGCATTACTCAGTCTATATCAATGCAACAACAAAAAACCTCTGCTGGACCATGGAGATGACCCACAGGGCTCTGGCAACTTTCATGTTTTCCATATATGGCGTGGTTTCCAAATGTCTTGATCTCTTTAATTATTTTGTTTTATACATTCTGGTGTGCAAATGCTGTGGAAAATATGCATTCTGGGGCATCATAAGAGAGCAGAGCTCATAAGTGCAACCTCACTTTTTTTTCTTTGCAATTCATCATAAGCCTACGACAAAGGCATGCAAGCTGGAAAAGAGATAACAGAACCAATTAAACACTTAACTATCCTGCTAAACTTGATTTTAAAGTACTACCAGCCCTTTGGCACTGCAAGAGTCTAGCAGAGCGAGAGAGCTGTGTAGTAGATTCCTCAGAGAGGAAAATGGATAGCTAAATAAATGGACAAATTAGAGCAACACACAAATCCTGTGAAATCACAGATTAGTATTGTTGCAGATGTTAAGAACTACTGAAAAGTCAAGACAAAGGCTACACAATTTACTTACTGGAGGAAAGAGAAGATGAAAGTACACCACAGGTTTTTTGAGAAATGGCTGCCAGGAGAATTTGGAGTTAATGTGGAAGGTTTCCCCTTGTACGTAGATGGAACATACTGCACAGTAATCAGGAGACAAACTCAGTATGGAAAGAGGAAGGATGAACTGTGGTTTTACTCTTGATGAACTTACATTATGAGAAGAATCATGCCATTTTTAGATAGATATGAATTTTTTAAAAGGTCCTTGAATGAGCCTCCAATCAACAGCAAAGAGAGGGTTTCTTGGACAAAAAAACGGATGCATTCACCCAACATACCTTAAACATAATGTAACTAAAGTATATGCTTTTACTTTTAAACTTTGAATAATCTGAAAACTGTAGAATAACCCAATAAAAATATAACACTGGGTATTAAGTTCTGGGTCCATTCGAGTCAATGGCGAAACTCTCATTGACTTCAGTGGAGCCAGGTTCCTCTGTGGTAGAATCTGATTAAGGGTTACTAGCCCTACACTGTACTGCATGTCTTTAAATTTGGCAGGGTATCCTATCAAGGGTAAAATTGAATACATATATTTGTTAACAGCTTTTACCTCAGAGAAATTTTAATTTGTTTTAACTGGAAGATACACAGGTTGAACAGGACTACCTGGTCAAAGCTTGATGGTATACACTTACATTATTAAGCTTATGTCTATATTGTCAACTGAATGACAAAACTTTTGTCTTTCAGAGATGCTAAAAAAACCACACACCCCACCCGAAAGACAAAAGTTTTGCAGAGGACAAGCCCTGGTGTGAACAGCTCTTTGTCACTGGGAGTGTCTCCTGCCGACAACGCTGACACCGCCTGTCGGGGGTGGAAGTTTTTTGTTGGCAGGAGAGCCAACAAACAGCAACTACACTGCGCGCCTTTTAGTGACAGGGCTGTAATGACACAGCCCTGTCGCTAAAAGCTGCGTAGTATAGACATAGCCTAAAACTGGAGATTCCTGGACATAAACGGAATTCTAGACTTTATATTTTAGGAGGCATTTGTTCTAAGTTCTGATCTTCCCTCACAAGGGCAGTGTACTAAGGTACTAAAGATTCTGCACTCAAGACCTATATTGTGTCAGGCTCATCCTGAAAACTAGTTTGCTGGATTATATTAATATATGGTTATAAATATGACTGGTGCCTGAATTATTTTCCCATTACCAATGATTCAGTGCCTTATTTCTAGTGTTTTTCTTTATTATGCACAAATTATTTTTTTAAATGAGAAGTTAAGATCTGTTTTTCTGTTAGTAACTTTAGACAAACAGATGAAAAACTGTCACCACAATACCAACTTTCAAATAGAAGAGTACAAAAAGAAAGGAATGAAGATCAAATGCAGTTGAAGCCTGGATTTCAGTAAGATAAATTAAAGGAAATGAAATAATGCAGTTACTCAACATCAACTCTCTAGACCTCACCTTAGACTGATACAACTGAGTATCGCAACAGAATTCTATTCCTGCTAATGCACTGGATCCTGTGTGATGCTATGTACCTCATGCGTGGTACTGAGCACTGCCCACAGGATTGGGGCTTAAGAGGGGCAAGAGATCCTCAAAGTACAGATATGCAGAAAAGACCAACTAAAACAAAGCAAACTTAAATTTCAATCTACATGATTTTGCTGAACTGAGTTACAGTTGTCCCATTTTATGACGACATATTTATACGAATAATGTTTGAAGAGTTATCCTTTTAAGAAGCTAGAAACTAAATGATTACGAATATGAGGAAAATATAGAAAATACATCCAGAAGATATTGGCTTACAATTCCTAGCAGAAAAATCACCAACTCTGCTCTCTTTTTGACACTTCAACCGATTATATGCCTGATTAAAAATAGCATGAAGTATATAACTTTTAGTCACAGGAGAATTGTGAGGATAAAGTACTCTAATACTATTATTGTGAGTGCAAAAAAAAAAAGTCAAAGTGAAATACAGACTCTGATTTCATTGTTAATTTGTTAACAGATACTTCCCTCCGATCAGAGATATCACAAGTGTCAGGCAGCATACTGCTTTCAACTAATCCTAAATTTCTTTCTTGAATATAGTTTTAATCTGCCACACAACACCCTGGAAAACAGGTAGTTAACTACTGTATATCTGTTCCCAATTTATGAATCTTACTGTCATATTTGTTGTTGGACTGATAGTCTGCAAGCCTTGTTTTTAGTTATTTATTTTACCGAAAATATAAAGCAACATCACTCTTTCATCTCTCTCAGTCGTCTGGCTAGAAATGAAGATAAAAAAAGATCCCAGGTACTAAACTGCACTATCTAGAATAAAGTCTCACCTTTCTGCTATGGTCTGATGAATAATTCATTTAATAATACAACTTCCAGTCTTACTTTAAAACAGGTAATATGCCTATTTTCTCTCTCTTTATAAAAAAATAACTATACAAGGCAGCAGTGATTATTAAATATTATACAACTATTTGTCTAAAATAACTAAGTAAGAGTGTACGTGTGTGTGTGTTCATGTGCATCCACTACACAATATTGAAAGTAGCGCATGGAATGTCTCAAACTAGTACCCAATGACAAGGAAAGCCCCACTAGAGTTGGAGCAAATGAACCTTTCAGATTAAATTTGCATGTCATTCTTAAGGTATTCAAACAGTGCTCTGCATAAACCACACTAATATGGTGATCCTTTGTAGGCTTTAATGGCTGGAGCTTAGAACTTTTTTCATTATAAAGAATCTGGAGGCAGGATGTGGCTTTCCACTTTATTTGCTTTTGTGATTAAACTACCGAAAGTATAAACCAGAAATTGCCCACAATTCAAAGGTTTTACATCTGACTCTACAAAAAAATAAAATTGTGTTATGTGCAAATAACGCCTAAGGAGGGGGAAGGGCAGAAGAAGGGGAATGTAGTATGTTTATCACTTAATTGCAGAATCCCTATCCTTAACTAACATAATAAAGATACATAAGGATGGGTCTCTTCCAGGTGTAAGAGTGTAAATAACAGTTATTCAGTTAGTATATAAATGAGTTTTTCAGTTACATAAACCCTAAATTAAGGTGCATATATGAATGGAATGCATATGAATTAAGCCAACCAGTCGGTAAAAGCTGTCAATTGACACAAGTACAGCACTTGCTTACGTCGAGTCAGATATCTTTATACTGCTGCTGAAACCTGTCTAGTCTGATCACTGTCTATATTCTACGGCTCTAGTCCATAAAGGTTAAGATTCCCAATAATCCTTCCCTCAAAAAATCACTTAGGGATTAAAACTGCCCCATTCCCAACATCCTAATTATCTATATTAATATTTGAATCTTGGAATTCTGAAAACGCGCCAACTGCAAGTAAAGCAATGGGAGAGAATTTAAAATAGGTAGTGTTTTTTTAATATATATATAAGTAGCAAATACTCAGCTTTAATCATCACTTTCCAAATTCCTAGAAAAAAATTATTTTCATGCTCTAGTTGAAATAGTTACTCCACCTAAGAGATAGAGTTTGAATCTGCCAATAGGGCTTAGAATGGTCTGAACTGTAACCATGTGGTCTTGACCAATGCCTCCATCATGCTGCCTCAAGTAGTAATAACCTATATTCAGAGGGGCCAATGCCAGATGAGAGCAGAACATCAGAGCGCAACCCCTTCTGACTCCAATACCCTGCAGAGTCTGATCACTGTTGTGCATCCAAGAAGGAGCTTCCACAATGCAGGGAAAATAGGAGCACAACACTCTGGAGATAGCACTCTCCACACCTTATCTTCACCACAAGATCCCTAACTAGTTACTTGCACTGTGGGTTCCCACTGCCCCCATTGAGTTTGTATTTTTGTACTGTATAGTGGTTTTAAAGTAACACTATCCCAAGTGAAAATCTTCTCATTTCTAGACTTAGTATTAAAATGTTTTTCTGGTGCTTTTGTATTTAGATACTTATCTAAACTAGTCACTATTAAGGCAAATCACAGTAAGTAGTACATTTTTAATCAGGGGTTCTCAAACAGGGGTTGGGACCCCTCAGGGGGTCACAAGGTTATTACATGGGAGGTCACGAGCTGTCAGTCTTCACCCCAAACTCCCCTTTGCCTCCAGCATTTATAATGGTGTTAAATATATAAAAAGTGTTTTTAATGTATAAGGGGAGGGGGGGGTTGCACTCAGATGCTTCCTCTGTGAAAGGGGTCACCAGTACAAAAGTTTGAGAACTACTGTTTTTAATAAACAGGGTTGCCTAAATTCAAGTTCAACTTTGTATTTATTTCTTTGTCCTCTACTGGGCTTCTTAAGATTTTTACAATTATAATTTGAATATAGAGAAACTGTAATAGATTTAACATAATACTTGAAATGAAAAAGCATGAGGTGGTAGGGCATTTCCGGGAAAGTGTCATGAAAAGATGCCTATCAACCTTCCCTACAGAAAGCAGTTACTCAGTGTATTATATAGCCATTTTTGAAAGTTTAATACCACAAGCTATGGAAATGTTTTCTCTTTAAAAAAAAAAAATTAAACTAAGGCCCTGATCCTGCAAAGGCTTAAGCACATGCTTAACTTTTCAGATGTGAACAGTCTCATTGACTATGGGTCTATGAAGCCAATGGGACTACTCCCTTAAATAAAGTTAATTAAATGCATAAATCAACATGACAATTTTTTCTGTAAAATGAAGCAGATTTTGAATTATTCAGGTGTAAAAATATATCTCGTTCACATCTGGTAATCTGTTTTTCCACAGCTATGCAGTAACTTAAAAAGAAAATTAAACATCAGAAAACTGTCAAAAAGAAACAAACAAGCAAACTGAAAACTGAACTTACAATGAGCCCATCTATGCAGTTATTGGAGTAGAAAAATATATAAAAGATAATTAACCTCTGAGATGTGGTTTGAAAGCCAGTTAGTGAATGTTCACTGCAGTACATTACTTTGTAGAATAAGTACGTAACAATTTGACCATACAATCATAATCAAACACAGAAGACTGTCTAAGCCCTGAGTGTGTTCATTCCTGTAAATTAATCTCAGACAGGACTCTAGCCATTATTAATGAACAGATCTTTCCAACCACAATGATTTACAGCCTTCTATGCCAATGAATCAATGAAGGCTGTTAGTCTTACACTGTGGCCAGCTGGCAGAAAGAGAAGCAATAAATTTTAACCATTTCCTTTGTTTAAGTAGTTGGGTCTATGATCATCATCCATAGGAACAGGCGAGCTCATGGTAAAAAGCTCCTTTAGCAGCTAAATAAAGTGTGAAATCTTGGCTCCCTTGATGTCAATTGTAAAACTCCCACTGATTTTACCTAAATGTATTAAAAAAATCTTGATGAAATACCTGTTGCTGAAAATTTATTTGGGTCATTAGACAATACTATTGCCATAAACTCTCAAATCTTGTGATTTAACTGATTAAAAGTTTTAGTACCAAGGACACCTGCATGCCCCTTCATATTTAGGCATTTGGCTGGTAGTCAGGAAGTTATCAGTTGGTCTAAGAATTACAGGCTCCAATTCAGAGATGTACTTAAGCACGTTTGTAAATTTAAGCACATGAATGGTACCATTAAGTCAGTGGAACTATTCACTTACATAAACTTACAAATGTGCTTAAGTTACCTTAATGAGACAATTACAAATATCCAAAAAGGGGGTGGGAGGTCAAAACAGGAAGGCAAAGTTGAGAATTCATTATTATTACTTTGTCCTATGTTGTTTCTTTCACCGAGGATCTCAAAGTGCTTTGCAAACAGTACAACACACCTAAGTCAACCATCTAATGCACAGTATACTCTTGAATATTTATTTTTGCTGGTTCAAGGTGCAATCTTGGACACCTACTATTTCATCAAGCTGAATTCAGACAAATAGAACATATTTGTTGGTAGGTTAACAAAACATACCTATTGATTTTTATTCTCTACAGATTACTTATTCTGTTAACAGGCTCAATACTCATACACTGCCAATGTCAGAACACAACAAGTTGGCATGATTATTGACTCCAATTTATGCAATGGGTAGAGTTAAAGGGAGCAATATTTTTTATTGATTTTAATTCTAACCTGTATGTATATGTTTCACTATAACTAAGCTTGGCAGAAATCAATTTTTATTTTTTATAATTTTGATAGATAATATTGGTGTTTATTTTTAAACTTTTTTATTTTCACAGTTGTGTAATTATTTTGTGGGATCAGACAATTATTTAATGACAGCAGACACTGATATTCAAAAAGTTAACCCTTTATTGGACAATGTTAAAACACATTGTCAACATCACATGTCAAAGTATACAAAATAAATATCCTGAAATCAGATCTAATAAGTTCTCAAGCACCATTTTTCTTACTTTGCCTCTCTGTGAATTATCAATGGAAATATATTTTCAGTTTGTGCATGCCTGGGAAAATAGACATTTACCTATAAAAATCTAATCCTTACAAGCCTAACTATAACAGCACATATTAACTATATTATCTACCTTCAGCTCCACCACTAATGATTTTGTATTTTTCTGTATTTCTTTTAACACTTTACAAATGTTTAAACATACAGTAAAACAAAGGACCAAAATTAAATTAGGAGTAACTACACTGAAATCAATGAAAATACATTGGTATAAAACTGATTTGAAAGGAGAATGAAACCCTAACCTTTAAATACTGGATGACATAACTCCTGCAGCTGTCTGTCTAACTGGGGTACTTTTCAAATTAACTTAGCAATGGTGCTCCGAACAGGCAGGCTTGGATTAACCAATATGCACTCAGTACACTTGCACAGGGACCAGTGGGGGGTGGGGGGAAAGAGTGGCACTGCAACCCTACACACCAGAAAAGAATGCCACTCACTCGCTCTGCCACCTCCGTGTAGGGTGACCAGACAGCAATTGTGAAAAATCGGAACGGGAGTGGAGCCTATATAAGAAAAAGACTCAAAAATTGGGACTGTCCCTATAAAATCGGGACATCTGGTCACCTTACCTCCGTGTCATGATGGAAGGGCAGCTGGGCCAAACCTGAACAAGTGGTGCTGCAGCCTGGCACTTACCTCCTCCCACCCTAACCACCAAACTATCAGATGGCTCACCACATCCTCCCAGAAAGTCAGGCACACCCTCCCCAATCCCATCCCGCAGTTGAGAACCTCTGTTCATACAACAATAGTTTAGTTATATATGGAGACTTATAGAAAGAGACCTTCTAAAAACGTTAAAATGTATTACTGGCACGCGAAACCTTAAATTAGAGTGAATAAATGAAGACTCGGCACATCACGTCCGAAAGGTTGCTGATCCCTGGCTTAGAGTTTAAAAGGTCAGTCTCTCGGTCCCAGACCACAGTGAGTTGGGAGCACTGAATGTGACAGTCAGCTCTGGGGGAAAGGGAAGGTCTGCTTCACACTGATACTGCAACATCCCCTTCTGACAAAATGGATAGTAGCTTCACTCCAAAGCAGGCTTAGTTCATAGCCTAAATTGTAAGATGCTGTTGAAAGAAAGGCTTAATTGAGGAGTAGTCAAGATCCAAAGTAACACTTGTTAAACTAAAGGTGTTATTTCAAATTGATTTAGCTAAACCAGTGCAAAAATCAGTGTAGACACTTTTAATTGGACTTAAACCTGGTTTATATTAGTTTAGCTTAATTCAGTAAGGAACCGACTTAAGCTAAATTGATATTGCACACAAACACAAAAAAATTAAAAGAATGTTATTGTTGGAAAAAATCAAGGAAATGCAAGAATTAAGATTGCCTGTTCAGTCTTAATTCAGCCTTCTTGTGTGTCTTATGATACAGTCTTTAATTACATGACTACATATTTTTTCCACAGACTATGTATTTATTCTATAAGGCTCCGGCCTCATTTAGTCTACAGAATGGACAGTGCTTGCTTAATGAGCAGCTATTCATTGTTTTGTTTCCCCTTGTCCAATGAGTGGCCCAAGCTTTATTTACGGCACACTATTCAAACTTTGCTCTGAATACAGCATTATTTCCTCATGAACTTTTTTATGGCGCTCATCACTTATAGATGTGAGTGCTTCATACGTATTAATACATATATTTTAACAACACTCCTCTGAGATGAGGGACCCATATTATCACCATTTTACAGACTGGCAACTCAGGCACAGTGAGGTTATGGTCAAAAGTATCCACTAACTCTGGACCTCCAATTCAAGACATCTAGAACCTGATTTTTCACAGTATTTAACCTTATATCGCATTTTATATTATCAAAGAACAGTTCCCAGCTTCAGTTGCAGCTATGAGTGCTCTGAACATCTGCAAATCAGACCCCAGGCTCTCAAGTCAAGCACCCAGAAAACGAGGAATACATAATTAGCAACAACCCGTGAAAAGTTTGACTAGTTGCTTAACTAGCATTGCATAGGAACTCTGTGGCAGGCAGGAATAGAATCCAGTTCTCCAGGGCAGCATTTAATTGTTTTCGCCATGAGACCTTCCCTTCTCTTCGTGCAGTCCCCCGCCTCATTCACTAGACAGCTTCCAATTTCTGCAACAAATGAAGCAGGGGTCCTGTACAGAAACCAGATTTATCCCCAGAGCAGATCCATCTTGTGCACTGAATGAGGCAGGGGTATTGTGTAAAAAAAAAAGTATGGGATCATGTAATGAAAGACTGCATTATACTGCACATGCACAAGCAACCTTAATTTTGGCATTTTCTAACATTTCAGTGCTTGACATTGCAACGTTAATAATAATGTTTTTTAACGTAGTTTTTTGTGTATAATTCCTTCGCTTTTTTTTTTTTTTTTTTTTTTTTAAAGCAGACTGAAAAATCAGAAATTCCACCACGTGGCATCCTATTGACACCCACAAGGATAATCAGCAAGGGTGGATCCATCGCACAAACCTATCCCACTTGAGATAAAAAGTAGCTGATAGCTGCAATAGGTTATCATCCTTTGTTTCGACCAACACCAGAGGGGAATGACACCCTTTGCCACTGCCCTTCACAAGTATGTGCTGACAGCAGAGGAACGGTGAGACTGTGGCCTTGGCTACACACACGGATTCACAGCGCTGCCGCGGCAGCGAGTGTAGTCGTGCCGCCAGCGCTGCGAGAGCTCTCTCGCAGCGCTGCAAGTACTCTACTTCTCTGAGGGGAATAGCTTGCAGCGCTGCGAGCGAGCATGCAGCGCTGCAGGCGCTGATTACACTGGCACTTTACAGCGCTGCACTCGCTGCGCTCAGGGGGGGTGTTTTTTCACACCCCCGAGCGCAGCAAGTGCAGCGCTGTGAATTGCCAGCGTAGCCAAGGCCTCAGAAACGATGGTTTCCATTCCAGCCTCTGCAGTTGAGTCTGCTCAGTTGTGCCCAGACTCTTCTGTTCATTCCCCAAGTTTGACTCTTTCTGTCCTGTCCACTTCGAACTCTCCCCAACACACTTCCAGCTTCTCCACCCTAGTCTCTTTGCCCAACCCGCTTTCCTACCCACCGCCGGCTCCTTGTCCCCAGTCTCCTTATCCAGTTGCTTGTCAGATCTGTCTCCCACATCCTTCCCCGTGCCCCAATGGTTTCCAGACCTACTCTTGTCCCACTAGCTCCCATCATTTTCTCCACATAATCTCCACCCAAGAAAGCTTATGCTCCAATACATCTTTTAGTCTATAAGGTGCCACAGGACTCTGTCGTTTTTTTACAGATCCAGACAGCTACCCCTCTGATACTTGATACCAGAAAAAGAATCCAGACATGTAGTTAGAACAATGGTCCCCAAACTGTGGAGCGCACCCCCCTAGGGGTGTGTGGAGGAACAGTTGGGGGGGGTGGAACAGGGCCCTGGACAGCCCCTATGGGGGACAGCGACGGAGCGCTACCCAGCCCTGTTCCACTCCCAGCACCGCTCCAGCCCCACCCCTGGCTCTGCTCCAGCCTCACCCCCAGCCTTGGCCACCAATCATGGCCCGACCACAGCTTCCGCTCCTGGCCTCTGCCTCAGCCCCACCCCCTGTCCCGGCTCTGCTCCCAGCCCCAGCCCCGCCCCCCGCTGCAGCCCCAGCCCCCTGTCCGTGCCCCTCCACTTCCCCCAGGAACCACAGCCCTGCTCCTGGTCCTAGCTCAGGGGGGAAGGAGGAGGTGTGACCGTGAAAAGTTTGGAGAACAGTGAGTTAGAAGGAGTTGCAGTGGAACATTACCAAATTTTCCCAGTAATTCCCCACAAAAAAATGTTATTAGCAGAGTCAAACCTATTCTTCTGTGTGCCGATGTCAAAAGTCAACTAGATGATGTTTTCGCTCTACCAACAAGACTACTGTAATTCTTGTCTAGCTGGGAACCCAGGGGAAATCATTCACCAGTTAAGGCTCTTTCTAACATTAAGCATTTTATTGAAGTTTTATTAGAGGAAAGCACTTGGGGATATATGAATAATAAATACTAAAGGAGCAGTGATTTCTCAGTCGACCTCTGCCTCAATCCTACAGTAAGAATCCAACAGTCACAGGACCATAACTCCTGCGTTTCTCAACTCAGGATCTGGTCCTTAATATGAAAAGGATGTGTATGTCTACACTGCAGCTGGGAATGTAATTCTCTGCTTAGGCAGATGTACATGCACTAGTTCTGACCAAGCTAGCCCAATAAAAATAGCAGTGTGGCTGCAGCAGTATGAGCACCAGCTCCGGCTAGTCATGGGTTAGTCTGAGGTACATATTTGGGTTGCTAGACCAATTCGCTGTGGCCACACTACTATTTTTAGCACACTAGCTTGATCAGAACTAGCATGTGTATGTGTAGCCAAGTGGGAAACGACACCTCCAGCTGCCGTGTAAACTTACCCTTACAGGGCACAGGGGAAGTTTATTTTCTTTTCACAATTATAAAAATAAACGTTATACTTTTTATAATAGTAACCGTTTGGAATCTGGAAACAAGTTGGGGTTTTATTTCCTGACAACATGTACACATACCTTGGTTTTTGCAGTGGCTGCACTGAAGTGGATGGGTATCTCCAGACAAGGAATGCCTATTACTCATCAGTAAGGCTACGTTTTTGTCATGGATATTTTTAGTAAAAGTCATGGACAAGTCACGGGCAATAAACAGAAAATCACAGAAGCCGTGACCTGTCCCTGACTTTTACTGAAAACATCCATGACAAAATGGGGTCCAGCACCCTGCCCTCTGCGCCCCCTCCTTCCCCCAGTAGCTGGGAGCTGCAGGGAATCCATTACCCAGTGGCTGGGAGGAATCCCCCTGCTGCCCTGAAGGGCTGGGAGCTGCGGGGGGTCCCCCCACCACCCACGGTGGCAGGGGAGCTGTGGGGGCCCCCCTGCCAACACTGAGCAGCTCCAGGGTCTCTCTGCTGCCGTAGGCTGGGAGCTGCGGGAGGGGGAGGACGGCTGCTCGCCAGGGCTGAGCAGCTGCAGGAGGGGGTCTGCCAGCAGCAGCAGCTGCAGGTCCTCCCCCCGCCCACTGAGCAGCTCCAGGGTCCCTGGGAGCTGCAGGGGGGGCCCTTGTTGCTTGTGGCAACTGGGTTCCGGCGGGGTCCCCCAATGCCAGCAGCAGCTGGTCAGCTGCGTGCCCCCCAATGTCACGGAGGTCACTGGAAGTCATGGATTCCATGACTTCCACGATCTCCGTGACATAATCTTAGCCTTACTCATCAGAGAAGAGAAATAACATCCAGCTGTAGATGACACACAACCTGACAAGGGCCTGCAGCTCTACATAAGCAGCAAGCTCAGTACTTCTGGAAGCTGTGCTAAGACAGTACAAGTTGTTTTCCTACCGAATGGCTATATGTTCTTATGTGTTCATAACTATTAAATAAATTATTAACACAAGGACAACGATCTAAAAATAATTTACCATACTGCTTTAGAAGACAAACACCAGCCAAATCTACAATAGCCTCATTTTATGTGGGTTTTTTTAGGTTTTATTAAACTTTTTTTATTTTTTAAAAGCAAACTATGTTTTTCACCAGAAAAATTAAAATGAAATACAAGTGAATCTCATTTAACTGTAAAAGAAAGTCTAGGAAGTACAATCAGATCTTTGATTTGTGTGCTATTTAAAGTGTTTCTGGATTTTGCTGATTTATATTATCTGGGGAAGAAAAAAAGTTAATTTCAAGGGAAACAAAATCAATATCCATAGTACAGAGACAGGCACCAACTCATTTTTTGTGCCTGAATAGGCCACTGAAAAATGTAAAACACTGGAGGCAGACACAATGTAAATCTTCATTTGTTATAATAAAAATCAGAATTTTCAGTTTACAAACCTAATAGAAGCCATCATTATGTTTATAGCAAAATAATTTGGTTCTTACAGAATATGCTTAGATATTTCACAATTCAAAGAACTTTTCCATTTAACATCCACTTTGTGACCAGCCTTCTGAAAGCTAATCTGAATTAGCATGCTTTCAGTGCTTTCGTTCAGATTTTTATGACAGTAACCATTCAAAACAAACTGATGGTGCATGTCACTAATATTTTTCTTTTCTTAATATAAGGTATGGGAGGATTTCTTAAAAGTTCTGTCTACTGGCAACTTCTGAAGAAGATATTTTTCCTCTACTTTTATTCTGAACTGCCCCCTGCATACTGGATCTGTATGAAGTTACTAACATTCTGAACTTATTGCATAGTATGATTAGATTATCTAAGGCCTACATTTTTCAAAAGTGACCACTTTTTTTTGATGCTTCAATTTTTGGGTGTCCAACTTGACACTTTAGAGAGACTTGATTTTTAAAGGGTGGGTGCTCAGGACTTTCTGAAAAATCAGGCTCTTTTAAAGTGTCATAAATTAGGCACTCAAAAATTAGACACGTTTGAAAATGTAGGCCTAAATCTCTATTTCAAGACTCACAAGTTTTCACAAGATCCTATCTTTACAAGACTTACTATTTTACTCCATAAACTCTATTTAACCCGCCTTTTTTTTAGATTCCATTCTGTGAATGAGAATCCTAGTTGTTAAAATAACCCTAGCTCATACATAGCATTTTTCATCAGTAGATTCCAAAGAGCCTTACAAAAGGAAGTCAGTAGCATTATCCCCATTATACAGATGAGGAAACTGAGGCACAGGGCGGTGAAATGACTTGTTCAATATCACCCAGTAGGCCAGTGGCACAACTAGGAATAAAACCCAGATTTCCTGAATCCCAATCCAGTCCTCTAGCTCCTACTCCATAGGGATCAATTTTGCTATAATTCAGAAAATGGTGCCAGGTCACATGCAGAGGCAGTCTGACAACTGAGATGTGTTCTTATGCCACTTGGAGGTTGGCACAAAGAATCAGGCTGATATATTTGGCCCCCTTGTCCTCCAGGAATATTGATGGACTAATTCTTGTCTACATGACAGCCTGAAGATCTCATCATCCACTACTCTTCTGGGATTAACAAACTCTGCAAGAGCAAGGCTTGTAACACACAGTGAAATCCTGGCTCCAAGGAACTCAATGGGAATTGCAGTGGAGCCAGAGTTTGACCCATAGAGCTTATAAGCACCACAGAAGCTTTTTTAATGTTAAGGAATTTAATTTTAGAAAAACCTTCAGCTCTAAAGAAAGCTTCTGTAGGAAGAAAAGTTACTACATAGGCTTTAATCTACTAAATAGATATTATCTACTATACTATTTTAGGATCCAATCCAACTCCTACTAATCTCAATGGCAAAACTCCAACAGACTTCAACTGGAACATACCTATTGTCCAGCAGACAATATCCTGGCTCCTAATGTCAGCAAAAATTCTAGAGAAAATGCATATTACAAAAGATTTAAAATGAGTATACTGTAAACAATCCATCTCTGATCTAGTGATCTTTTGAAATTAGCAATAATAAGTTCTTAGTGAGGACTAGCCACCTAGAAATTTTGATTTTTGAAACCCCACGTATCAAATTAATGTGAACAAAGGCTCTTGAAGATTTAGTTTGTTATTTTACTGTTCAAAATTATATTTGTCCACCTAATACAGCTGTATAGTTGGTGAACAGAGTTTGCTCAAAATTGGGGGGGAGGGGAAATTCCCTTGAGATGAGACTAAGAATAAATATTTTTAACCCAAAAGAGGAACTGTTTAGAAAGTTATGTATACATGAAAATATATTTATAACCAAAGTCACAAAGAAACCTTAATGGTCACTACTAGGTGACCATTATAGCACATTTTCCCCCCTTGCTTCAATACTTCCTTGTACATACATTCTATGTACTCCCCTAACCATAAAGTCTCTAAGCTTTTTTTAAAATTAATGGGTGCAAATACATATTTTAAATTCTGACAATGGCATGTCAACACTCTTCTTTTTTTTTTTTTAATTTCAATTCGCAACAATAGATATAAGTAGGGCCCTACCAAATTCACGGTCCATTTTGGTCAATTTCACAGTCATAGGATTTTTAAAATAGTAAATTTAATGATTTTGGCAATTTAAATCTGAAATTTCAAAGTGTTGTAATTGTAGGGTCCTGACCCACAAGGAGATTGTGGGGGAGTCACAAGGTCATTGTAGGGGGAGGTTGCAGTACGGCTACCTGTACTTCTGCGCTGCTGGTTGTGGTGGCGCTGCCTTCAGAGTTGGGTAGCTGGAGAGCAGCGACTGCTGGCTGGGAGCCCAGCTCTGAAGACAGAGCCGCCGCCAGCAGCAACGCAGAAGTAAGGATGGCCTGGTATGGTATTGTCACCCTTAATTCTGCGCTGCTGCCTGCAGAGCTGGGCTCTCAGTCAGCAGCTGCCACTCTTCAGATGTCGAGCTCTGAAGGCAGCAGCACAGAAGTAAGGGTGGCAGGGTATGGTATTGCCACCCTTACTTCTGCATGGCTGCTGATGGCAGCGCTGCCTTCAGAGTTGGGTGCCCAGCCAACAGCCACTGTTTTCCAACCACCCAGCTCTGAAGGCAGCACAGAAGTAAAGGTGGCAATACTGCGACCCCCGTGCAACTCCCTTTTGGGTCGGGACTCCCAATTTGAGAAACGCTGGTTTCCCCTGTGAAATCTGTAAAAAGCACACAAGACCAGATTTCATGGGGGGAGACCAGATTTCACAGTCCGTGATGTGTTTTTCATGGCCGTGAATTTGGTAGGGCCCCAGATATCAGTGCCATACAAAAACCTATGTTAAAAGAACTCTTTTACAGTTGTAAAGTCAAACCATGAAGTTGTCAACTGGACAAGTGCGGTATTGACTGACCATTGTGCAAGTAATACCTTATTAGACAGAAAAGGAATTTGTTAATAAGTATGGGCTCTAGATTGCATTTTATATTCTCCTTTGATCTGTAACCATATGTTTCCAGTCCTTATAGGCGCTTCTATTTGGATTTTTATCTTAAGCTTTGTCAAACAGACTTCTGTTTGGTTTTACTACACAGACACTTGGTCTACACTACAGATTTATGTTGGTATAACTACATCACATAAATCCACACCCATGAGTGATGCACTTATACCAACCAAACTCCTGGTGTAGACAGTTCTATGTCAACAGGAGGGCTTCTCCTATCGACACAGCTACTGCCTCTTGATGAGGTGGACTACCTACACTGACGGGAGTAGCTCTCTTGTTGGCGTAGACAGCATCTTCAGTCACTAAGCACTGCAACTGCACCACTGCAGCGCTGTATGTGTAGACAAGCCCTAAGTGCTGTGGGCTAAGAAGAGTGTTGAGCTGAGGTGAAGCTAGTGAACTGAGCACACTGCTTCCAGAGGCAGCAAATCTGCTTGCACTGCAAGTGCCCAGCAGTCAAGAGGCTCAAGTATAAGAAAGTGGAGTGTCCAGACAGGTTGGAAAGGCCTATGCCCCAGGGCCAGAGCATAACTCCGGGGCTAACTATCTCCACTGATTTTGCCACAGGTAATCTCTGCTCTACCCCAAAGACTCATTTAGGGAGCCTAAGGGCTGGGCTGTGCAAACTACTAGCCTGCAGAGGGAAAGAACTGGGCTTGTGAAACCTGGAATGGGGCACTGATATTGCCAGCAGCCAGTAGTTTTGGGAAAGATTCCCCCCGTGAGCACAAATAAGGTTCTCTCATGCTGTAAGAAGTGGTAGTGATTCACCCTGTACCCAAAAATGTCACAGTCACTCTCTATTTACATCCTTAGTAAACATTCTCTTTCCTCATATGAATCTTTATATAATAAACAAATTATTTGGTTCCCTAGAATCAGGTACATTGTATCATATTCCAGTCATGTTTGTAGCAAGCCTATATTCTTCACAAGCAACACTGAATACGTTTTTCCGTGACTACCCTTACCTTGTCAAGTAGCTAATAAATAACATAATCAGAATAATAATGCAGTCATCTGCCACATTGCATCTATAAGAAATCAGTCTACCTCTCTTACTGAAAAAAAAATCATTCTTCCATTATACAGTTCATTAGACAAACTTTGAACCATACTAGTTTTTAAAACAAACAAAACAAGCAGCACACTTGACAGGAATAAAAGAGCACTTTAACATTCCATTAAGGGTGCAGTCCTGCATTTCATGTGCACTCGCAACTCCCATTGACTTTGTGCTACTGGTATGAATTTCATAAAAGTGCTTCCCTTATTAAGAAATAAACACCACCCAAGACTGTGAGGAAATAATACTTATATCTTAGCCATTCCTCAAGAAAACTGCTTCCTTTATTACCACTCTAATCAGAACATAAAACTCGGTAACAAAGACTGTTCAGAAAATTTCCAAAGCCAATATATGTGCACTAAAAATAGATGGCAAACAGTTCACACCCGTCACAGTACAAATCAGCTTTAAATATATACCATATGTAAAAGTCATATAAAAACAAAAAATAAAGTTTATGTGTAACAAAAGATTAAGAGAAATCTTAAAAATTCCAACTACATGAACAAGGTAGGAGGACCTATGATTTTCAAGATGTTCTAGGGAAGAAATTTTTATTTCAACCCTGCTACAAAACAGAAAGGAAATAGTAAAAACACCTTAATCTTGATGTAAGTTGATAATTAACAAGGGGAGGTCATGTGTTCAGCATGCAAAGCCTTTGTAGGAGAGCACACATTTTTCTTTTGTATTGTTGCTGCTTTATAGGGTCTATAATGTGTGTCCTTAAGACATATTTTCCTGTGAGGCCTACCTGAAACTAGCCAACTGAACCAAACAAACGGTCAATTAAAAAAAAAATCTTCTTAATTATATTTTGACGCACAAAACCTCACCAGGTCATAAAGTCCATTCATTGGTTACCCAATGAACCGTCTTTTGGTGCCCCATTATATCGAATATAGTTTTTCTGTTCCTCACAATAGGGAACCAAGATATTTCTGTTTTGGAAGGTGCCTATCTTACCTTTGCAAGTCAATAGAAATAATAATGTGATATGTTGATTTTTTTTACTTTAACATTCAAAGGCCAAAAAATATTCACCTTCAGCAAGCATGTCTGGTACATCTGCTTGATATCTAGGTCCCACTCTGATTTCTCCTTTGTCTGCTAAAAGTGTTTTCAGTGATGGATCATATACCAGCGAATAAAAAAAAGTATCCTAAAAAGGAAAAGATATTTGCAATAGTATTAATTCATTTAACTGTTTCATTTTACTTTAAACCTACAAACTTCTTTCATTTAAAAATTACAAATACAAAAAAGAAACTCTATTCTTTCAATATCATATTCATTTGTACTGACCTTCCGAGCTCCCTTTTAGGGCGCAAGACAGGCAAATAGAAAGCCTACAAAATATATTAATCTCCATTTTAGTGAATACAGATTTAAGTAAATTTAATATTGTCTCCCTGTTTAAATGGCTTGCGCAGAGTCTCTTATAATGAATAAAATTGTTTGGAAGACATTTCATAAGAGTGTATGTGCAATGTTAAAGGTACAATGATCAGCTACTTATCCTCCAAATTTGGTATGTCTGATGCAATCTAGTTTCTGAATTTTACTTTTTCCCCCCTTAATCTCAAAGATTTTCACAAATTACAACTAAGCCCAAAACACCATTAAATTTTGAATAAGACCTACACAAAAAAGCACCGGTGTGCCCTTTACTTCTGCTGACTGGAGTAACAGCTAAGCACTATTTTTAGAGCCATGCTTACAAACCATTAATGGTGCTGGTACACAACTATGAAAATGAACTCATACTGATTTCAAACCAAAAATGTGTTTGCCCAATATTAAAATAACTAAAACCATTAAAAAAGGCATTTTTATGTTCAACGTTTTATAAAATATTTTTAAAGCTACTTTTTAAAAAAGCACCTAACATATCTGAAGGAAGTGTATATTTAAATTTTTATGTCCAGGTGACAATAACTATTTAGTTGACTATAATAATAAAAAGAGAGAAGATACAATGTATTAAATGACTTTAATCTTTAATATTTATAAAGCCAAGAGGTATATTCACCAATCTCTAACAAGACATTCAATACTGAATTTTTTTAATTGTATGCATTTACTAAAAATCCTACTATAAATATCAAAAAATAAATATTGAAATCTATGGAGTCTAAGTAAATGTGATGTGTGTTACCTCTTTATCAAGATATGACAACACAGATTCGGTCTCATTCAGAAGTGCAACACTGCATTTTCCCCTATATAAACAAAAAAGAACTGGTAAATTTTTTTTAAAGCTAATAATTTTTTTTAGATATATATATATATATATATATATATATATAAAAAGGTACACAATTTTCAAGAAAATACATTAGACAGTTAAGGTTTCCGTTTTTAGTTTGAAAATATAATAAAAATGTATATTGCCACATTTTTAAACAAAAATGAGTATAAAAGGAAGAAACTGAACAGTTTATGCTGATCTAAGCACTCAAAAGTGTATATAAGCAATAGTCTACAAGATGTGGGATCAAAGCTTTAGTAGAATCATAGAAGAGCAATGATAGATTGTATTTTAGTTACTGAATCCCTGCTCAATTCCAGAATAACTGCAGAAAACACACCAACAGAAAATAAATTCAGGGTTTTTTAAATAACGTATTCAAGTGTTTGATATATGCTCTGGTAACTTCAATTTTCCTACACAGCAAAGGGAAGCTAACAGAATGTAAATACACATACTAGGGTCCTTAGCAAAATGCCAGTGATGTGCCGTTAACAACGGAATACTACTGGAACTTCCACCTGTTGCTGCTGCTGCTACTACTACATCTGTATCTCTAGGTACTACAAAAGAAAATGTTTACTGTGATGCTACATAAATCAGGCTAAACCAGGAAGCGCTTTCTAAAATTAGTTCTGAGTTACTCTCTTCATGCTTCCTCACCTTTTTGCAATACAATATTTCACACCAATTAATACCTACTAAGCTTTATGAAGTAAAATATGTTCTATGGGTCAGCTAATAGGTGCCTATAGGATAGTGCTCACCCAGAAGCACCCACCATACACAGGCACCAACTTTTTTCTGAGCCGGTGGGTGCTCAGGTCCCTGGCCCCGCCCCAACTTCACCCCTGCCCCAAAGTCCCCACCCTAACTCCACCCCTCCGTGCCCCTACTGGACCCCTCCCCAAATCCCCGCCCCAGCCCCACCTCCTCCCCCGGCACACTGCGTTCCCTCGCCTCCCCCTCTACCTCTCAGGCTTGCCATGCGAAACAGCTGTTTCATGGCACAAGCGCTGGGAGGGAGGGGGAGAAACAGGACGCAGCGGCGTGCTCAGGAAAGGAGTCGGAGGTGGAGTTAAAGCAGGGGGCGGGGCAGGGAGTTGCACCCACCAATTTTTCCCCATGGGTGCTCCAGCCACAGAGCACCCACGGAGTCGGCGCCTATGCCACCATAGTGAAGTTTTAGTTGGAGGAACATTATATGATTGTTAGATTTGTGCAGGGGTTACCAGGAAACTGCTTTTCCAACACACACTTACACACCTATTCCACCCTGAAAGACCAGTCTACATGAAACTTTATCTCCTAGTTTAAACAAAAATTACATCTAAAAATCTAAGCAAACAGAAAATTTTCTTCACATGCCATGATAAAAATATTAGTAAGGACCGAAATGATAGTACCTCCCTAATTCTTCCTAAGATTTAGGTTTTTTATTAGAACATGGTCCACAATGGATACGCCAGTATATGAGGCTTTTTAAAATATGCTCTAGCGGCATGAATAACGCACGGAAACGGAGGTGCCATGCCATATGCCCAGTAAGGAACCAAAACATTGCTTCCCCAAAAAAGGAACTCCTTGAGGGCTAAAAGGGAAGAGCTAATTGCATTAGCTTAAGGCTGTGGATGGAGCCTACAATAATATAATTAAATAAAAAAATGTAACAGAGCAGGGCACAGGGAAAGATTCACAACACAGAACCTGGCAGAGAGACTACTCCAGTGCAGCCTTGAGTAGGAAGCACAAAGTAAACCTTCTTCAGAGCCAAACACTTATTAGCTCACCTCACCACCTCCCACAAGATATACACCCTTTCTCTCACACCCCCAATATTCTTTAAATCTAATTTTTTTTATAGCACCAGAAGCAGCTCAAAAATATTTGGAGACTCTGTTCAGTTAAGCATCCTGAAGCCTGAATTCTTATGTGAACTCGCTGAACCTTTGAGACCAATGAACAAAACTACAAACAAACAAACAAACAAATAAATGGGATTTTTTTTTACTTTTCTGATTCCTTAACTCGCTTCTGAAATTTGTGGCCTATGCCTGTCCCCCCATTTCAGCCGTTCAAAGACTAGTTGATATAGAACATACTTTCTTTTCCCCTTTAATACAAGACCATTAGGATGGTGCATTCTGCCACAAGGCTGAGAAAAAAAACCTCACAACCCAGCTGCAAGTCTGTAGGAGAAAAGAATGGGGCAACTACTGAGACTGGATGATTTAATTAAATTCTCTATTATGCTGTTATGGTTACATTTACGCTAACATTTAGTAACTGCAATGATTTCAAAGGGCACCAAAATCTAATTACTGATTTTTCCAATTAAGTTTGCATTGTGGTCTATCAAACCATAGAGGGGTGTGTGGTTTCTCTCTCTGCCGCCACCACCAGTCATTCTATAACAAACACAAGCTGATGTAACTGTTACAAATTGCTTTCAAAACTTCAAGCACATACATGACCTCAGACTCCAAAATGAAGTTTCTAGTCTCCATAGGTCTTATCCTGCTCCCATTGATTTTAAAGTGTGCAGCACCAGTCTCTATTATCAAGTCTACTTAACCTATTGCTGCAAGATGCTGAGTGCCTCCTACTGACTTCAATGCATCAAGTTCCAAAGGGAACTGTACAGCATCTGTTGCTTGGTAATAGGGAAGACAGAGCAATTCAAATCCCAGATAATGGTATCAATTCATTTTAACTTCAAAATAAAACTTTAAAAAAAACAGAACTGGAATTAAATGAAGAAACGAAGATAAGGCAAGAGACTCATTTAACCTAATAGTATTTTCACATTTCTCTCCAATACTTCCAATATAACTTTAATTTGATCCAAATCTCAAATCTATTATGCATGTTAGTTTCCTCTGTTACAACTAATTTGTCAAGTACAGAAGTTTCAAATGACAAATAAAATCGAAATGGAAATAATTACTTATAATCAGAAACATTTTACATTTAAAGAACAAATTAGACAACTTGAATGCTCAAATTTATGAAGAACATTCCAAATACAGTGAGAAGCTGTGGGCAAAGTTTAATTGCTAACAAAAGCAGTATTGTCTGACCAGTATTCAGATGTGAGGCTGTCTCCCTTCTACCATAATCTAGCTGTAATCCTTGACTATACAACTTCATCAGTTTGACTGATTTCAGTGGGAGGATCTGATTAAAACAAATAGCATGAGATGGCCCCTCTGTTTTAAGAAAACTTAATTTCAAGAAAAATTTCAGCTTTGGAAGGCTTTGATCTTTGATCAACAGGATGTTGTCAGATTTGTTTTTAACACCAGAAGAATCAGGCAAATCTTGTTATATGAAAAAAAGAGAAGGAAGACTCTCTAGTCTCTCAAAAGATGTGCAAATGAAACCTTCAGGCCCGCTCTCAGTACTGGTGATGAAGTTAACTTTTATGTCGATTTACAATTTAATTTTCATGAAAACGAAGTTCTCTCTTAAGAACAGAAATGAGCATTAAGAACCAGTTAATATTCACACTGGTCATGGGTATAAAGTTCCTTAATTCACCTAAAAGCACATCCAACAAAAGCTACCATCAAGGCAAAATCATAACCTAAGTATACCCCCAAATGGCAGAAACTACGCATCTGTAAAGCCTTTGAGGACCAAAAGAAGAACAGAGAGAAACACAACCACTTTAAGGGTATATACATTTTGAGTGCTTCTGTAGATCAAATATTGTCACCTGTTTCCTATGAGCCATTGAAAATTCTGCCCAAATTGCTTTTAAAAATGAATTAAACATGGACATACCAGTTGGATCATTTAAATGGTCAAATGTTTTATTACACTGATAGGATCCAGAGACTTTTTGGAAGCAGTGTTTAGTACTATTGATGGTGGTACAACCACTATTCTGATAGTAAGTGGGAACTATTTTAACCAAGTAAGACAGGTTGATAACTAATCAAAATATAGTAAAATGTACAGTTTACAAATATTTGGTGAAAATGTTCTACCACCATGTTTCATCCTGATAAAACATTCTATTCAAAAATGTTTTACTGATTTAGTAGGAAATTAATCACTACATGAGTAGAAATTTAATTTGCCATTATCTTGGTAACCATCTCTTAACTTGTTTCTTACAACAATCAATAATGTACTTTTGTCAAACATTCCACAAAAACCAATACATCCATGAGACCATAGCTTTTTAAAATAAAAAATGCTTGATTTAAATGAAATCCACATTAACAACCCTTTTCTTTTAAAATCCCTTCTTGTTTCAGAGCCCTTTACTTTTAAAACCATATCTTCCTAGAAGGCTCCAGTCAAATCCTGTTTTATTACTCCTTACAAACTATTTTTTTTTAAGTTGATAAGTAAAACAGCCCATGGGATGTGAATCTTCTTTTAATGAGGATCTCATGAAACAGCAGGTACATAAACAAAAATTACAGTAAGAAATTACAAAAGAAACAAAACAATATCAATCAAATCATAAGAATTGAAAAGGCAGTCCTGGTGCTATACCCTTCCACATGAGCTTCCTAACACAATTTGGATATATTCTGGATAAGAACAATGTGAATTTAAAGATTTTCAGAGTTCATTGCCCCTTTTGGGCCAATAAAAACTGCATTCCCATCAAATCAATTAAACTTGTAATGTATCTGTCAGTTGGATACACATTATAAATCCTATGCATGAATGAGAACACAGATTTCAACAACCAGTAAAACGTCCTATCCAGATAAATCATAGATGGGAACTCAAATGCTGTTGTGTTCACCGAATTCAAGATCCTCCACATTGTTATGCAATGATTTAGCTAAATTCAATTGTAACAAGGTGGCAGAGTTTCCTATCCACCCACCTTGTCAGTACGTATTGGGACCGTGCATGGGAATGATGACTGATTGTTGCTAATTTACCAAGATAACCCCACTCTGGACATAAGGGAGATTGCGGTGGATCTCTAGGCTGAAGGAACCAGGTTCTAGGATTGAAAGGTAATGGGAAGAAACCTTAGGAACGGCCCTGTTTGATGATGAAACTTAGTTTGAGCTTTCTGTTTGATACTGTTATTTCAACTGCCAACAAAAGGATGAGAGGTGAGGAGTTGGGGCACTAATCCAGCATGTCTGCATTTTGTGCCCCGTCTACACTTAAAATTTATACTGCTATAGCTGTGTCAGTCAGGGGGGAAAAATGCTATTCCCTTCCCCACAGCAATATAAGTATGCCAACAAAAACCCCAGCGTAGGGGCATGGTATAAGGGGCGCCACCGGCTTCCCCCCCACCCTCAGTCCCTTCCTGCCGGAAATTCTGACAGTGGGGAAGAAGGGCGGGTCGTGGAATGGACATGAGCAACACATCTCGAAGAATACCGGTTATGGAACAGGTAACTGTCTTTTCTTCTTCGAGTGCTTGCTCATGTCCATTCCACATTAGGTGATTTCCAGCAGTTCCTGTGGAAGTGGATAGGAGTTCACGGCTACGCAGATTGCAATACAGCTCTGCCAAACCCAGCGTCGTCTCTGGCCTGCTGAGTGACGGCATAATGAGACGTGAACGTGTGGACCGAGGACCATGTCGCGGCTCGACAGATGTCCGGGATCGGGGTGTGTGCCAGGAAAGCCACCAAAGACGCCTGCGCTCCAGTCGAATGGGCCCTGATTGGCAGCGGTGGGACCTTTGCTAGCTCGTAACAGGTCTTTATGCAAGAGGTTATCCAGTTGGAAATCCTCTGCAAAGAAACCTGAAGGCCCTTCATCCTATCCACCATAGAGATGAAGAGCTGGGTCGATTTACGGAAAGCCTTGGTACGCTCCAAGTAAAAAGCCAAGGCCTTCCGGACGTCCAGCGTGTGCAGATGCCTCTCCTCAGCAGTCTTGTGCGGCTTGGGACAGAACACTGGCAGGAATACATCCTGGCTCATGTGGAAGGAAGATACCAGTTTCGGCAGGAAGCCTGGGTGGAGCCGCAGCAGGACCGTGTCCCTATAAAACACTGTGTAAGGCGGTTCTGAGGTCAAGGCCTTAATCTCTGAGACTCGTCTCACCGACGTCACCGCCACCAGGAAAGCGACCTCCCAGGACAAGTAGGAAAGGGAGCAGGAGCCCAGTGGCTTGAAAGGCGGGCCGGTGAGCCTGGAGAGGACCAGGTTAAGGTCCTACTATGGGACAGAGGCCCGTACCTGCGGGTAAAGCCCCTGGAGGCCCCTCAGGAACCCGACAGTCATATCATGAGAAAAGTATGTCTGACCTTGGATCGGCTGGTGGGACGTGGAGATGGCTGCAAGGTGCACTCTGATGGAAGAATGCGCCAGATCCTAGTTCACAAGCTGCAGTAAGCAGTCCAAGATGGACTGCACTGAAGAACGCGAGGGAGAAATGCCGCACTCTGACACCCAGTGGGAAAACCTCATCCACTTGGCCAGGTAAGTTAGTATTGTGGATGGCTTCCTACTTCCCAGGAGGACCTGCTGAACGTCCTCCGAGCAGGTACATTCCTATGGGTTCAACCATGGAGCATCCACGCCAAGAGCTGTAGAGACGCGAGGTTGGGGTGTAGGAGCTGACTGTGATCCTGTGACAGCAGGTCCAGACAGTAAGAAAGGGGCCAGGGAAGGGCCACTGCCATGTTCATGAGCGTGCCGAACCAGTGCTGGCGAGGTCATGCAGGGGCAATCACGATAACCTGTGCCTTGTCCCTCTTGATCTTTACTAAGACCCAGCTGACCAGAGGGATCGGAGGGAACGCGTACATTAGACCCTTGGCCCACGACAGGAGGAAGGCATCAGAGAGGAAGCCCTTGCTCAGGCCCTACTGGGAGAAAAACCCATGGCACTTTCTGTTTTGCCTGGTGGCAAACAGATCTACTTGGGGAGCTCCCCATCTCTGGAAGATCATGCAGGTCACCTCCAGGCGGAGCAACCACTCGTGGTGAGAGGAGAAGTTCCTGCTAAGGTGATCTTCTGGGGCATTCCTGATGCCGGGGAGGTGACTAGCTTCCAGATGGATGCCGTGGCCGATGCAGAAGTCCCAGAGACAGAGAGCCTTTTGGCAGAGAGCTGACGAGCATGCTCCTCCTTGCCTGTTGATGTAGAGGCCGTATTATCAGCCAGGACTCTCACCACTTTGCCCGACAGGTGCGGCAGAGGACCGCGAAGGACAGCCAGACCACTCTGAGCTCCTTGGCGTTTATGTGTACCGTTGTCTCCTCTGGGGTCCACATCCCCTGGATCCGGAGATGTCAGAGGTGCGCCCCCCAACCAAAGTCCGAAGTGTCCGACACTAGCTTGACAGATGAAGCGACGCTATCAAACGGGACTCCTTCCAGGATCTTCTCGGGATCAGTCCACCAGTGCAGCGAGATGAGAACCACCGGAGGAATGGTTACAATCTTTTCCAGGTGGTCCCTGGATTGGGAACAGGTTGACGCCAGCCATTGCTGCAGGGACCGCATACGAAGCCTGGCATGGTGGACCACATATGTGCAAGCTGCTACGTGGCCTAGCAGGCGCAGGCACACCCTGGCCATTGTCAGGAGAAATGCGGAGACTTCCGCGATGAAGTATATCAGGGCCTGAAACCTGTCTAATGGCACGGCCCCGATAAACTCTATCCTTTGAACTGGCACTAACATGGACTTTTTGTGGTTGACCAGTAGTCCCAAGAAGCAGCACGTAGCTTGTAGTATAGTGACATCGCGTTGCACCTGAGCCTCGGAGTTGTCTTTGACCAGCCAGTCGTCAAGGTACCGGTAAATCTGGATACCTCGACACCTGAGGTAGGCCATGACTACTGCCATGCACTTGGTAAACACCCTTGGTGCCAGGCCAAATGGAAGGTCCGCAATCTGGTAGTGGGACGAACCAACCGTAAAATGGAGCAAGTGTCTGTGTGCTGGGAAGGTTGCTACGTGAAAGTATGCGTCTTTCAAGTCGAAGGCAGCATACCAGTTTCCCGGATCCAGGGAGGGGATAATGGAGGCCAGAGAGGCCATGCGAAACTTTAGCTTCGTTAGGTATCTGTTGAGGTCTCGCAGGTCCAGGATGGGACGCAGACCACCCTTGCCCTTTGGGATCAGAAAATACCAGGAATAGAATGAGTGTGACCACACTTAGGCTATGTCTATACTAGAGATCCTATGTTGGCATACACCCACACCCACACACGTATGCTGACAGAAGCAGGAGTTCTTCTTCGAGTGCTTGCTCATGTCGATTCCACATTAGGTGTGTGTGCTTGCCACATGCACCAGTCCCGGAAGTTTTTCCTCAGCAGTATCCATATGGGAGTGGCTCTGTTTGTCAGAGGGTGGTGATGGACTGCAGGAGAGAGATCACTTGATCATTACCTGTTAGGTTCTCTCCCTCTGGGGCACCTGGCATTGGCCACTGTCGGTAGACAGGATACTGGGCTGGATGGACCTTTGGTCTGACCCAGTATGGCTGTTCTTATGTTCTTAACCATGCCTGGCAGAGGACTGGATGGGATTTGACATCACTTCTGAGGAGTTTGACTCACTTAAGCTCTTTGGCAATAATGCACTTTGAACTAGTCCTTATCCCTTTCAAACAGCCCTTCATTTATCAGCCAACTGCAAAAGTGATTCCCAATCTGTGAAGACAGTGGTGTCTGCAGAGCACCCATAGGTCACATGATGCTGGATCAATAATTACAGGGAAACCAATGGCAAACATGTTTATGCATCATTATTTCAAACCCAGTTTAAGGGGCTTGGGCTACCACTTATTGTTGGAGACACATGCCAGAGGCCATATTACAAATAATGGGGAGCTACAGATTGAAGGCATATTTGCATTTGGAGCACAAACCATTATTCAATTAAAATGTAAAAGCAAAGAGAAAAAAAATACATAGAATACCCAAAACAGTTGCCAACTGTTCCCAACTGCCACTGTGTTGCAAATATTATGATTTTTCTTAGCTAATATAACAGAATCATTAGTGAACGCTAAATTTTTAAATTTCAACTGACACTCAAAAGTGATGGTGCGATGATTTGCACTGTAATTGGTTTATATTTGGCTGGATAGTAATTAAAACAACAGTAGTTTATTCTGCTGCCTGAAATATTGTAGAATAAGTCTCTCACACTTGATGGTTGAATACTATTGGGATTTGTGTATCCACAGAAACTCAACAATCACTGTCTAGATGCATATCAAAGCCAGGGTGCAAAATTGTGTAAGTGTGAGCTATGTCTGGGACCAAAATAAGATGAGTAAACTGGGGACTATTAATTTATTTTTGATCAAAAGAATTTTAAAAATAGAATGCACAGTGATCAAATTATGTATGTCCAAATGAACTAGTAAGTGCAAGTATCTAAGTATATGTATACAAGAAGATATGGATTTTCCAGCTTCTCTCTCTCTCCAGCCTTCACTTTGAAAAAATCAAAGGCTCAGTCTTATGCAGAACTGATCTGGTTTCAGATTAGAAAATAGTCAAGAGGGGCATGATACCAAAAAATCTCCATGTTACAGAAGGATACAGTAAAGACCAAATTCTGTCTTTGAAATCAGTGGCCATTGTGTACTCAAAGGGAGTTGTGCAAGCTATCCCAGGGCAGAATTTGGCCCATGCCATTCATTTTATATGTTGTTAGCATTTACATGGCTCCCATCAGTGTAGCAAGGAGGGGCACCATACACAGTTTAGATGAAGGTAAAATATTCCCCGGGTGGAAGGACCTTAGTCCTGCAAGTTACCTTTAAAAGCTACAGATAAAAAAGACCTTGCATTACTCAATAATAGTTTGCTTTGCTTGCATATGCAAACCACTGCTTTCTTTGTCCCAACAATTCAGTTCAGCACCTCTAACTTCATCTGTCACTCTAAATAATAATTTAGATACACTAGCAGACAAAAGGGTCTAGTGAAGTGCTCACTAAATTAGAAGATCAGAAGTCTCATGTTCTAATTTCAAACCACCATATAGGCTTGTGCAACCATGTATTAACACCATTGTCTCCTGTACTGGTTATAGTATAGTTCCAGTTTGTAATGTAAACTGGATCTTAGCTGTTTGCTGCAAGTTTACCAGGTGAGGTTCAGGGAACAGGCAGGACTGAGGAACAGTGAACAGAGAGCTAAGGATAGACATACCCAGGTTTACAGAAGGAAACTCTTTTTGGTAGCTGGATACAGTGGTGCGATTGCCTAGAGTTTCTACAAGTTGAATTATTTGTATATAGCCCCGCAAGTGACCCATTCCAAACCCTGAAATTGCTACCATTCAGCAAGCAATACACACACACACACACACACACACACCCCTCAAATACATGAGGGGTGTGGTATAAAGGATTTATCAGTTTGATCTTCGGATGGCCAAGCCACTTATAAGTAATGCACATCATCCCATGTAAGTGCCAATAAAAACTTGATACCACATCAAACCTTCATGTTTTGTGTACGTGTCACATGTTGTCAAGGCTGCTTCCCCACTTTGAACTTTAGGGTACAAATGCGGGGGCCTGCATGAAAACTTCTAAGCTTAACTACCAGCTTAGATCTGGTCCGCTGCCACCACTCCCAAAAATAATTCCCTTCCCTGGGTAGCCTTGAGAGACAAGGAGAAATTAACCATCCCCCCTCCTTCCTCCCACCAACTCCTGGTGGATCAAGATCCAACCCCCTTGGATCTAAAAACAAGGAAAAATCAATCAGGTTCTTAAAAAGAAGGCTTTTAATTAAAGAAAAAGGTAAAAATCCTCTCTGTGAAATCAGGATGGAAAAATAACTTTACAGGGTAATCAAACTTAAAGTGCTCAGAGGACCCCCATCTAGCCTTAGGTTCAAAGTACAGCAAACAGAGATAAACACTCTAGCGAAAGGTACATTTACAAGTTGAGAAAACAAAGATAAACTAACACGCCTTGCCTGGCTGTTTACATACAAGTTTGAAATATGAGAGACTTGTTCAGAAAGATTTGGAGAACCTGGATTGATGTCTGGTCCCTCTCAGTCCCAAGAGCGAACAGCTTCCCAAACAAAGAGCACAAACAAAAGCCTTCCCCTCCCCCCAAGATTTGAAAGTATCTTGTCCCCTTATTGGTCCTTTGGGTCAGGTGTCAGCCAGGTTACCTGAGCTTCTTCACCCTTTACAGGTAAAAGGATTTTGGAGTCTCTGGCAAGGAGGGATTTTATAGTACTGTACACAGGAGAGCTGTTACCCTTCCCTTTATAGTTATGACACATGTGTTGAAGAAAAAATATTTTAAATTTCAGAGATTTTTTTAAAGACTATTTTTCATATCCCTCTGCCTGTAAATTGAGTCAGGTATCTCCGTTACAATACATAAGATTCTCACCCTCGCTCCAGCCCTTTTACATCAGGTAAAGGGGTTGGAGCAGCACAAACAGGTACTGAACAAGATAACCGTAGGCTAGGGACAGGCTGATGTAACTTAGAGAGCTCCTGAGAGCTGTTGACATTGTACCAGGAACCATCCAGTCCCCCGGAACAGCCCAAAATCATGGTTCAAAGACTTCTAAAAGTGACCTAAAATAACTTTTCTATACCTAAAAATGTCACAGCTTTAACCTCTATACTGAACCCTTCGAGGGCTAAACGTGAGTGCCAAGATTGGCAATCACAAGATGATACTGTAGATCACAAGATGTTGTGACTTTAAAACCACATTTTTGCTATCTGCACTATACCCTCTGTCTTGCCTGTCCTGGGTCTCAGGCCAAAGTTTTTAAATGGGGGAGGAAATTCCACATTTAGGAAGAACGTTTCTCTGCAAGTTGATGGAAACAACTCTCAGGGTCTGAATGCTGGTGTAACTCCTGAGGAGATGGATACTGCACAGAAAACATGACATAATCAAACACGTGACAAATTAATTTATGATATCTAAAATTTAGCATGTACCTCTCTGTAATTTATAACCCCTACATGTGTTTGTATGTACATAGCTATAGACAGTGCATTGTCTGACATGCCTCGAGTGGCACTAACCAATGTTATTTTTGTCTGCCCAGGAGACAAAAAGTCTAATAAAACAAGGCACAATGTGCTTATAAGTACAATTCCTGAGGAATTTGGGGAACTCTGCCTGAACTGCAGGGCTGAACAGAGTTGAGACAGAGGATAAGAAAACATTAGAGGCTGAAAATGAAAACTTTAAGTGTAAACATAATTTCAGAACTGAACTATAACGAATTCAGTGTACTTGGTTTTTGCGCAAAAACTTTGAATAAAAAATAAGAACTGAACTATCTCAGCGGTTAGATTCTTTGCAATTTTTTCCCCATGTCGCACTAGGTTAAAGTTTACAAATATTTTGTAAACATATTAAACTTCCCTCATCTTCTTAATCAGCTCTTAAAAAACAAAGCACTTATAAGTGAAGTACACTTCCATAAAAGATTGCGAGCCTTGGCACCTGAAGTTCTTTGTCGACAGGAAAGTAAGTAGCAGCACTAGCTTCCTCATTCATCTCTGCACTTCTCAGCCAAAGAGCCTCAACCCTCACCTAGTGCCTCCAATAGGGATACACTAGCGCCTATACTCATTTAAAGAGTAGCTGCTTGTGCATACCCCAGTGAGCAAGACAAACAAAGATCAGTACAATTTACAGCCACTAGTATCTTACAGGAACAATTAGGTTACTCCCTCCTCAACCACCTACCACTGCTCTTATCATGCATCATCCCTCTGTGATTCCTCCTTTTACATCATGCGCTGCTCCCAATTGCTCTGAAGGTAATTGCCTGACACAGACTTGCCAAGTGTCATAGACCTAATGTGACATTCACCCATTTGGCAACACTGCCATGACTGCCTGAATCTTGGATAAAACTCACATACATTGGGGGGGGGGGGGAGGAGAAAGGGTGGAGAGATTCTCCTCCTCAAAATACCCTTTGGTCTGGTGATGGCACACCAAGTTGGGAACTAAGAGTTCTTGTCTGCTTTCTTTCCCTGAGTGCTGCTGCTATTTCTGTGAAGCTCAAAGCTCTATTGATCAAGGGCTCATACGCCTACCCATTCACAAATAAGATACCTGAGAAGTTGCACAATATCACTTCAGACAGAGCTGAATAATATGACAGAGCCTCTGATATGACAGAGTTACATCTCATCGACATTATCTTTCAGAATGAAGGTAGAATATCTATGTGCTTAAAAATCCTATCTGTAACCTTTTCTCTAACAACTACCATCAGGAATAGAAACCAAGAACCCTGGTACTCAAGGTTTCATTGCTGTCTCACAAATAGTTGTTTCACCCTTCTGACAAAGTATGCACCCTGTCTAAAGGGCTGGTCCATATAGAACACAGTCTTCTGCTATCAGCTGATTCTTCAGCTCAAGTGTAAGAGGTCTGTGCTGTGAGTTTGAAGAGCCTGGGTTCAAATTCTGTAGATCACATAAATGAGAAAAATTGTATGTGATCACATAATTAGAGACGTTATCATAATGCACATGCAAAATGGGACACAACTGCAATTACATTAATAATTAATTTTCTAATGCCTTTAACCAGCACTAATGCAATGAAAAAAATTTAACATGAAATTTAGTTATATGTTAATTATTGGCAAATATGCAGACTTGTTCATTAAATAATTTGCATAAAAGGTTACACGTGGAGCTGCCTAATACTTGGCAGCTATGTTGATTTCAGAGCTCTAACACAGTGCTCAGCCAATTCTGCAGCATCTTGAAACAATCTCTCTCCCCCAGGCCAGCGCACAATGTGAGCTGGGGACAGGAATACCCAAGCATTCCCTTACTAAGATCCCCAAAATCCAGAAAAAAAAATTAGTTTATTGCTGTGACAAGAGACTGCACTGGAACAGGTTATCAAAGGATGTGGTTCACCATTCCTCAGAGTCTTTAAATCAAGACTGGATATCTCACTAAAAGATCTGACTCTCAATCAATCACAAGTTGCTGGGACTGATCCAAGAACTGCTGCATGAAATTCTGTGGCCTGTTAGGTAACAGATGGGACAACATAATCAAAATGGTCCCTTGTGGCCTTAAAAATCTATGAAATTCTGCCTTGTGGATCATAGCAAGAAACAGCAACTGGTTTTGGGCCTGGGTGGGAGAAAGATAAAAACTACCACTGAACTGACCTAGAAGAATATTGATCAGTAAAGAACTGGTCAGATTTCTTTCTGATACTGTCATGGTAATTGTGTCTCATGTAGCTGTGATTAAGAGAATTATCATTATTACCCTTCTGTCCAAATTGATTTCTCCACACAAAAACACACAATTGTATTTATCAGTCAATTAACTAACATTTTCCAATAAAAGATATTTAACATTAATTAAATTTAGATCAGCAAGCCTGCTTGTTTGAAATCTTGTTCTCACAAACACCCATTGGTTTTAAAACATTTTTTCTATTCCCAAACCATATGCAGCCTGTTTGGCTCCACACAACTCTTGTTGCATTACATCTTATAAGATATTTTTTTGTTTTTGTTGTACCGGGCAGCCTGAGAGATGCTAACCTTATTTTAACCGGGACTTCTGAGGAGACGAGGTACACAAAAGCCAAACAAACATTTCAGCAAGAAATTATAACTGAAACAGAACATTTATTAGCAGGTACAAATCAAACAAAGACCATGAAAAAGGTATTAAACATACTGCTGAATAAGTTAATAACAATAACAATGTTCCTTCAAATAGTTGTGAAGGAATATTTGTAAGTACTTAGGTTTGGAGAGCAATTATAAATGGTTTCAGAGATTAATTCAATCCCCTGAGACAGCCTAAGCATATACAGGCTTCCCCAATTTCCTCTTAACTCTTGGGACCATAAAAAAAAAAAAAAAAATTAAAAAAATTTTCAAGCAAGAGGCAAGTAAATCCTGTGCATCATACGAAATAGTTAATTAACCTGCAAACATAGTCAACCATTTGAACCTTTTCATACAAGTTACAGGAATAATCACATAAAATAAAGAAATGAAAGTTAGAAACACCACATGAAGGAACAAAACAGAAGAGTACACTCCGTTTATTCAATAAACATTGTAGCCATCATATTTTACTGGTCACTGCACACACACACATTATTTTCTAGTATGTGTGCTTAGGTAGCAATTCCAGCAGAAAGACCAATTTAAATGTCATGGTTGACCAGACCAAATTATGGTAAAGAAAACTACAGATGCTGTGGTATTAAGCTTCCTATAAGTTAATAAAGAAACCTAATGTAATATAACTACTATAGTTTACCATATTAAACTCTCAGACATATAATAGTTTTAAACAGAATCAATTCTCTTTTCAGTTTACAGTAAAATTTAGCTGGGAATTGGTCCTGGTTTGAGCAGGGGGTTGGACTAGATGACCTCTTGAGGTCCCTTCCAACTCTGATATTCTATGATTCTATGATTCTATGAAAATTAATTTGAGGCAAAACATTTCACATGGGAAAAAGACATAATCATACGGCATAAAGTTGGTATCTTAAAAACAGCCCTGTTAGAAAAGGGTTAGAAATTTAGACATTATTTTTATACTGTGTGCCTAGTGCTTGACAAATAAATAACTTGTTACGGTTATCTGGTCAAATTAACCAACATGCAATTAGACATGATTTACCCCTCCCCTTCAACATTCTTGGATTTATATAAATACCAAAATCAAACTAGAGTTTAGAACTGCAGTGAGAAAAGGAGGGCCAAGTTAGCCCTCAGTATGTCTTCTTTAATGTAACTAATGGTATGTAAGTGGGCCAGCCACTGCAATTAGACACTTGCGGCTGGCCCATGCATGTTTACCTGCAATATAGACATTTGAGCTCACGCTGGAACCTGGGCTCTAGGACTGAGAGGTGGGAGGATCCCAGATTTCAGGCTGCAGCCTGAGCCCAAACATCTACACCACAATTAAATAGCCCCTTATCCTGGGCCAGCTGGCATGGGCCAGCCTTGGATGTCTAACTGCAGTGGAGACATGCCCCAACTAAACGGCTAGCCCTTTGTAAAACATGGCTTTTTGGGTCTGCCATGTCTATATGACTGAACCGTTCTAACTTTTAAAAAAAATTAAAATGGGGGGATCAGTTATCATTTATTTTATTTTGCTTTAGAAAAATGGTCTGAATTAATCTGTAATCAGACAAATATAGAGATAATAAAAAATCCAAGTTTTGAACTCTGCAGGCCTCCTTTCACTTACAATAGTTTTATACTGCTGTAACTCCATTAACTTCAAACTGACAAAAGTCTTCAAGTTACACCCACTTTAAGGCTACCACCAGGGCATAAAAGGAGCTTAGTGCAAATGAGAATCAGGCCCGAAGTCTGTAATCTTCCAAGAGCATTCCCCAAATTTACATTTCAAGAAAATTAAACATAATTTATATTCCAAAACAAAAAAAAAATGTTAAAATAGAGTTAAGGCAGAAAGCACATTTCAGTGATTTAAGAATAAAAATGTTACACCATGAAGGAACAAAACAGAGTGAAGCTAAGCAGGGTAAAAGGGTGTAACAAAAGCAAGAGAAGTGTAGTCATTTACATTATTTAAAAGTTTTTAACTAGAAAGTTGTTTTTCCAATGTAAATCAATTAAAGTTAGTACATGCTCAACATTGTGAAATGCTATGCTCATAATTTAAAGGAAGAAAAGTAACACAGACAGTTTTCATCATGGGAGAAGGTGTTGGGAAATTTTCAAGCTCTGCATTAGGACTGGGAACCTAAAGCAACCCAGAAAGGCAAGTCCACCAATAAAATTAAGTTACTCACTTCTAACTTTCTCCTCTTTCTTCTTCCAAAGGGGGTAGGGCTCATCTTCTTACCCCTGCCAACTTCTGTCTGAATTTACCACCTTTATTTCATTGCATCATTTCTCCTCTCCCATCAGTACTACATGTCTCTCCCATTTGAAGGGCCAGAACCTCTTGTGGTTTAAATCAGCATACCTCCATTCAATGGAGCTAGGACAATTTTTACTACCTGAGACTCTGGCTCTTTGTTTGAGTGCTACTGGGGTGGGAGGGAGACAAAGAAGAGGGGTCTTCTACTTCCCCACCAATTTTTTTCCCTCTTGGGAATTTGAACTGTGTAAATTAACAAACACAATTCAAAGCAAGGATAATGCAATACTATGTCCATTTATTTGGACAAATGTAGTTTCATTTTGAAAATTCATTACAGCACACGCAATTGTTCAGGAAGGTATCTGCTAAAAGTAATTAAGGTTTGGTAAGATGAGAGTGCACTCACCATTTTATGCACGTGTGTGCTATATTGTGTAATTGCTACAGCATACTGTAGTATTTTTACGGGGTGACTAGTGAAGTGTGTGCTAGTGAGGTTCTACTCTACTTACGCCTCATGTTATAGCAATCTTTGCACTGCAGCAGGTGAACAAAGGTCATTGTTCTACTAGAGCAGGAGGTCTCTTGTAATAAATAATACTTAAGAGTGACTTTAATGTACAGATTTCAAAGTTAGATGAAAAGTTGAGTAAGCATTATCACCTCCATTTTATAGGGCTTGTCTACAGGGGGAGTTGTGGAGCAGCAAGTTAGGTGTGAATTTACAGCGCACTACCTACTCCACAGTAACTCCATGTGTGGACACGCTTACCGTGCACTAAAAGTGCCATTGGTGGTTTATCTTAGTCCACTTTACAGTGTATGAAGCTATAATGCACAAAGGTACTTTTACTAGCTTGCTGTGCTGTGTAACTTCCTGTGTAAACAACGCATAGATGTAGAAACTGAGGTACAGAGGTTAAGTGACTTAATCAAATCGTACAGTGAGTATGTGACAGAGCTGGGAAAGATTTTTGTTCTACTCAACTGCCAGTCCTCTGTCCTATCCACTAGGCCACAAACACCCTCTCTTAAGCAATGGAAAGTACTTTCTTTGACCAGTGAGGATGAGCTTCCAGCTACTGATGACTTCTCAAGCGATAGACTGGGCTGGATGTACTGTGAGAGCTAAAATTCCCTTGCATTACCAGCCTACAGTTGTACCCCTCTCTTCCATTTGCCTTTGCTCGTTGTCTCTTTATCACTGCATCTCTTCTAGTTTTTAGATCCTCTCTCCCAACAAACACAAAGAGCTCCCTTCATCAGCGGGGGAGCACCTATGCTCATAGCATTTTCCAGTATGAAATCAACTACAACTCTTTTCTGCTTTACTCAGCAGTAGTGTCGGAGCAATTTAAAAATGAAGGGAGGTACGGGTAGAAGCATGATAACATGTCAAATTAAAACCCCAAGTTACAAGTTTTAAGGTTGTTTAAATATAAAAGATCTCTAAGGATATGATGGCAAAAATGCTCTTGCAACATTTAGCCAAATCCACCTACTGCGTCTTTTAGGTTTAGTAACAAACAGGTTGGAGTAAATTTCTTTTGAAATGTCTGTGTCCTCTCACAAACAGCTCAGGGTTGTAATCCCGGCCATATAAGTCTAGAGCTCCAAACTGGCTGCGGCTGCGCTGGGTGGAGTAGAGTGGGCAACCCATTGCAACCACCAAAAAAATAAGCTTTCTTAAAGTTTCTTACCTGATATGTGTTGCAGGAAGAGACTCATACTGGCGAGAAAGAAAGAGCTCTCTGTGTTTCAACTGATGTTTCTGTTTATCAGTCAAATCAGCCTCATTCGTAGTTTCAGACTCTTCTTCAACTTCTTCTGCACAAGGATAGAAGACAGGATGAAATTAGCTTTGCTATGTAATACAGTTGTGGACATTCACTTTTTTTTTTAAAACCCTCTAGGCAACCTGCCTGGATAGTCTAAAGAAAGTTCTTCATCAATTGTTGTAAAACAGGTTGCCATTTTATGCATTCTAATAACTAGGGATGAAAGCTTTTAAATATTGTATGTCAGGGGTTCTCAAACTGGGGGTTGGGATCCCTCAGGAGGGTCACGAGGTTATTACATGGGGGGGTCACGAGCTGTCAATCTCCACCCCAAACCCCATTTTGCCTCCAGCATTTATAATAGTGTTAAATATATTAAAAAGGGTTTTTAATATACGGGGGGGTGGGGTCGCACTCAGAGGCTTGATGTGTGAAAGGGGTCACCAGTAAAAAAGTTTAGAGCGACTGTTATATGTGTTATTTAATTCCTTTAAAAAAGATGTTTTCTGTTCCTCTATTTGTCCTGAGGAGTTTTTCAGATGGCCACAAGAGCAACACTACCACTCCTCTTTCACCTCCCTTCCCCTTCTTTTCCTCTTTGTGCACACTGCTGCCCACTGTCGCTACTGTTCAGCTTCAGCTCTGCTGACAGTATCCCTCTAATACAGGGGTTGGCAATCTTCAGCACACGGCCCATTCAGGGTAATCCGCTGGCGGGCCGCAAGACATTTTTCTGATGTTGACCCCCGCAGCTCCCAGTGGCTACGGTTCGCCGTTCCCAGCCAATGGGAGCTGCAGGACGTGCTGGCCGCCGCTTCCCACAGCTCCCGTTGGCCAGGAACAGTGAACTGCGGCCACTGGGAACTGCGGGGGGCCGTGCCTGCGGACTGTCAACTTAAACAAAATGTCTTGCAGCCCGCCAGCGGATTACCCTGATGGGCCACATGCCAAAGGTTGCCGACCCCTGCTCTAATAGAACAGAAGAAAAAAGGGCATAATTTTAAATATCAAAATAATTAGTTTTATTAAAACAATAATAAGTACTGATATAACACTAACTAAAAGGGCACACATCTTATAAAAGTTTTTAATCTTTTAATCTTTAAAAGCAGAGGCCTTTATGAAGAATTTTGTCAGTTTGCTCCATATTTTGAACGATACAAATCTAAAATACTTTGGAACCAGCTTGACACATGGTAAATCCCACTGGGAGTAGGTATTGCAGGATGGTTGTGGGATTAAAAATAGTACAAAGCAGCGCTCTAATCCTGAGTTACTGCTATAAAACTTGCCTGGGAATACTCATCAACACTGCCTCTGTATTGGCAGGGTTCCCCAGGTGTTCACTATAGTTAATTAAAGGAAATACTGAGGCCATCTTATCTATTCTTCTAAGGAGCACAGATATTTTACAAACAACCCATGTAGTACTAATGCTAAACATTTAAGCCTGCGTGTTCTTTCATTGTAGAATCATGACCCTCTCCAAATTCAAGATTACTATCCTACTATATCTGCTCCTCATCCCCTTCTGGCTCCCTAATGGCTCGTCTCATAATGTCAGGGGAGAATACTCCCTGAAGTGACTCTAGCTCCGTTGAATCCCAGTCCCCCCACCTACCCACCTGTCTGCTCTATTGGGTGGGCTGCATATGCAGGGAAGTGAGAGAAAACAGATCACTCCCTACAGCCATCACCCCCCCCCCCCAGAGACCCTTTTTGGTGAGGTTACAGAGGTAAATCACCCACCCCTACTTACAAATGACAAAAATTAAGCAATTAAAAGCAAATTTCTCCCAAAGAACCTGAACCTGCAGGTGTCGCAGTTCTGACACTGGCACTCTAACACACACAATGCCACATATGCCAATGTTAAGACTACAACCCTTTCACGGGGTCTAGCTAATATAACAGAGCCAAGCTGCCACTGAGCGCACATGGGGTACCTTGATAGCAGCAGGTAGAGCTGATGACACGGTACTACTATGGTAATTACTTCCTTCATTTAATTTGTGTAGAATCTTACTGTTCAGACAATGTACCAGAGATCAAGTCAGCTTAAAAGTTTACATTTGTAGAGATTTCTACGCTACTGAAAAGAATTAAATAGGAAAGGGAATGAAGGATTGTTAAGATAAAAATGTGTCAGTCAAGAGGGAGAAAAAGCAAAAGTCTACCTATTGTACAGGAGACACTGCACTATTCAAATGATGTTATAAAAGTGTTCGTGTCTGTTACACACTGTTAAATTTCTTACATGGCAATTAAGGGCTCATCATAGTACTAACTCCTAACTTGGGCTGCTTCAGATACAAAACTTCATTATGCGTCGTCTTTATGAAGTTAGGAATTAAAGATGAAAAACAACAATGGGAAAAAATGTTAAAGGTTAACCTTTCAAACACACAATGGGTTTGACAACTACAGTGAAGGTGAATCACTGTTAGAAGCTATATTTGTTTCAGCTAACAAATCCTAAGAGCAAAATATACAATGAAGTTCAAAACATCAGTCTTTTCCTCTTCAAATATAAAAATGTCAACCTTTCTATTTGTTTATTTATTTATTTAGAGTTCCTTCTGTTTACAAGTCCTAGCTCTTGGTATTCTTTGGGTATTTTTATTTCATCCACAGTCTGAAAAACAGCAGAGAAATTTTAATTCTCTGTTTAAGTTTACCAGCCAGTCTGAATGCATAATTTAAGGAATTTATGCAGGGACTAAAAGCTCTTACAAAGTCCAATACCATTATACCCATCTCGCCACCCCCACCCCCCAAAAGACTATATATTAGGAAAATGTAGACGCGAGCAAGTAATTATTTCAGTAAAAGCTTTATTGAATCATGGGTCAAAATGATAAAATATATGTAGCAAAACAAAGGCAACACAATCAATCAACAAAATCATGACCAACTAGTAGTTATAAATGCAAAAGAAATGGTACTACAATGTTTTTCTTGAGGTTTTACAAGCACAGAAGTAAGGACATTCATAGTTGTGAATCCCACAACAACCACAACTTGGCCATATTGCATAAATATAGCATGCAGCATTTATAAGGTACAGTGTATATAGGGTTAATTTCAATGCCTTAGCATATTGTATATTCCCACACAAAAAACTTGCCTAACTTAGAGTTGAGGTTGATTTCGTTTATTTCTCATCAGTTAAGAGAATCTTTATTTACATGCCATAACATCATATTACCCATATTATTGCTTTCTTTTACCTGGATTAGTTGTACAGGATTAAAAGTGTGATTTTATACAAATTTAAACCAGTACACGTTTGCATGTGGACACTCTTATATCAGCAAAGACTAACACAGCTACCACTCTGAAACCTGACTCTTATATCAGTTTTAACTCTGACTTATATCTGTTTATCTTCCACTGGTGAATTTGCAGGCACAAGATAAACTGACAGAAGCAGTTTTAAATTCAATGAGTCTGCACACAAAAAATGCACCAGTTTTACTACACTAATTTAAGATAAACCAGTATAACTTGTGTGTGTAGACATGCCCAGACTCCTCTTTCCCACAACTCCCTTGCACTTCAAACATATAATTAACTACAAAAGCACACAACCCAATTCCTCTAAATCACATTCAAATGTAAAACCTCAACTACACAAATATAAATCCAACTATAGGTGTGTGTATACTGATCAAGTCTATAGAGTTATTTGTCCATGAAGAAGTGTGAGGCTGGAGTAAAGGTTGTGCATTTCAGTAATTCAGTTTTCAATTTAGCTTTAAAGTTAAACTTTAATTTTGTATTGCAGGTTGTACCTGGCTTTCTCAGAAGGTTCACCCCCTTCAACAACAGTTTGCACTGAAGGAGAAGGCTGATGAGGGCTCCCTGCTGTTCCAACTGCAACTCATACTGTCAGAATATGGTGGCCTTTGTTAACAAGTTGGAAAGCATTATGCAGTAATTATAGTCTGTTACTTATATTATTCTGTAGTCTATGTTTTGAACCGTTCTCGTTCCCTTTTTATGCTTAAAAAGCTACTTACTTTTAGCATTAATAAAGGAACAGACTGAGGGCTAGTCTGTATACAGAAATTGCACCCATTTAACTTAAAATGGTTTAAAAATCAATTTTGTTAAACCAGCATAAATCCCTTAGTGGATACATATTGGTTTAAATCTGGCTTATCACAGTATGCCTTGCATCAGGCTTGTATCCGTTTTAGAAAGCAAGGTTTAAACCAATAAAACAGCATCTACACACAAAGTTGCATCAGTTTAAATCGGTTGAGTTAAACATGGGCAACTTCATGTTTAGACCAGCCCAAAGGAATAAACTTTACATTCAATAATTGTTACTAAATCCTCTCCTTTCTCATATACCTCTTTATTCTAAACTATGCCTTAATACTTAAAAACAACGTGCTTTGTGTGTGACCAACATGACACAGAACCTACAGCTAAAAGAATATGAAAATACTATGACTAAGTAATAACGAGTTAACTGAAAAGATCAAAGAAAAGACAACTGTGCATGGGTTTCTTTTCAGTTTAGCAATGGCAGCACCAATGACAACAAGTTTGCGTTTGCAGCTAGGTTGCTAAAGATAAATAACTACACTGTATTGCTTTGTTTACGGTCAAAACAAATACAAAGAAGGAAATTTTAAATATAAATATATGAACAATATTGTCCACGCTGCAGATAAAAAGCTCTCTCAAGTGGACAGCTGGTCAATTTGCCTAGAGTATATGAAGATTGTTGCCAGGTGCTGTATTGAACTGAAATGGTTGTAATATTTAACCCTTTGCAGTATAATTAAGTTGCTTAACCAACTCTGGGATAGATTATTCAAAATCATTGAGAAAACTCACATTGGTGAGCTTTTACTCACATGAGTAAGGGCTCCACAACCTAGCCCTCTCTGCTTATTCCAGTTTAGGTCACATGTATCATATAGTTTGTTCAGACTGACTAAAAATGTTCTAACACAACTCATCATTGTGTGGGTTACATACATACTACACCTCTACTCCGACATAACGCGACCCAATATAACACGAATTTGGATATAACGCAGTTTCACCTGTAACATGGTAAGATTTTTTGGCTCCCGAGGACAGCGTTATATCGGGGTAGAGGTGTACTATCAGGTAGCACTGAAAATCTAAAGTAAAATTCATTTGTACTATAGAACTGTTTTAGATATTGCAGACTTAAATATGCCTTTCACAAATTTTCACCAGAGTTCTTACAACATTACAGTTATTTTTGTTTAAATGAGGATTTACTCCCTCATATCTTAGCTTCTCTGACTTTAAAGACCCATTGTTTTTAAAGAAGCTTCAGAAACTTCAGGAACAGTTACCTTTAATAACCATTAAAAACCAATAATCCATACTGATTCACAATATACGGATTTTTTTTTTAAATTATCTGCAAGTGCTTTGTGCTACTAAATGGTGTTAAAGTTACAGTTACAATATCAATTATAATTGACTTTATCTCATGTTTATCATAACACTGTAGCAAAAATATTTGGTAAAAAAATATCCCAGTTTAGAAACTGGGGGGGAAGAAGGGGGAGGGAAGAAAAGGGAGGAGGGGTTTCAAATAAAAATGAATACTACTTCTGGGGGAAAAAATTACCATGATACATTTATTTCCTCTAAAGAAAAAATAATATATTCTGAGTATTCCTGTAAACTAGTTACAGACACAATGGTACATATATTAGATTCTTCACCATTGGAAACTATTTTTATGGCAGTACAAAGTCTGTTGATTGAGTAAATAAAGGTCTAATGGAAATGTGGAAACAATGTTGAGCACACATTAGTGGGTCAAAGGTGGGGAACAAGGAGCTGAACTGATGTGTTGCAACTTTTGATCAGAGATCTCTTTCTATTTCCTCTCCTCCCCTTGTGTTTGTGTGTTATCTATTCAGATTGTAAACTCTCTGGAAGGGAAATGTCTTGTTATGTGTCTACAAAGTGCGTAGCATATTTGGAGCAGGTTGTAGGTACCATACATTTTAATTTAAAACAACACTAGTCAAATAGTGTACTGTAGTTATTAAAAAAGCTTAAAAGTCAGGAACTCAGATTTAATGATAAAACAGATGATTGTTAATCAGGAAATTAGAACATCATTGTTTTAAAAAAATAGGGCTGTCGATTAATCGCGATTAACTCAAAAAAATTAATTGCAATTAATCGCAGTTTTAATCGCACTGTTAAACAATAAAATACCAATGGAAATTTATTAAATATTTTGGATGCTATTCTACATTTTCAAATATATTGATTTCAATTAAAACACAGAGTACAAAGTGTACAATGCTCACATTATATTTATTTTTATTACAAATATTTGCACTATAAAAATTATAAACAAAAGTATTTTTCAATTCACCTCACCCAGCACATGTAGTGAAATTTCTTTATCATGAAAGTACAACTTACAAATGTAGAGGGGTTTTTTATGTTATATCTGCACTCAAAAACAAAACAATGTAAGACTTTAGTGCCTGCAGTCCACTCAGGCCTACTTCTTGTTCAGCCAATCACTAAAACAAACAAGTTTGTTTACATTTACGGGAGATAATGCTGCCCGCTTCTTATTTACAATGCCACCAGAAAGTGAGAACAGGCATTCACATGGCACTTTTGTAGCCGGCATTGCAAGGTGTTTATGTGCCATGTATGTCAAACATTCATGTCCCTTCATGCTTCAGCCACCATTCCAGAGGACATGCTTTCATGCTGATGATGCTCGTTAAAAAATTAACATGTTAGTTAAATTGTGACTCAATTCCCTGAGGGTGAATTGTATATCTTCTGCTCTGTTTTACCCTCATTCTGCCATATATTTCATGTTATAGTAGTCTCAGATGATGACCCAGCACATGTTGTTCGTTTAAAGAACACTTTCACTACAGATTTGACAAAACGCAAAGAAGGTACCAATGGGAGATTTCTAAAGTTAGCTACATCACTCAACCCAAGGTTTAAGAATCTGAAGTGACTTCCAAAATCTGAGAGGGACAAGATGTGGAGCATGCTTTCAGAAGTCTTAAAAGAGCAACACTTAGATGCAGAAACTACAGAATCCGAACCACCAAAAAAGAAAACCAACCTTCTGCTGGTGGCATCTGACTCAGATGATGAAAAGGAACATGTGTCTGTCTGCTCAGCTCTGGATTATTATCGAGCAGAACCCATCATCAGCATGGACACATGTCTTCTGGAATGGTGATTGAAGCATGAAGGGACATATGAATGTTTGGCATATGTGGCACATAAATATCTTGCAACGCTGGCTATAACAGTGCCATGCAAATGCCTGTTCTCACTTTCAGGTTACATTGTAAAGAAGTGGGCAGCATTATCTCCTCAAATGTAAACAAACTTGTCTGTCTGAGAGATTGGCTGAACAAGAAGTAGGACTGAGTAGACTCGTAGGCTCTAAAGTTTTACATCGTTTTATTTTTGAATGCAGTTTTTTTTTGTACATAAATCTACATTTGTAAGTTCAACTTTCAAGATAAAGAGACTGCACTACAGTACTTCTATTAGGTGAATTGAAAAATACTGTTTCTTTTGGTTTTTACAGTGCAAATATTTGCAATCAAAAATAAATATAAACACTTTGTATTCAGTGTTGTAATTGAAATCAATATATTTGAAAATATAGAAAACATCCAAAAATATTTAAATAAATGGTATTCAATTATTGTTTAAAAGCGTGATTAATCACACGATTAATTGCGATTAATTTTTTTAATCTCTTGAGAGCCCTAAAAAAAAAAATCTTTATGTTAGATTGTTTGGATTTCCCAGTTATGGTCCCCAAAACAGTAAAAAATTATACCCATTTATCCTCTCCTTTCTGATATGAGAATACTGCTAGCTGCCACACAAAATAAATTAAGCGCTTTGTTGATTATTCAAAATACAGCAATACAGTATTTTGTTGTAGAGTGATATAACTCGCACCCAACCTCTTGCCACACCAGATACCAGAGGCTTCCATTTTATAGTTGTGAGTGGGTCTGTAACTAGTATGTTCCAGGAAGATACAAGCTGCAGAGCAACTTTTTCTGTATCTGGACTTCTGTGTCTCTGACCAATTTAGAAAAGGTGAACAGGGCAAAGTGGTGTATCCCACCTATGGTGGAAGATGGATGAGAGTAGGGTTCTGCGTGAGATTTTATTATCTCTAATCCATACTTTCAGGCGTCCAGTCTTTAATCAGAGGATTGGTTTAGAGCTCACAGGGTAATATGTAGATATTTCAGTGGGAATCTGTGGCCTTCCAGCTCTGCCTTCTAATCAATAGATAACACAGCTGCTCTATTAGTATCCAGCTATATTTCATTTGATACTTAATGAGGCCCAGATCCTGCAAATATATATACACATGTGCTTGACATGTATGAACTTGACTACAAGCGGACTAACCATATGCAAAAATTGCACAAGCATTTGCAGGATCGGACCTTAAATTACTATTTGTATTACTATAATCCTGGACCAGGACACCATTTGTTGGGTAAACCCCAGAAAAAATGATAAAATTCTGAAAATAATGTTTATCCTGCCAGAGATTTAACTACAAGAGATTTTTTACCCAAAGAAAATACACACACATAAAAACTTCTCCGGGAGGTATCACATTGCTCTTCCCAGCTTTCTTTTTGAACTGAGGCCTTGCATATTTTTCCACTATTTGTAGTCAGGAAATGCTATTTCTAGAGTGAAAACTACTTTTTGTACTGCAAAAAATAATAAACAAAACAAAAGACACCCTGGAAAATACCAGAAAGTGGAACCAGCAAAAAACAAGCATGTGATAACAAATATTTTCCACACAGCTCTACCTAGACATAAAAGCTTGTTAAAGAATAGTCTTTCCTATTGTGATAGGCATCTATCTATAAAAGGCCATTCTAGGGCAGAGAAAATAATACTTTTTTTTTTAATCTCTGTATAGTTTAGGGACAGGATTCATAGTTCCAAACTCTTGAATAATTTACATGTAAAAATTTAAAACTCTGCATACTTAAGAACTGAGAGCACCTAAAATTCAATTTTTCAGTATGATTCCATAGTTTACTAACAGATTCTACATTGGCATTTCCATTCACTGTGCTAATGATTACAACAGAGAAATTTAGGCAAACCTAAGTTGATTTTCCAACCACTCATATCAATAAGCAAGGAAACAGCCTTTCAAAATCTATCTGTTGGCAGAAAGAGAAAAGGACATGTTGTACAAACATTTTTTCCTTCAGAATGGCATATGATCCATTATTTTACTTCCTGAATATGAGTGATTTATCGTCTCTAATGTCAACAAAGCTCCAGTCACTTCAAGTAGAGGCTATTTCCTTGGGGTGGTGTCGAAGGAGATGGGGAGATGTGTCTGTTGAGCACATACAAATGCAAAGCCTGGCTGAAGCTTTCTGGGGGTTGTTTGTTTCTTGAACAAACTCAGGTAAGTCTCAGCAAAGCACCATATCTATGTTTCGAAAATGGCAACCACATAATCCAAATGATCTTATACTTGTTATCAACATTCTAAAGAAGCTTTTATTTTATAAACTGAAAACCGGAAAGGGGAGAGGGAAACGAGTTCACTAAGCCGCAGACTTAGATTAATATAGGGTTGTCAGGTGTCTGGTTTTCGACCGAAACACTCAATCGAAAAGGGACCCTGGAGGCTCCGGTCAGCATTGCTGACCAGGCCGTTAAAAGACAGGTTAGCGGAGCAGCAGGTTCTGGCTGGCTCCCTACCTGGCTCCACATGGCTCCCAGGAAGCGGCTGGCAGGTCCGGCTTCTAGGAGGATGGGCAATCAGGGAGGCTTCACACACTGCCCCTGCCCATGCTCCACAGCTCCCATTGGCCGGGAAACACAGCCAATGGGAGCTGTGGGGGCAGCGCCTGTGGGTGGGGGCAGCACACTGAGCCCCCTGGCTGCAATCCGCCTAGGAGCTGAAGGAACATGGTGCTGCTTCACAGGAGCTGCATGAGGTCAGCGCTGCCTGGCGCCCACATCCCAAACCCCCTGCCTCAGCCCAGAGTCCTCTCCCACATTCCAAACCCCTCTGTCCCACCTAGAGCCTCTCCTGCACCCCAACCCCTCACTTTGGTCCCACCCCAGAGCCCGTACCCCCATCCAGAGCCCTCACCCCATTCAACACCCCAACCCCCTGCCCCAGCGTGTAGCCAACTCCCACACTCTGAACTCCTGGGCCCCACGAACAAGCCCAAAACCTCTTCATGCACCCGAAAACCCTCATCCCCGGACCCACACCAGAGCTCGCACTCACAGCCGGAACCCTCATCCCCTCCCATAACCCAATCCCTGCCCCAGCCTTGAAAAATGAGCCAGGGAACAGCAAGCGACAGAGGGAGGAAGGATGGAGTGAGTGGGGACGGGGCCTCATAGAAGTGGTGGGGCGGGGGGTTGGGCCTCGAGGAAGGGCGGGGAAGGGGGTGGGGCAGGGATGTTCAGTTTTCTGCAGTGAGAAAGTTGGCAACCCTTGCGTCACATGTTTTTTGATAAAATCATGAAGCAACTGAGCAATGTCTGGAATTAACACCACAAAACTTTCCTCTTTAGAGTCCTAAATCATAATCACAAAAGTCTACTCTAAGAAACAGAAACAATGCATAGACAGGAAATTTGGGACAAGAAATGCCACAGGTGCCTTGGATATGAGAAACCTCATCAGAAAACTGATAAGGGTTCTTTACATAAATCCTGAAACTGCTGAAGTTTTTAACCCATTCCACTGATAAGGAAAGAAAAGTAGCTACTATGTCTCTTCATCCAGAAGAAGGTAGACTATCTTATTAATTCTCCACTAAATTATGTGGTATATGAATGTGCATATGACGACTCTATAATTATTTTATTTCACAACAGGAGGCCTGAGTAGTCACCCATCAATCAATTTTCTGTCTACATTAAAGAGTATTTGTACAACTGCAGTTCAAGCCAAAAAATCCAGTCAATATGGTTTGCTTTCATATCTTCCAAGTATTTTCAGGGACATTTTTCATGCTACTATTGTGGCTGTGTGGGATTTAAAAGAGAAGTTTTCCCATTCTTGAGATGTGTTTACAGGATTAATCTCTGGAGTGTATTCTTTCCTTGATGCATGTACATCAATCCTACTAGCATTAGTGAGAGTTATATATGTGTATGTGCACACCCAAAAGAACAGAGTCCAAAAATCATTAAAACCTTTTAAACTATTAATTCAGCTGTCAATACAAAACATCACATTTTCATTATAATAGCTATCCTAATATGACTTTTATACTTCTACACTGATCTACTGTAGGTTTGCTTTTTAAATCAAAATGTGAAACACTGTGGAAAAGAAATCAATTAGTATTTTAGAAGTCTGATGCTACTCTTATGATTTTGTTTTGCACATAATATTTTCTAGTAACATACATATTTCTTTTGTATGAGCTTTTCTAAAATACAGTATTAAGAAAGAGGCTATTTTTTCATGAAAGCATACCAAATTAAAAGCAATAAAATTTCAGAAGCAGTCTCATAAATGGCAAACTCCCAGAGCACATGCAGTCTAATCCTCTGTGGACTTTTATCATTAAAAAATGTCACTTTGTAAAATTTACCCGACTACTCTACTTTCCATTCTTCGAGGAGAAATTCCCATGCCACTGAACACTTCATGTTTAGATCCTCTTAAAAATTAGCTTTAATTCACTTGCAACAGGGGAGAGGAAAGTATATTTTGAAAGGTAAAAATATTATTTCAGAATTACAAATCTTGGCAGTAATATTAAGAAGCAGATGTAGTAATTGAAACTACTTAAACTTTCTGAATTCATTTATCTAACTAGATTTCAAAATGACTGCTTCCCTTTAAATATGAAGCCTGGACAAATCCAGTAAGGTGTATCCTATTTGGGGGCGGGTGGTTTTGTTTTCGTTTTTTTTTTAATATATGTTGGAAGTTCATAAGCAATCCATGAAAATTACAATAAAATTTTGTTACTGCCTATGACCCTTGTTTATAAATGCCATTTATTAATATATTCTCATATACAAGTCCTCACCCTTTATTCAGTTGAATGAATAGGGGTTTTACTTGCTTAGAATGCTGATGGAGACATCATACAAAAGAAAACAGCCACGTTATACCATTTCCTTTCTGATCTTTGATTTTTCTTTATTCATAGAGAATCATGCATGTAATTCTGGCATTCAATATGAGGGATCTGACAGGAATGCATCAACAGAAGCTATTATTCTGAAATACATTATAGTAATTTCAAAATGATACAACGTCACTTTTCATGCAATGATGAATGAGATTATAATAAAGTTTTACTGTAAATTGTACTTATAATAAATAACACCAGAAGTGAACATGTCAGATCAGAAGTAATAAAGTTTTGGTTAACAGCCTACATCCAATCATTAGATAACCATTAATAGTCCATTACAGACTTTCAAGAGAGATTCTCTCTCAGTCCTTCTCTACTTGCATTAAGAGCTTTATATATTTATGTTACAGCAATTAAGTAAAGACTTCAAAGTCAGCAGCATTCAGTTCCAAATTAATTTATAATCAGCATATTAAAACATCTGTACCATTGTAGTGAAATAAATACTGTATAAGTGTTGAATAGTGACTTTACAGATACCTGCTGTTGAATGAAAGAAAGAAAGAAAGAATGAACAGTTGCAAAGGCATATTGATCTAACCATCATTTCAAAGTTATTGTACACAAAATAAATCTACAGCTGTTCTGACATCACAATTCTTATTCTAGCATAGTATTTTGCAACAAAGAGCCTCCCGTCAACATTAGGAATTTCTTCACTTGTTCATTGAAAAAGGACTGGGAATGGCTGAGCCATCACAAACGTTGAATCTATCTCCCCTTGTAAGTATTCTCACACTTCTTATCAAACTCTCTGTACTGGGCTAGCTTGATTATCACTTCAAAGGTTTTTTTCTCTTACTTAATTGGCCTCTCAGAGTTGGTAAGACAACTCCCACCTGTTCATGCTCTCTGTATGTGTGTGTATATATCTCCTCAATATATGTTCCACTCTATATGCATCCGAAGAAGTGGGCTGTAGCCCACGAAAGCTTATGCTCTAATAAATTTGTTAGTCTCTAAGGTGCCACAAGTACTCCTGTTCTTTTCACTTGTTCAAACAACGAAAGCCACCCTTTACACCAGTGTATCACTCTGACACTGTACCTCAAAGCAGCACCCTGAAACCCCCATATTCACCGTCATATAATTATGATATGTTTTGTACAAAGTATGGCTTGTGAGGTATCAGTTTATAAGTCTTGATCTGCTGTACATTAATATCCTGTTGGATTGTACGTGCTATCATTGTACACCTCTACCTCGATATAACGCTGTCCTCAGGAGCCAAAAAATCTTGCCGCGTTATAGGTGAAACCACATTATATCGAACTTGCTTTGATCCACCAGAGTGCACAGCCCTGCCCCCCCAGAGCACTGCTTTACCACATTATATCTGAATTCATGTTATATCGGGGTAGAGGTATATGTGACGTTATGAAGTTTTGCTATGTGTGTATTACTGAAATATGTTGTGAGGTTGGGAACACCCACAACCAGCCTTTCAGGTACACAATGGAGTAGCCAGACACACTGATGGCCCATTAAATGGAATCCATACTCCCAAAGACCATAACAGAAGATTTCTCACAGAGAGCATGTAGACAATGGAGGCTGCTTGACCAACGTGGGCAAATCCCCATGTCACAAGCATAGGTCTTTCCAGCAAGATGGAAGAAACTATAGAAGAGGCGAAGTGACATCATCACTTGGTCTTTTTCCTCCCCCACCTACGCTGGAAGCAACAAGAACACTGGGAAGATAAAGACTTGAATTGAGGAGACTGGTCTAACGGGGAAGCCTGTGTATTAAGAACTATAACCTACCTGCAGCATCCAGTGGGATGAGAAGAACTGCTTGATCCAAATACTGCCTTGTGTAATAAGGTTTAAGATTTAGACTGTCCGCTTACCTTTTATTTTCTTTGGTAACGATCTCTGACCTTTTGTGCCTACCACTTATAATCACTTAAACTCTATCTTTCTGTAGTTAATAATTCTGTTTTGTATTTTACCTAAAACAGTGTATTTTGCGTGAAGTGTTTTGGAAATCTCAGCTCTATTTACAAAGGCATGTATGTGTCCTCTCTATACTGAGGGAAGAACAGACTGGGTAATAAACTTACACTAGTCAGGCTTCTGACCAGGACAAGACGGAACAGTTCTGGGGTGCAAGGCTGGAGAGCTGGGGGGAACTGGCTGAAACCTCGTTATTGTTAGTTCATGAGTGGCTAGGAAGGCATTCATGCAACTCAGTTGGGTGTGTCCCTGCCTGTGGATGTCTGTGGAAGTACAGAACCAGCCCAAGGTTTGTGACTTGACACGGCATCATGGAGAGAGAGCGGGATACCCCAGGTTGCTGGGACAGAGGGCTCAGTAGTCCCACAATCCAAGTTGCCCCCAGGGACCCTGTCACACACCCACAACCAGATACAGCCTTTCAGATACAACAATGGAATAGCCAGACAGCGGTTAATGGCTCATCAACACCCATCAAGAAAAGAACCCACTATCCCAGGAACTATATACAATGGAGACTTCTCTGAGCGAACATGTAGATAATGGAGACTATTTGACGAATGGGGCAGACCCCCACATCACAGCAAAAGGTCTTTCAAGCAAGCTGGAAGAAACTATAAAAGAGAGGAAGTGACATCACTTGGCCTCACTTCTCCCACAACTCAACACCGGAATCAGTCTGGACTCTGGAGGACAAAGACTTTGAACTGGGAGAGGGTGGTCCAGGCCTGGAAAGAGTTCCAGCCAGTGTATTGAGGATCTGTGACTTGTTCATACCATTTGTCAGGCTGAGACGTTGCTTGATTCAAATCCTGTTTAGTTTGTAGAACTCAGACTGCAAATTTATTTTTGTTTCTAAAGTAACCAATTCTGATTTCCATGTCTGCTACTTATAATCACTTAAAATCTATCTTCTATCCAGGCTTCTGACCAGTGCAAAACAGTACAGTTCTGGGGTGCAAGCCTGGGGAACTGGGGGGGTGGGAATTGGCTGGAGCCTATTGTTGATTCATGAGCAGCTGGGGAAAGAATTTATGTTACTCAGTGGGGTGTGTCCCTGCCTATGGATGTCTGTGTAATTACAGTACCTGCCAGAGGTTCGTGGCTAGACATGGCATCACAGAGTGAGAGGGATACCCCAGGTTGGTGGGACAGAGGGCTCAGAGGTCCCACAGTCCGGGTTGCACCCTGGGGGCCCCGTCACAATCACAACTATGTTAGGAGGCTGCATTGGGTGTAACTACTACCTCAATGTTGCTACACTGGTACAAAAATCTTTCATGCAGACAAGCCCTAACAGTAGAAAATACAAATCACCAATAATGGAGTATGTCACAATAGATGAAGTCTCAGTTTGGTTTTGCCATTTCTTAATAAATGCTTAATCTCAAGTATAGACAGTAAAAGCACACATCCGTACGTCTACGATATAATGATTTAGGCGGCAGTCTGGCAAATGGCTCTGAATGGGGCAGGGATCCCACATGCAGAATCAATCGCCAGCAGGGTTCGGACTCAGCTGCTGTGCAGCGGCACCTCTCTGAAACTACTATTTTGTTCTCCAGAAATTCAGCTGTAACTCAGTCTCCACCTGTTATGGTTGAAGTAAACCTCAAAAATGAGACTCAGGATATATTAGAGACTCAGGATTAATGTAGAGACAGGTTCAACGAACCCAAATCCCAGTATGGACCCTGGGTACACATACTGCTGGCTAGCCCACTCTGAAGCTTGCATTGTGTAGTCTTCACTGCTACTGTTTCCAGCACTATCTGGATTCAAGATAGCTCGAGTAGGCTAGCCTATGCACAGCTTTTGCTATGCATACATATCCTTTGGGAGTCTGCAGAGAGCCTGGAAAATTGTTTACAGCTGTGAACTACCACATTCATCTCAGTGATGATAGTTAACAATGCTGACCTTTATACTATTTCAGTGATCGTGTAAGAAAGGAGAGGGAGGACCACAGATCTGCACAATTTACTGCAAGTGGTGTCTGATTTTGAGCAATTTGGAAGATGCCCCCACTTATTTTCCCTAATCAAGAAGGAGCCAAGCCCACGAAGCCTACCAGAGCCCATGGACATATTCAAACCTCATCAAGCCAAAGCTCAGAAACCTGCACAACAATATTTTATACATCTGCACAATCTACTGTGAATGGCATCTCACTCTGATGACTCTCATGGGCAGAGATCAGAAGAGTACTACCACATTTTAGTTTCCCAATTTGACCCGTTTGCTTTACTGGGAATTTAAGTTATTAAAGGAAGCAGCTGAACTTTAGTAAACTCTCTACTAAGTTCTAAGATCACTGATCTCACAAAAGTGAACTAAAGAAATTAATTTTCTGCAACCTTTGCTTAACACATCCAGTTGGATACAGTCAGCCTGACAGTCAGGAAACCAACTCTTGTTTTTTAAAAGAGAAATTTAATAACTATCCATTTTTGTGGTACTCTGTTTAAATATTATAAGATTTTTGGTATAGTAAAGAAGCAATCTCCAAATCTGTGTGCCTGAAACCACACGTCTACTTTTGTGTGTGTTCAATACAGGGCACCTAGGATTCTTCACATGCAAACATTCAGATGTAGGTATACAAACAAAATTGTACAAATGCATTGAATACAGCCACTATTTTTGCATGTGTGAAATCCTAGGCACCTAAAAGTTAGTCCACAAAAGTCCAGGTACACAATTTTATGCATGCAAATTTGGAAATAGAGCTGAGGTCCCTTAGAAGATATGACCTGTTTATGACCCATTTATTCCATTTAAAAGAAGAACATTAACAATCATGATAACATATCAATAAGAAATTCTCCACCAAATAAATTTACTGTATGTCCATGGCAGGTAATAATTCCAGAAAGTACTTAGAGCTGACAGTAATCTGGTTAATGACACAGCCACACACACACTACAGTGAATTAGTAATTATACAATGTCATTCACAAAAGGAAGTCTCTCATATTATGTCAAGAGCAGAAGCTCCTTATTACTGTTTCTTTATTGCTCTACTCCCAGAGGAAATACAGCAGTACATCATTCCTGAATAAAAACAAATTGAGCAAAACACGCTATTTCTATGATTCCCCCAAGGCACCCTTAGAGCCTTGGCATAAGCTTCCCCTTTGCTACAAGACGTCACAGACCCACACAATCAAGGGCTGCTAGAGACTCAGCTTTGGAGCAGTCTCTAGAAGGAACCCCTTCATGGTGCCAGACCCCCTAGGGGGTCTCACTCTTCCTCCAGGGTAAGCTACATGGCCTCATTATATGGACCTCTGGGCCTTCTGCACTCCTGCTTCACACCGTGGACTCTATTCAGCGAATCCAATTGAGCCAGACTCCTGATGAAGATTCGTACACTTTTCAGGAATAAATGCACCTCACCCAGCAATTGCAGTGAAACTCACTCAGCATTGTCAAAATACTAGGGTTTATTCATTAACTGGAACGCAGCATAGGAAGTCCTTAGGGTAGTATAGGGAACTGAAGGTTAAAGCATAGTCTACTCTGGTTTAGCCCAAAGCCCAGCCAAGCTGTAGTGAACCTTTTGGTTCAAGCACTGTCGGTCTCTTCCAATCTGACCTCCTTGGTTAGACTCCCGGTGACAGCACTGACACCTTCCAGCAGCCAGCTCCTATCCCTCAACTTCAGTCCTTTGATCTTGAGTTGGGATTATTGTTCAGCTTTCCTAAGGAGAGGCAGAGAAGTCCATATCCCTTGTCATTGGTTGCTAGGTGTCAACGTCCTGGTGAATGGATTTCCCATTGTCTTCTCAGATACTCGACTGAGACTAAGGCCCAGATACAGCTAGGCAACCCCCACACCTATGTGTCCAGGCCTTCTCTAAAAGCAGTCCCCTTCCACCCACTGGGTAACAATGCAGTACACAGGGGACACTGAGGCACAAACAGGATTCATAAAATTATTACAAAAAAATTCTGCTTCATCAACAAAGCCAGGATTTTGGACAAGGCTCTCTTTTCCAGAAGGTTTGGGAAATGAGATGTTTTGTTTCCCTCTCCCGCAAATGATAGCTGAAGCTATTCTCTAAAAGAAAGCAAAGTACAGCTGTGTTCCTCAGCTCCAGAAAAAAAACAACACCATACTTTTCCCTACTGACCATAAAGAGTCATTGCTCAAGTAATACAGCACTAAACCTCATCAGAGCTACCAACACCAATTTGGAATTGGCATAGAACCCTTTCTTTGCCCCTGGTCAGAGAATCTTCTGGGACATCTTAGGATCTTTCCAATTTTCACCATGGCTAATTTCAGGGTAACTGGTCTCCTGTAGGAGCAGTCATCCACATCAGAGACTCCAGGATACATGAAACCAGGAAAACATATAAAGCAGCTTTGGATAAATAATGTGCTAGTGATGATGAGGTTTTCCATATGGATGTTGTACAAATCCCATATACTGCTGATGGATCCCATATGGGATTTGTACATGGAAGAGCATGAGGAGAGACAGGGTTTCCCAATCCTCCCTACTTCCTGGAATCCCAGGCCTGGTCTACACTATGAGTTTAATTCGAATTTAGCAGCGTTAAATCGAATTAACCCTGCACCCGTCCACACAACGAAGCCATTTATTTCGAAATAAAGGGCTCTTAAAATCGATTTCTGTACTCCTCCCTGACAACTGGAGTAGCGCCCAAAATCAATATTCTCATTTCGAATTAGGGTTAGTGTGGCCACAATTTGATGGTATTGGCCTCCGGGAGCTATCCCACAGTGCACCATTGTGACCGCTCTGGACAGCAATCTGAACTCGGATGCACTGGCCAGGTAGACAGGAAAAGCCCCGCAAACATTTGAATTTCATTTCCTGTTTGCCCAGCACAGGAGAGCATAGGTGACCACAGAGAGCTCATCAGCACAGATAACCATGCAGGCCGATAATCGAAAAAGAGCACCAGCATGGACCGTAGAGGAGGTACTGGATCTGATCACTATATGGGGAGAGGATTCAGTGCTAGCAGAACTTCGTTCAAAAAGACGAAATGCCAAAACTTTTGAAAAAATCTCCAAGGGCATGATGGAGAGAGGCCACAATAGGGACTCAGAGCAGTGCCGCGTGAAAGTCAAGGAGCTCAGACAAGCCTATCAGAAAACAAAGGAGCCAAACGGTCGCTCCGGGTCAGAGCCGCAGACATGCCGCTTCTACGCTGAGCTGCATGCAATTCTAGGGGGGGCCGCCACTACTACCCCACCTCTAACCATGGATTCCGAGGCGGGTTAATCTCATCAGCCACACCTGAGGATTCTGTGGACGGGGAGGAGGAGGAGGAGGAGCTTGCGGAGAGCACACAGCACTCTGTTCTCCCCAACAGCCAGGATCTTTTTCTCAGCCTGACTGAAGTATCCTCCCAAGCCAGTACCCAAGACCATGACCCCATGGAAGGGACCTCAGGTGAGTTTACCTTTTAAAATATAAAACATGGTTTAAAAGCAAGCGTTTTTTAATGATTAATTTGCCCTGAGGACCTGGGATGCATTCGCGGACAGTACAGCTACTGGAAAAGTCTGTTAACGTGTCTGGGGATGGAGCGGAAATCCTCCAGGGACATCTCCATGAAGCTCTCCTGGAGATACTCCAAAAGCCTTTGCAGAAGGATTCTGGGCAGTGCAGCCTTATTCCGTCCTCCATGGTAGGACACTTGACTATGCCATGCTAGTAGCAAGTAATCTGGTAACATTGCATGACAAAGCCTGGCAGCGTATGGTCCCAGTGTTTGCTGGCATTCAAGCAACATCCGTTCTTTATCTCACTGTGTAATCCTCAGGAGAGTGATATTGCTCATGGTAACCTGGTTGAAATATGGGAATTTAATGAAGGGGACAGAGGTGGCCGTTCCTACTGGGCTGTTTGTCTGTGGCTGAAAAGAAATCCTTCCCTGCAGTTAGCCAAGCGAGCGGGGGGAGGGGGGGGTGGGAGGTGCTGAGCTTTTCGCCTTTGGCTAGCAGGGATCTTCCCTGATACCAGCCACGCGGTGGGGGGAGGGGTACAGCTATCATCCCAGATAATTCATGGTGGGAGGGGGAGGGGAGCTAGTTTGGTTTCTGCAGGGATCTTCCCTGATACCAGCCACGCGGTGGGGGGAAGGATAAAGCGATCATCCCAGAGAATTGGATTCGGGGGGAGGGTTAGTTTGTTTTCTGCTGCTGAAGGTTAACAAGAAAACCACAGCAGTCAACAGGCTTTGCTTGGTATGTGGGAAAGGAGGGCACAGAAGCCGAAAGACAATGGCTTACCATGGCCACATGCAAGCCGAATTCTGTTGCCCAGACCTGCGTCTGTGATCTCTAACACCAAAGCCACAGGCACTCAATATTAAGATGGAAAATGCGACCTTGTACTGAAATCACATGTGCTATATAATGTGAATAGTGTTTTTCACCGTGAAAGAATATAAGCATTGTTCTGTAAAATGTATCTTTTTAAAAACTTCTCTCCTTTTTTCCATCCCTCCAGCAGCTGCAAATTTTTCAAGCCTCCCTCCTCCGTCCCGAAGGCTATCTCAGATAAGGCGGCGGAGAAAGAGGACGCGAGACAAGATGTTCTCGGAAATAATGGAATGCACCCGCAATGAAAGAGCGCATTTGAATGAGCAGGACACGGTATCTAAGTACAGGCAAGATGCTAGTGAACGTGAGGTCATGAGGGACGCTTGAGATGAGAGGTGGCAGGCTGCAACGCTGGGGCTGCTGCGTGATCAAACGGACACGCTCCGGCGTCTGGTGGAGCTTCAGGAACAGCAGCAGGATAACAGAGTGCCGCTGCAGCCGCTGTATAACCTCCCTCCCCCCTCACCATGTTCCATAGCCTCCTCACCCAGACATGTAAGAACACAGGGAGGGAAGCTCCATGCACCCTCCCACTCCACCCCAGTGGACAGCCCAACCAAAAGGCTGTCATTATATTGAATTTTTTCAGTGGCCTTTTACTTCCCTCCTATCCTCCTCCCAAACCTCATCCAGGTTACCTTGTCAGTTCTCTCCCTATGTTTATAATCAATTAATAAAGAATACATGATTTTTAAACAATAGTGACTTTATTTCCTTTAAAAGCAAGCTATGATTTAAGAGGAGAGGGTGGTTTGCTTACAGGGAATGAGTCAATTAAGGGGGCGGGTTTTCAACAAACACAACTTTCACACCGTAGCCTGGCCAGTCATGAAACTGTTTTTCAAAGCTTCTCTGATGCGCAGCGCTTCCTGGTGTGATCTTCTAATCGCCCTGGTGTCTGGCTGCGCATAATCAGCAGCCAGGCGATTTGTCTCAGCTTCCCACCCCGCCATAAAGGTCTCCCCCTTACTCTCACAGAGATTGTGGAGCACACAGCAAGCAGCAATAACAATGGGACTATTGGTTTGGCTGAGGTCTGACCGAGACAGTAACGAGTGCCAGCGACCTTTTAAACGGCCAAATGCACATTCTACCACCATTCTGCACTTGTTCAGCCTGTAGTTGAACAGCTCCTGACTCCTGTCCAGGCTGCCTGTGTAGAGCTTCATGAGCCATGGCATTAAGGGGTAGGCTGGGTCCCCAAAGATAACTATAGGCATTTCAACATCCCCTACGGTTATTTTCTGGTCCGGGAAGTAAGTCCCTTGCTGCAGCCGTTTAAACAGAGTAGTGTTCCTGAAGACGCGAGCATCATGAACCCTTCCCGGCCAGCCCACGTTGATGTTGGTGAAACGTCCCTTGTGATCCACAAGTGCTTGCAGCACCATTGAAAAGTACCCCTTGCGGTTTATGTACTGGGTACCCTGCTGCTCCGGTGCCAAGATAGGGATATGGGTTCCATCTATCGCCCCACCACAGTTAGGGACTCCCACTGCAGCAAAGCCATCCACTATGACCTGCACATTTCCCAGAGTCACTACCTTTCGTAGCAGCAGCTCAGTGATTGCTTTGGCTACTTGCATCACAGCAGCCCCCACAGTAGATATGCCCACTCCAAATTGATTCCCGACTGACCGGTAGCTGTCTGGCGTTGCAAGCTTCCACAGGGCTATTGCCACTCGCTTCTCAACTGTGAGGGCTGCTCTCATCCTGGTATTCTGGCACTTCGGGGCAGGGGAAAGCAAGTCACAAAGTTCCATGAAAGTGCCCTTACGCATGCACAAGTTTCGTAGCCACTGGGAATCGTCCCACACCTGCAACACTATGCCATCCCACCAGTTTCCCGGGCCCAGAATCGGCGTTCCACGGCTATAACCTGCCCCATTAACAGCATGATCTCCAAAGCACCGGGGCCCGCAGTTTGATAGAATTCCATGTCCATGTCCTCATCACTCTCGCCGCCGCACTGCCGTAGCCTACTCCTCACCGCCTGGTTTTGCAGGTTCTGGTTCAGCATAAACTGCACGATAACGCGCGAGATGTTTACATCTTACATCTGTCTTGAGCTGAGTGGGCTCCATGCTTGCCGTGGTATGCCGTCTGCACTGTTCACCCAGGAAAAAGGCGTGAAACGGTTGTCTGCCGTTGCTTCCCTAGAGAGGGGGGAGGATGTACCCAGAACCACCCGCGACAATGTTTTTGGCCCCATCAGGCATTGGGATCTGAACCCAGAATTCCAATGGGTGGAGGAGACTGCGGGAACTATGGGATAGCTACCCTGTTTCCCCGAAAATAAGACAGTGTCTTATATTAATTTTTGCTCCCAAAGATGCGCTAGGTCTTATTTTCAGGGGATGTCTTATTTTTCAGAAATGAAAAATGCCTTATTATCGGTGGATGCCTTATTATCGGGGAGGTCTTATTATCGGGGGGATGCCTTATATTACAACGAGAGGCAAAACTGTAAGTAGGCCTTATTTTCGGAGGATGTCTTATTTTCGGGGAAACAGGGTACCCACAGTGCAACGCTCCGGAAATGGACGCTAGCCCCGGTACATGGATGCACACCGCCGAATTAATGTGCTTAGTGTGGCCGCATACATTCGACTTTATACAATCTGTTTCCAAAATTCGAATTATATAAATTCGGATTCATCCCGTAGTGTAGACATACCCCCAGTCTCAGTCCAGGCAGCCATTGCATTTAATTCTCCCAAACATTCCTGGCTTCCCAAGACTTCCTTCTACTGCCTTTTCAAAGCCAAAGTATAAGACAGTAAATTCTCTGCTAGTTTTCCTGCAGCCCAAGTCCTTTGGAAATCTTCCCTTTTCCCAAACAAAAGAGGTCAGGGCACTAACAGCCCTTTGCTCTTTTATCCTCAGAGCAGAACAATAATAATAAAAAATAAAGATATAGTCAAGCTGCAAGCAAACAGCATTAAACATATAGTAGACTTGAAATCAGGTTGGTTGCATCTCCTTGGTCAGAAGCAAACCTCTGCCAGGGTCCGGACACACAGGACTGCTCACCCACTCCCAGCAACCTCTGACTTCCTTTTCCTTATAAATGCTCCCAGAAGGTTAACAAGCTCCAGCTGCTTCCTGTCCCTTCTGATAGAATCACAGAATATCAGGAGCTCATCTAGTCCAACCCCCTGCTCAAAGCAGGACCAATTTCCAGACAGATTTTTGCCCCAGATCCCTAAATGGCCCCCTCAAGGATTGAACTCACAACCCTTGCCATCCTAGTGTGGAACTGTAGGATTTTCTGACCCACCCACCATCTTGCCACCCTTACTCCCAGAGGAATGGTACATTGTCATAGGATAACAATCAATGGGTTTATGTTTTCTTGATTCTAGGAAAGGAGGAGCTCATGCTTTATTAGTGAAGTTGAAACAGCTACTGCACGTTGATGGAAGACACTCTGATGACCAATAAATTAATTGGATAAGACACTCTGATGTCACTATCAAAGGGGTGAATTGGTTGCATTATCCTACTCCTATGTTGTTGGGTTTTTTTGTCCATTAGAATCTGAATAAGATTTGAAAGGTTTTGGTTTTTGAAAGGAGATTATAATCTTTTGCTCAAAGAACAGTCTGCTTAATTGGCAACCCTACTAGGCTTTATTTCCTATGAAAAAACATCTGAACTGAAAGTGTTGAATGTCTCCAAACATCATTTTCTAGATTATAGTGTGTCATTTTCTACTTCTGCTATGAATAAAATGGCATTAACTGTCATACATTATCCTTGATAAACCCCTGCAGATTTGCATTGAGGATGCAACAATACAAGTATTCTCCAGGTATAAAAAAAAATCAACTTCTGAATTATATTGTTCATTCCTACCTTCTGGTTTGATAGCTAAGAAGAACAAAATGTCTAAAATGGATTATAGGTCATGCAAGAATAGGTATTTCCCTTTTATGTTTTCAATCACTCACAAGGGCCTCTGTAACTAAACTATTAGCTATTGAAACAATAATAGAAGGTATCCTCAGGGGAGCTAATTGGACAAAGGAATCAACTTTTAGGCTTCATAAAAAACTGCTGGTTCAAAGATATTGTTACATGCTTTAAATGAAGCAGTAAAGAGTCCCTCAACTAAAAATTATGACTTTTCTAATAAACAAAAATAATTAGGATATTAATTAGAGACAAAGACAAGATATTATGACCCCTTCTGACACCATACTGTTTTAGGCTCACAAATATCTCTAAGAAATTATTTTAAGATCACAAATATCTCTAAGAGGACCCCCGATCAAATTTTTGGCTGTATTATCTGGCCAGAGGAACAGAATAAAAAAAATCTATTTCCTTTTGTGGATTGTTCATATTTTGAATTATGCTGAGTCAAATTGTGCCAGAGGGGGATTAAAATATTGAACTGGAAACAAAGAAAAGATTTAGATATTTAAGGGTGCTAGGTTAAAGTCCTGTATGCTAGGTGTTCTGCATTGTGGGAGGAGGGGGAGTTTAAGAGGCAGGAGTTGTTGGGAAGGTTGTTTTTGTTTTTTTGTTTTATGTTTTTTAAACACAGTCTGAAGATATAAACCTGCCTCTGTCTCGGATTCATTTTTCTTTCATATACTTTTGGAAAATTATACACTCAACTTTCCAAATCATGTTCTTCGAAGTTTTGAGATGCAGTAGAAAATAGTCTCACTTTTCCCTCAATAAATGGATGTTAAGAAACTTTAGTAGTAGTAATGAGCTACTCAATAGTTTGGTGAGAAGTATGAAAAGAATCCATCTTCAGCCTTGTGTAGCTACAGGGAGTATCAACACACAATTTGTCTTATAATTAAATATTTTTTAAAAAAATAAACATTATTTATCCAGTTAACCTTTGCTGGTGAGTTTCTATGCCACTAGCTACTGCTGCTCCAGTATCCTGTACCTTTTAAATAGTTAACTATTAGCAGCTGCATTTCTGTAAGATGTACCTGAAACATATGGCAACCATCATGTATCTAATGTACAATGACAATATTCGAAATAACCTCAGTATTTCTCAAAAACAGCCTTAAATAAAGGTAAGAGATGCTAAAAGTGGTAAAAGTGCACTGTAAAGTGAATGAGACGCATCCTAGTATACCAGCTACCACATAGCTTTTGGTTTACTCCCAGAATTCAAAAGCAGAGCTGTTAGAGCATTCTGGATACTGCCATATAAATTAATAACCCTAGCATCTCACTTCACACTTCTAGTATATACACCTTTCATTAAAAAATCTCAAAGCACTTAACAAATGATAACTATTCTCCACAACACCCATTTAAGGTTAGTAAGTATTGTTATCATTCTAGAGATGGAGAAACCTAGGCACAGAGAGAATACATGACTTGCCTATGATCGCAGCATCAGTCAGCATCAGAGCTGAGTAGAAAACCCAAACTCCCAACTCTAAACAATAGACAGATTTCGGCTTTTTGTTCCCACAATTCCCTCTTCTCAACATTGCAGGAGAGACTCAGAATAATGTTTTATATCATCATCCACTATAGTAGCACATGAAACTTGAATGATCAAGAGCTGTTAAAAATTGAAGTCTGTTATAGTGCATCACTTGAAAAAAATTGTAAAAAGCAGGTAAAACTTGGAGAAATAAAGATAACAGGCCAACTCAAAAAAAATGTACATGGCACTAAAAGACAAAGAAAGCTACGATAGACTAAAGCTTTTGTCCTTTATAAACCCTTTTCTGTCCCACTGCTGATATCTCCAGTTACCAAAACTATTAAGCCCAAGTTTAATTTTCAAAGAAGCTGGGTACCTAAATCCTAGAGCACCAATGTAAGGCTTAATCAAACGCCAAATATCAAAATTCAATAAACAGAGATATTAATAAAAAACAGGGTGAAATCTTCAAAACTAAAGTGTTAACAACAAAAAATAAATGTAGTATTTGGCCCATCACCACATTAAAAAAAAAGACTTTCAGAACAATTTTGGACATTCAGTCAGAGATTGACCACATCAGGTTGACGTCAAACTCAATAAAGTGGAAGGTAATGGTCTCTGATTGTGGAACTTTTTAATATCCTTACTAGCTGGTCAACAAGTCAAGAGCTGTTTGAGGCGTTACAACAGCAGAGCATGCAGAGTTAAAGTACTGCAACAGCAGTCATTGGGAAAGAAAGAAGGTAAAAGGGTAAGGGACTGTAGAGAATGGCAGAGTTTGATCAGACACCCACTAAACCTATTCAGATCATCTTACTAGGCTTCAAAAATGAGCCCTCTCCTTTGCACCCAAGAGCATAATCCTGGTATAAACCCAGTGTATTCCTATCCCTTGGTATTAGGGCTTCAGCCCAGAACTTTCATATCATTCGTGGTTGCTCCTACAGGTCTGTTAAATGTTAAGCACCTGTTTCCTCCTAAATAATGGTGAGTAGCAATTTATTTCAACCCACAACACCAAACTGCTAATATGGGGGACATGCTTTTCCCTCCCTTTGTCATTTATCCTCCATTTTGTCTGCTTCTCCCTCTCTATTGAGCTCTGTGTGTATTTCGGCCACTCCCCTTCTTCTTTGTTTGTTGCCCATCCACTTCTGTTTTCTGTCTCCTTGCTTGTTTTATTTCCTCTCTCTCCATGTTCTTCACTGGACCCTGCCTTAACTCAGCTGAAAGCTGAAAAGGACTGAACTGGGCACAGTGAAATTTATAAAACCCAAGATAATTTCACTGATTACTGTACTCATTAAGAGAAGCTGGATGCTTACCATTTTTGAAAAATCAGGCCATTTTACTTAGGGGCTTACATATGGTCTCAGGAACCATAAATTTAGATGCCAATTTTTTTTAGACTTTGGTCTTAACCTAGACACTTTGTTATGGTACATGTCTTTTTTATTATTACAGTGCCAAACAACCACTGCAGATGGACAACGTTTGTACCTTTCTTGCAATGGAGTATTGAAATATATGTGGATCATACTCTCTGAACAATTGACATTTAGAATAATCTTGCTCTCTATACCCTGCCTGCTCACAACACTAGCACTCCAATAGAAAGACAGAATAGTGTGATAAGAATGCTTGGTGTTTTTGCAGAAGCACACAAAAAGTTCATTGTTGGAAGGCTGCCCAGCATGGATTTTATCTGTGTTGCAACTCTCTAAATTGCTGAGAGATTAGGACACAATTAAATTCTTAACAAGTCAACTTTGACAATACAACTTTACAAGGTACTTTGTAAAGCAGTTCAGACTCAAAAGTGACACACTCTTAAGGATTGTCTACTCAAGCATTTAGTTTGCAGCAAACTGGGGTGTGACTCTACCCAGCACTGCTGCACATTAACTTTCCCATGGACCCCGCTGACATGCACTAACAACTCCTTCATATGCGTTGATCTACTCCACTTTGAAACACAGGGTCCACATGGACAATTAGTGCACGGCAGGCTACTATGGGGTAGATTTACACCCCAGTTTGCTGCAAATTAAATGTAAACAACACCTTAAGCTGCTACTGTATATTCTGGCAGAACGGAGAATGTCATATTGGATTCTATGTGTTTTTTTTTTTTTAAATACCAGAAATTAAGGGAAAAAAAACAGTATTTTTTTCAGTAATCCATGTAATAGCATTGATAGCTTTCCCCTCTAGCTCTGCCGCTGTAGTAGGGTTACCATATTTTAATTTTAAAAAAGGAGGACACTCCACGGGCCCGGCCCCACCCCAACTCCGCCCCTTCCCCGCCCCTTTCCCAAAGTCCCCACCCCAACTCTGCCCCCTCCCCTGAACGCTCCGCCCCCTGCTCCTTCCCCTCCCCTGCTTCCCGCGAATCAAATGTTCGCGGGAAGCCTGAAACAGGGAGGCAGCAGGTAAGCTGGGGCAAGGGGCGGCACGGCCCAGTGGCTTCCTCCGGCGGCCGGCCCAGGCCAAGAGGCTCTGGCCCTGGCATCTCCCGCCCGGCTCGGGCCCTGGGGCACTGGCCCCCAGCCGAGCACCGCCGGCCCCGCACCGCCGAGCACCGCCAGCCCCCGGCCCCGCACAGCCAGCCCCGCACCGCCGGTCCCGCTGGCCCCGCAGCGCCGGCCCTGCACCGCCGGTCCCGCCGGCCCCTGGCCCCGCACCGCCGGCCGAGCACCCCTGGCTCCGGCCTCCCTATTTTCCCGGACATGTCTGGCTTTTTGGGATTTCCTCCCGGACAGGGATTTGAGGCCCAAAAAGCCAGACATGTCCGGGAAAATCCAGACATATGGTAACCCTACGCTGTAGTTAGCTAATAAAACTATTCACAAAGCTAAACTGACATCATCCATGATACTGGTGGACAAATAAAAATGCCATATTAATTCACTTCCAACAGAAATACAAGGAAAAAGACAGGAAATTCAATTCCCTCCCTTCAGACCATTTTCAAGTGTTTCAGACTTAAGGGGATAGTTTTAAATTTACTTTTTTAATTGCAAAAATGTCAGTTATGTAATAAAGCACTTTTTAAATAGTATGTGTGTCCTGAAATTTTCTTTAAAGGATTATTGTTTTTAAAAAATTAAAAATTCTGTTCTCCAAAGTGTCTTAGACCTGGAGTTTTTTGTTTGTTTTTTAATTTCACAAAAATTTTGAAATTGTTTCCATTTTGTGGTGTTCAAAATGAATCCATTTTTTCAAAATTTTAAATGTTTAGTTTTGATCAAAAGTTACTGGAACTTTCTGTTTAATCGAAAACTGTGGGGTTTTTTCCAATAGAAAAATGTGAGCAATTCCCATAAAAATCATTGATAAAAAGTTTAAAAAAAAAAAAAAAATCACAAAACCGAAAAAAGCTTTTTAGTCAGTTATTTACATCATACACACGCTTAAAAAAAAAAATAGAAAGATCTATCTGTAGAGAAAAAAACAATTCACCTGAAAAATTTCAACCAGATCTTATGTTTACAGGATTCTACCAGCAAAAAAGAGTTGGAGAAACCGAAGAGTACCAATGAGTGAAAATCAGAATTTCTGTCCCCTGTCCCCTTTCATTTTTTTCCCCAAGTCTGGAAGAAAGGTTGAAATATAAAATTTCCAAAGTTGCAAAAAATTTTGAAAACCATAAATGTTTTGTCTTGACATTTTTGAAACATTTTGATATTCAGGGAATAGTGTTGTAAAGAGCTTGAATTGTTTTACTGGGATACAATTAGAAATATGTAAAATTACAAATTTAAGCTATTTGTGCTTGCTCTAAAAAGTGATATACCGCATTTTGCAATACAATGCAATTTCAAATGTCATATCCAAGCCTGAAAATCAAGGTTTATGATTAACATAGCACCTCAACTTAGCTATAGCAGAAAAACCCAAGAGCCAAATCCTGCTCATCTTTCTAATTCACTTAGGCAATTTTGAAAATTCCACTCATAGTGTATTTACAAGAGTAATGTAATGTTTTACAAACAACCAATTTCTCAGACAGTCCCCCATCTGAAACTCTTTCATTACGATTTTTCTCTTTCTTAAAAATTACACTTTTGTTGCAAGAAATTAGGGCAAGGAATGATATTGAGAGACGAATGAATAGCAGCTACAAGGAACAGCAGGTGTCCATTCAAAAAGCACCTCTCATTTCTACCACAATTATTTTGTTCTTCTGAAAGCACAGTAAGATGAACACTTATTAATATTTTACTAGCTAGAGACCTACACTTATCCCAGTTGCATAAGTAAATGCCATTCGACAGATGAGGAAATATTTCATGTCCATGCACAATTTTCACAGTCATCTGCAACACATTTACTCCAGCCAACATGCCACTAAGTAGTTATGCCAGCTCTACAATTATGTTTGTGCCTTCCCCACAAAAATAATTGGCACAAGAGCCAATGGATCCAATTAATCTCTTATGAAAGTTTCTTAGCTTCAATGGACTTATACCTGGGATAAATCTGACTCTTAATCTTTATTTTTGATGTAAAAAGAAAATACGAATATATTTTCTGGACCAAAAAATAAAAATATTGTTTGAAAGAAAATTTTAAATCAGTTTAAGATTATTTTCCTTAGTAAATTAAAACTCATGAAGAATACAACCATTCAAATGCATAAGAGTGAATACATCATGCAGATGTTTGATCAGGTATAGCTAGCAAATGTTTCTATTTTGACTTCCTGCATCATGACCAGTTAACTAACAAATGAGGCATCCTGCAAAGCTCTTGATCCTGTAAGTTGCTCTGTATAGGTTATGGGGTCTGCCTAGATGGAGCAGCCTGCAGGATCGCTGTATCGCACAAATTATGTTAGTTGACACCTAAAAGGAAAACAAACATGCCTATGGCCAACATAGTAACTGCAATTTATAACTGCTGAATATGTGCAATTAATGTTAAAAATCAAAAACAACATACAATCAACTTACTAGCATGTTTATCTGCAAGCATTATAAGGCTGTTGGAAATGTCTCGTCGTCTGTAAAAGCACACAACTTTTGCTTCCACATTGCCATTAGCAGTCTAGAAAATAAAATAAATTAGTCAAGTCAGGGTCTGTCCTCACTCTACTGAATTGTTAGAATCATATGTACCCAATCCTCCAGGATTTAATCACATTGACTACATCATGACTGCTTGTGTGATTTAGAACTATCCAGGTGAGTACTCACATAAGTAAGGGTTTCCAGGAGCAAGCCCATACTAACTACAGCTCACTTCATCAAAGCATTTATACTGACTGCAAAAAATTACTTATAGTATTATTTTGTAACTAGGACTAATGACAATTTCATTTTAAGGTAAGAATTCTTTAGAAAACCTATATATATTAAAAGCTTATTTAACATTTCTTTTTAATTCCTTTTTTGTAAGCAAATGTGCATTTCAAATTACTATGTCAATTTCATTTAAACTATGTTCAATATAACCCATTAAAGTTTATTTGACAAATTCGCTTACTTCAGTTAACTAGATGGAAAAATTACTTACCTTACAATTCTCCTTTGAGGATATTATCTTGCAGGATTCTTACTACTGGGGCTTAGCTCTGGCTGGCAATATTCTGCTAACACTTAAAGAATTTTTAACATCTCTCTCCTCCTGCATCCTTCTGTCTTATTCCTTATACACTATTCACTGTCTCATCCTCCTGTTTCATTTACAATTTCTGCAGTGAACAAAGAAGGGCCCCTATAGGCAGCAGCCTCATTCACGGTGAAAAATGCTCATATGTAGTAATAATCTTGTAAAAGACATGCCAGTAATTTTTTGTGTGACTTCCATCGCCCATGAACAACTTCAACTATTCAAAATCATGAGCCCATAGTTCATACCCCATGTTTTCATGCTATGGGAATAAGAGTCAAAATCCAGTGCAATAGTTCACTATGTATATTAAAAATTAGCAGTGTTCCAACCGTTTACATACTCTCTTTAAAATAGATTCATGAGACAGTTGAGAGTTTCGCCATGTTTTAGTAGTTGTTTTTTTAAAAGATATGTATGTATAATGTCTAATAAACAAAATAAAAACATGTTTTTTCAGTTTTCTTTCTTCTTAATTTGATGCCCTTAACACCTGAAAGATACATACTTCCCCATTAGGAATCTGGACTAAATCCTAGAAACCACTCTGTTTTAAAAATCAATAAATGACTGTGCCCTACATCCCACCAACAAGATTACATTATGGCAATCCAGTTTAAAGGTAATAAACATTACATTTAGAACATTATTGGAATCACTTCATTTACAGCAAATAAAACCTACTGTATTCCAATAGAAGTCCAAACTGATTATAAAATGTGTGAGGTGCAAGTATTAGCTGAGTGGCAGTGGTCTCAGATCGCTCTAAAAATTAATACAGAGGAAAGAACAACAGGAAGACCCCTTGCCCATTACCAAATGTTGTGAATTACAAATAGGTTTTAAAAAACATTTTTTTTTAATTTATATTTTGATACTACAAAATATACTTTAGTTTCATCATTTATTTTGATATGAGAAATTTACTTATAAGTGTTGATAATAGTTCTTTATAGCACACTAGTAAATAAACTGCCAAATGTTTTATAAAAATAATATAGTCTCCGTAACATGAGACTTCACGACAGGGCCTTCATGCTTCCCCATACTGCCACCTCAAACAGCCTCAATCCTGCCATGGGAAAACTTTCCCTAAGGATGAAAGTAGAGAGTTGAGTCTCCATGGCCATTCAAATCTCTGGTGCCTATTCAAAGACTGCCAACAAAGGGTGCAAACAACTTCAGTGGCGTTGCAGTTTTTATTATCTGGACATCTATCCATTGGGAACTGTCTGAGAATCCCAAGTCATTTCTCATATGCCACTGAACATTAAATGGTGAGAAATTATGGTAATTACCATCCTGGGCTAGATCATCAGAAAGGTGAAATAATTCATGCCACTACCAATCTCCTGAGCATACAGGCCCATAGCCTTGTGGAAGGTTTGGTTTTGGATTTTTAAAAAGTAGAATCATCCTTATCACGATGTACTGGCTGTTTTTCCACATAGTGCAAAATTATAAGAGATCACATAGTAATATTTCAGTATAAAGTACACACAAATCTCCAAAACAACACAGCATGTTTATGGAAATCATTCAAGAGCTAGGAAAATACTGTTTGGGTTTTAAGAAGAACTACGCATTTGCACTAGTCTGGGAGTTACATCAGGTTTTATAAAGTAGTGTATAGGATTTTTACATATTCATGTACCTTGTTAAGTTCTTCTATTCGCCTGATTAGATATGGATTGCTCGAGGAGTTTTCAAAATAAACGTAATCTGTAACAAAAGGCAGAGAGATATTTAATTATTTCAAAAGCAGTATTTGTAAAATATTGTTTTTGTCAATGCACAATTCCCCTAACTCTAGAGGTTTGTAAAAAGCAGGTGCTTCAATCATATTCAATGCCAGATGTATATTTCGATTATTTCAACATTTTGAATATTTGTTGAGTTTTGAATCAATAATCTCATAACTCTTGGGATTAACTAAACAGAATCTCATTAAGGCCCTGATTCTGCAAAGATACATGTGTTTAACTTTACACACTATGAACATTCCCAGTGACTGTAAAATTAAGTATGTGCATAAATCTTTGTAGGATCAAAGCCTACAATGCACTTCACTAATCCACGTACTTTATAAATCTGCTTTAAAAACTGGCAGTCTCCCACAACCTCTTAGCAAACAATTTACCCTCGGTGTACTGTATAGTGCGGTTTGGTATTACTGAGACATTGCTATTTTTAGAAAATATGCTACTGTACATTGACTAGCCAATTTGGAAGTATTAATAAGTACAGTAGTCCAGATAAATGAACAAAGTACTTTTGTGATGCATCATACTTGCTTTTGCTGACATCCCAGTTCAGTAAATAATTTGCAAAACACGGTAATTGGCAATAAATCTCCCAGTCACTAATGTTCATTAGTGAGATTCTTCTGTACTTGAATATGACAGCTAGTTTCATAGCTACAAAAATATTTTCAAAAGGGACAAGGAAGACTCTTCAGCTTCACATGGCCAAAAGTTTATTGATCACCCATAATGATGAACAAAAATAACATGTTTCCCTCAATCCAGTCTCTCAAAACCTATTTTTCTTGGAGAGTCTCACAGAAGATGCTCCACAAAATTCAAATAATACTTTGCATTTATATCTGAATGAATCTTATTTGCATCCTGCACTAATGTATGAATTTACCACTATGGAAACATGGTAGAATTAACGCATGGAAAAATAGTGGACATACAGAGGTTAACCTGCCCAATAATCTTACATCTCCAATACTAGCTTCAATAAAAGGGGGGAAAATGAGAAGGGGGATGGGAGTTAGAAAAGGAATGTACGGTTAATTCATCAAAAATATATATGTAATCATTGTGTGTTACATGCAGTGGGAGAGGGGATGGTTTAGCAGGTCTAAGCTAGTGGTTCTCAACCTTTCTCATACTGTGATGCCATGTTACAGCAGAAAACATTCCGGGACCCCTTCTCATTTAGTTATAATGAGAGGGTGGTTGCTACTTCCTGAAATGTTTTCATGTTCCCCTAAGGGTGAGAATCCAAAATCTAAGCAGCAGGGGCCAGACTATGCGAATCCTTGCCCAGACTTCATTAGGACTTTTCTTGTAAGGCTTACTCACATGAATAAGGGTGCACAGGCTCACAACCTAAATTCCCTCTTGGAGAAAGAGGGCTTGTTGCTATAACTACATCACAGAATCATAGAAATGTAAGATTGGAAGAGATCTCAATAGGTCATCCCGGCCAATCATCTGCACTGAGGCAGGACTAAATATTATCTAGCCCATCCCTGACAGATGTTTGACTAACCCTGTTCTTAAAAACCTCAAATGATTAAGATTCCACAAGCTCCTGCAATTTCTAAATCTCCTTTGCTGTAATTTAAGCCCATTACTTCTTGTCCTGTCCTCAGTGCATAACGAGAAAAATGTATCATCATCCTCTTTATAACAACTTTTTACACATGCCTCCCCCAGTCTTCTCTTCTTCAGACTAAAAAACATCAATTTTTTTCAATCTTTCCTGATAGCTCATGTTTTCTAGACCTTTAATCATTTTTGTTGCTCTCCTCTGGTCTTTCTGCAATTCATCCACATCTTTCACAAAGTGTGGTGCTCAGAACTGGAAACAGTATTCCAGTTGACGCCTTATCAGAAGGGTGACCATACATCCCATTTTGGCAGGGGCAGTCCCTTTTTTAGGCCCTGTCCCAGCCGTCCCGACTGTTTTAACAAAACTGAGTATTTGTCCCATTTGCTCTTGATCATCTGTTAGCAAGCAAATGGGAAAAATGCAGTTTTGTCAAAAAAGTGGGGTAGGACCCCTAACGGGGTGTGAAGGAACATGTGGGGGAAGTGTGGGCCAGTGGCAACTGCAGCCCTGTGCTGGAGTGAGGGCTAAGGAGATCAGCTCGGGCCAGGCATCCTGCCCCGTGTTCAGGGGGAGGCCTCAGGCGGCTCCACGCATGGGTGGGCAGCGGGGCTCAGAGGAGCAATCCCATGTGTGGGGAGAAGGGTGCTTGTGAGCGGGCTGCGCTGGGGCTTGGGCCAGCCCCACACACAGGGAGGGAATTCAGTCCAGCCCTGCATGGGCGAGACACAGGCAGGGCTCGGAGGGCTCCTCTGTGCAGACATAGGGTGTGCACTATGCCTCGGGCTGGCCGGGGATGTCCCATTTTTCCTTTGAGAAAATATGATCACCCTGCTTATCAGTAGAGAGGGAAAATTACTTCTCGTGTCTCACCTATAACACTCCTGCTAACACATCCCATAACAACTTTTTTTGCAACTTTACCACATTGTTGACTCATATTTAGTTTGTTATCCACTATAACTCCCAGATCCTTTTCTGCCATAGTCCTTCCTAAGCAATCATTTCCCACACTGTATTTGTGCAGTTGACCTCTTGGGAGGGACAGACAGGATGGAATTGATTTCACCTTCATCACTTTTACGATCTTTAATTCAGACCTCGTTAGCATGTGATCTGACAAAACCAGGACACTCATGGGCCCTGTCCAGTCTTTGTCCTTTGTCTCATCCCTGATACGCATTGTAGGATGCTGGTTTGGGGAGTGATTGGGAGAAAAATGCTACTGAACAGTGAGATGGTATGGAAAAGCTAACTTCAGCTTTTCCTTTGGCACCAATCATATAATTGTAAACACTGCACAGGGCATTTTATTGTGGGGGAGTGGAAAATTGTTATTGCTTGTGTTTTTCCACAGCCTCCTTTAGTCTTTAACTGGCCTCTATCTCCCCTGTGCCAATGCACCCTGCACCTAACACAGTGGTTCCCACAGGAGCCAAGCTGATGGGTGGCAAGATAACAGCAACCCAACTTGACTTATTACTTAACTTGGGGGGAGGAATGGGGAGAGGGTATATGGAAACTTTTCCTTACAGGTAGCCAAAGACACTAGGCAATAATAAACAAGGTGAGACGTTTCTGTGCTGCAGAAACCTCTGGATGGACACAGGTTGCCCACTCCCATCAGGCCTGAGCAATGTTGGTTTGAGCCTGGCCCTTTCCTCCTTCCTGGCGGGGGGCTACTACTGGATAACTTTAGCACATCCTGGGGCGGGAGAAGTGGCCTCCTTCCCGGTCCTCCTGGGAGACCATCTCCCCATTTCTTCTGGGAGATGCTGCCCCTGTTGCATCCCCTGGTGGTGGCTGGTTGCAGACAACATGTGATCGCCTCTTAGGCAGCCTACTGAGCCCGCTCCCATTGACCTTTGGGGGCACTGCCCTGCCCTTTTCCCTCCCCCAATGAAGGGGCCTGCGGCTCCTCTCCCCCCCCCGGGGGGGCAGAGGATGCTCCCCACCTTCCCTCGCGGGGGTGCTGCCGCCCCTGTCCTGCTCTGGGGGGCTGAGCCCATTCCCCCTGCACAGGCAGAGGGCTGGGCTCCTTCGTCTCCGGGGCGGGGGGGCGGCCTCCTTCCCCTCCCCAGGCCCCACTGGGGGCCCCCCGGGGGCGTGGGGCGCTTGCTCCCTGGGCTGGGCGTGGGGGGGCTGGGGTGTGCGCCAGGCTCCCTCCTCCCCAGCACGCTGCGCACAGCGCACGCCCGGCCCGGGGGGCAGAGCCCGGGCGGCAGGGCCGGCGCTCCCCGGACCCCACATACCTCCCACTCGGTACATGTTGGCCGCCATGTCTGCGCTCCGCGCCCTGCTCCTCCTGCCGCCTGGGCCGGGCCGGGAAGGAGCGGCTCGCTCTGCCCCCCCTCCCCGCCTCGGGCCCCGCCGCCGCCGCGGCCCTCCCCGGAGCTGCCCGGCGCGGGGCGCGGCAGGGCAAGGGTTAAAGAGCCGCCGGGCCCGGAGCCCTCCTGGGTTGCCCGTGTGGGGACGCGAGCGGCGCCAGCGCACGGATAGCCCTGCCCGGGCGGACGCTGCACCAGCGCCGTGTCCCGCTGCGCATCGGGGGAGGAGGGGTTAAAAGTTTCCCTCGTGGTTCTGGCCCCAAAAGGACAAGCGAGGACGGAGTCCGTTTGCTTGGGGGGCATTGGCGGGGGGGGCATTGGGGGCAGGAGTGCATTGGTACATGGGTGTGCTGGGGCTGGGGGCAGGAAGTGCATTGTATGTTGAGGGTAAGTGTATTAGCATATGCAATGGCAGAGCAAGAGGCTATGACTATGGGTGTGTTTCTGTGTAGGAATCTGCCCCTGGATAGGGGGTGTGGTGTGGGCATAAGTATGGAGGAGCCTGTGGGTGGATGGGAGTCCATGTGAGTGTGTTTCTGTATATAAGTGAGTCGCAGATCAGCACAGGTGAGTGTAGAAGTGTGACAGCAGTGAGGGTGTGCGTGCTTGTGCATTGGACAATGTGCACCTGTACACAGATGCATTGGAATATGTGTCTGTGCGTGACAGTTGTGCTTGGGGGGTGAAGCTGTGCATCAACATGGGTCAGTGTATGTGACTGAGTGTATATTCTTTTGTGTGTGTTCATGCATGGGTATCTGTGAGCTTGTATGCCTAGATGTGTCTGAGTTTGTGCATCTATACCATATGTGCATTTAGGGTGACCAGATAGCAAATGTGAAAAATCAGGATGGGGGTGGGGGGTAAGAGGAGCCCATATAAAAAGAAGTCCCAAATATCAGAACTGTCCCTATAAAATCGGGACATCTGGTCACCCTATGTGCATTTGTGTACACAAACAGTATGTATGCTACCCCTCTGAAGCGTTTAAATCCAGCATTTCCTTTGAGATAGTTATTGTTACACTTCAACTGTCCCTTGATTTAGATACAATCATAGTACTTTCCAATGAAAGTTGGTGTTCTCTCACTTTATTTCCATCAAAATATTGAATCACAAAACTGATCTAATCAATAATTATGTTTATCCTAAAGCAATTATACTTTGCAGCTTTCATATGATTCCCCAACAACTTTGCAAACATTTCAAATACTGTCTTTGTTGCACCCATTTTTATAACTATTATGCCAGTTATTGCTATACTCATTTACAGACAACCGGTCATACTTTTGTCTAAGTGATTTGGTCAAGCTCAGGCAGCAGCAGAGTCAGGACTTAATTAGAGCTTCCTGGTTCTTTGTCCCACTGGATCATAGTTTCTACTTAAAGTAATTAAATTCATGTTATCTAATAATGCATTCTATGCTGGGTTTTTTTCCACGTCTCTTGTTTGGGGTCTTAGTTCCATACTGTACCTCATGTTTTGTATACAGAGAGAGTGACTGTAATGACCATTGTGATTATCAAACATAAATTCTCCCATTGGGTAGCTATAATCATCAAAAAGAAGTTGCTTATCTATTTATTCACTGGAACATGTTAGTTTTTCTCATTTGTTTTTCCCTGATGTTAGGTTTGTTTGTGTGTTTGCTTGTTTGTTTAGCTGTAGGACACTATTCAGGACACAATCTGTCCTTCGGTTATACTGATAATCTCCTTTGCTTCTCTTAAACATATTAATCAAAATTTAGTGGCATATGAAACTTCTTGTGCTGTTTTTGGTAACACCGCTCATTGGTGAAAAGCATTCAGAAAAGTCTACAATATAGCCTAGAAAAGCTAATATAAAGACAAAGACTTCTAGCAGCTTATCTCAGAATCAATAAATGCTGAAGAATTGTTTACAAATCAAATTGATTCAGAAGTGTTTCCACAACATCGATATTTATGTAACAAAAATATACTTCTCCCTTATTTGAAATTTATTACATGGAAAAACAACCATTTTAACAGCTGGGTTCTACTTTGGCCTGTTGCCTTTTAAAAGAAAGACTTCTGTTTTTTTCTTACATACCATTCATTTCATATCCCAGAATTTCTGTTTGTGTATCTTGAGCATTTTCAAGCTGGCATCTCATTTCTTCCCTGATCTAAAGGGAAATGTACCGTAGAATTCAAGCTTCTGGGGGGGCTAGGGAAGAGGAATCACTAGCCATAATAAATATGAGTTTTTCTTGTCTTCAGTGCATATTTAAGCTAATCGCATGCCGACATCATTTTTTATTAAATGAGCTTGTGACTATTAGGTTAAGATTTCTCATATGTTGTTGAACAGTGCACTTTTCATTTCCTGAGTTACTGATTCCAATGGAAAACAAGAGCAACTCCGTGTTACTGCTGCTGCAACACATTAAATGAGTGCATGAAATCTAAAGAGCCACCTATCATCCCTCCGCCATTTAAAAAATAACCCCACATTTTGAAAGGGAAATCTGAATTCCTCATCTATCTTGCCCACAGGAAGATGACCAGGGATGCCCCCAGAAACTGTATTCCAAGAGCAGAAGCTATACTTCAGCATACGTTTCTCTGAACTGTCTGATGCTACAGTGGCACCTCACCTGGAATTCAAAAAAGAATCCTACTGCTTAACACTTCCAGTAGTGAATGATACAAAAGATTCAATAAAATGAAAGGTTCAAGAAAATGCAAGTATGCAAGCAAGGAAACAATTAATTCAGAGGGTTGATTAGGCTTGTTCCATGCAGTCAATACCACTCTTTAAAAGTGCCTTTGAGCTCCTTTCCTCAGTCCAAATTTGCACTGCAACACTAGATGAGTTTTACACATGTAAAAGCTCCAAAACTTGTCTCTCTCACCAACTGAAGTTGGTGCAATAAGAAATATTACCTCACCCACCCTTGCTTCCCCACACCCTTTCATTCTTACATTGTCTTTCAGGAGTCGGTCTCTGGGCTTTCCTTCCATGGGCAGGAAAGGTGAACTGAAGATTTACATTTATATGTGCTGAAGAATATACTTTTTTTGCTTCAAGCACATGGGAGGTGTAATGTCCTGAGGTTAGCCCAGAGAACCAATCCCAGGTTTTAGTCAGGGCCAGACTTCAGGAATTCCTGGGTGACAAAGCATACAGAGCATGCGTGATGAATAAAGTTTATGTACTTCAATATTAAGTCTCAGAAGTCAGAACCTGGTTCTCTATTTCTTCACACCTGAGGTCACTTACACCTGTCCTAAATGAATGGTAAATACCATACTGATTTTGTAGCATCACTTTACACATGTGTAAATGATTAAACAAGGTGTAAGGGAGTTGCAAATCCTACCTTCAAGGAACTCCCCAGACAGCTGAGGCATAATAGGGGTAGCAGACATACTCAGTTTTACAGCCTGTGTGTGTGTGTGTTTTAAGAGGCAGGAGTTTCCATACACATTTCAGCTGTATGAAGTGGCTGCAAATCCAGTGATACAGTTCTCTTTTTCCATGAGATCCACTAGCACAAAACTTAAATGAGCTCTGGGAATGTTCCATTGGGTTCTGAACTAAAATATAACAATGCAACCCAGATCCTTTATATAACTTGGTTTTCCTTCTGTATTTTTCCATTTTCTGTGATTAAGGCTCATGCAAATGCTCTGCCTTAATCCTATAATGAATTTTATTCAGCTATTAATTATAAACTTATTTCACTTGTCTGAAAAAAAGACAGGCTTTGGTGAAAAAAAATAAAAACCGAGCAGTTACAAAATCTGAGCACTGAGTGGAGAGTGTAAACCCATGTAAAAGCTATAAAGACATATTCAAAAACAGGTTAGACCAGTTACCATAACTAAAATGGAAAAGAGCAGGGAGTATTTTATCACTGGCATTGAAGGAGAAAGGAAACAGAAGATACATGGCTCTGCCCATCTGTGACCCAGAGGCCCATGGGTAGTTAACTGTTCTGTGTCAGCAACTCTTGTCAGGCCTAAAATACTCATTACCCCTAACACATGACTGTCATGATATATACCCAAAAGGTGGCACATAATATATCATTGGAGAACTAATAACTCACTGGTCATTAATATTTTTGCTTGGTGTATGTACAAACTGTACAAAAAGTTATAAATATGTGCTAGAATGATGTTCTTAAAATGTGTTTGGCAAGCAATGCATAAGCACGGTCTGCCTTATATAAAGGAATAGGGTAGCAGACATATTCAGTACATAATATTGAAGTACATAAATTACATGTGTATTTGCTTGTCTGACCAGCCTTGTCATCATGCAGAGACAGTGAAGGTACATTTACATATAAGATAAAATTATCAAGCTAACAATCAGAGGCGAGGACAGCATGGTATCTACATCCCAGCAGGAGAAAAATAACTTCATCTGAGACTACATTTCAAAGGTTTGTGGGTCTATAAAGACAAGGGGGTCTGAACCTTAAATGAAAAGCAATTAAATCAACTGATTGTATATCATATTACTGTATTATAAAAGGGTATCAAGTAAGGTCTTTTCTGAAAGCCTGTGACACACTGGTGATTAATATTATTGTTAAATGTGTGCATTAACATTATCTGAGGAAATATGGATACTCACTGATATTATGCTTTGAAGTCTGTGACCCATCATAGGGAGAAACAGGTTTTCTCCCAGACAGGAGGGAAGGCAGCTATCTATCTGTCTCCAATGTAAATTGAGCATTATGGAATCGAAACAATGGGAGCCCCATTTACATACAAATCAGTAGAAGGATGGGAAGTCAACCAGAAGAGAAGAACAGCAGGAAGCCTTCCTGCCTCTTGTAACGGAGTCGGTGATCTTTGGAAGATATAAGCAGAAACAGAAAGCCATCTTGATAACCATCACTTAAGGGATTCAAGGGCCTAGAGAGCACTTGAAATTACAGAACATGGGATCCTTCAATAAAGGGGGTGTTGAAGTCTCTGGGAACTGAGTTTAGTTAAGAAACTTGCATAGGCAAAGATTGTGACTTGCTGAAAATAATTTTTAATCTTAGGAGCATATTTTTTACTTTTGTTTGCTTGTGACACTTTCTATATTAATTCTTTATACTTGCTATCACTTAATCCTATCCCTTTTAAGTAAACTTGTTTTACTTTTACTATAAATAGGGCCCTACCAAATTCACAGCCATGAAGAATGCATCATGAAATCTGGTCTCCGCCAGTTGTGATGGGTTGGACACCCCCGTCCAGGATGCCACCTGATATACTGGAGTCCCACTGAGCCCAACCAGTGGGAGGATTCAGCTTGGGGATTTACCCAGCACTCACATGTAAACCCAAAATAATATTGTCTTTTGCTGTATAGAGAGATCTGTATAGTGCAAGCTCATAAAAATTGCCCCCTTCCTCAATGTGGAGGGAGATATGCACAGCTTCCCCTCTCCCCCGTATGAATTGCATAAACTGAGTTTTGGAATAAACAAAAAATAAGTTTCTTAACTACAAAAGGTAAATTTTAAGTGATTATAAGGGATAGCAAACAGAACAAAGCAGATTACTGAGCAAATAAAACAAAACAAAACACGCAAACTAAGCTTAATACACTAAAAAAACAGGTTACAAATAGTAATTTCTCACCCTAAATGTTGTTTTAGGCAGGGTGCAGAGTTTCTGCAGTGCAGAGTTCCAGTTATTTCTCTTCACAGGCTAGACCCCTATCTCAGCCTGGACTCAGCCCTTGCTTTTCCCCAGCTTAGTTTCTTTGTTTCTTCAGGTGTTTTCAGCTGTCTTCCTTCTTGGGCAGGGAGGCAGTGGAAAAGAGCGCTGCTTGACTCATTTCCCAGCTTTAAGTAGAATTTACATAAGGCAGGAAGCCTTTGTTTCCAGTGGAAAAATACCAGGAGTGTCCAAAGTGGTACTCCGTACCAAATGACATCATCACATGACTGTGCAGTGTTAAAGCAATCATGAGACAAGGTTTATCTGTAATGTCCACAGGAAGGAATTCCAGGAGTATGAGATCAACATCTTCAAAGACCCATCATCTTTGCTAATGGCTCATCCAGGCTAATTGCATACTGTCTTATGGGCATTCACCCTTACTTCTGTGCTACCTTCATAGTTGGGCAGCCAGAGAGTGCCGGCTGCTGACTGAGGGCCCAGCTCTGCAGGCAGCAGCACACAAGGGTAGCAATACCATACCATGCCATCCTTACTTCTGTGCTGCTGCCGGTGGCAGCTCAGCCTTCAGAGCTGGGCTCCCAGCCAGCAGCCACTGCTCTCCAGTTGTCCAGCTCTGAAGGCAGCGCCACCACCACCTGTAGCATTAAGGATAGCAGTACCACATACACCCCCTACAATAACCTTGCGACTCCCCCTCCCCACAACTCCTTTTTGTGTCAGGACCCCTACAATTACAACACCCTGAAATTTCAGATTTAAATAGCTGAAATCATGAAATTTACGATTTTAAAAATCCTATGACTGTGAAGTTGACCAAAATGGACCGTGAATTTGGTAGGGCCCTAACTATAAACCAATTCAGTGCTGTTATTGAAATAAGAGTGTTTGTTAAACGCTTGTTAAACTAATGAGCTGCAGTGTATTGTCTCTTTAAAGGAACAACAAACTTAATAACTAGGGAGGTGTTGGAGTCATCCTGCATAAAACAACTGAGCGGTGGAAGTCAGGGTGTGACCTGTATGCTTGTAGTCTGGCTGTTGGTGTCAGGGCTGTGAGCCACAGTGGCATAACATAGGCACCCAGAGTTGCAGGGCAGGTGGTGACACAACCCCTTACTGGTGTGGTATGAACCCTAAAGTGTCATACCATATATTCTACATTTTGTGAAAATAATCGTACCACAGCATCAACCACTCTGCCACTCTTTTCATTTAAAGAGAGCTGTGTATTTTATTGATGACATACAAGCAGTTTTCATTGTATTGTTTACAATGGCTAGAAAAGAAGCCATCTCTGCAAGAAGAGCAAATTCACTATGTGTTTGTTGTCTCATTCAGGCCTCACCTGGTTGCCTCTTTCACTGTAAATAAAGTAGTGATGTCAGAAGTAAATTGTATAAAGGGAATAAGTGTCTGTTAAGCTAACCAGGGCAGCATAATACTCGGTCTTTTTTTTTTTTTTTTTTAAATGCAGTAGTGAAATGTAGCCGACAAAGGCATAATATTCTACCAAGGAAAAAGTCTCACTTTTAGAATTTCTCAATAGAAAGTTTTCAAAAATCTCTTTTCACATGGGGGATTGGATGTTTTAGGGGATTGATAATGTGCTATAGAGCCTTTTATCCCTAGGTATCGGCCTTAAAGCCGAACCCAGGTTAGCAATGGCCAAATATAGTTCCCAATCATTGGCCATTCAGTGGCCTGTATAAAATGAGTTTGGTGAGCTCAGGCCAGTTCCCAAAAGTATTCTTATTACAGACAACCACTGCCACCACCACCCTTTTTGCCATCTCAGAAGGGAGATTAAGGTTTCAAAAGGCTTGAACTATCCTTTCATCCTTACAAGTGGTCAGGTATTTTATCATGGGAAAGGAGGGGAACTTTCACTTCAGCTGTCACTCTGTGTTCCATTCTGTTCTAAATACAGAGCTTCAGTCCCCAGGGAATCTCACTCTAGCACCTTTCATCAGCAATAAGGTCTTGAACCTGCAAACCCTTGCCCATATTTACATGAGTGATCCTATTTATTTATGCACTTGAGTAAGGGATTGCAGGATCAGACTCACAATTCACTGGCTTAAAAATGCTTTTTAGATGTCTTGTTTATAAATATTCTCAGGTGTATGTTCAAAAATGGTTAACTTCACCATATCCCACATAATTTGGGGCAGTTTTTAACTACAAAAAAAAAAAAAAGTCCTCCACATGAGTGAATTTATAATATTGAAGGCCTTGCAATTTCTTACATTCATGCCATTCTTATTAAAGAGAATGGAAGCTTTGAGCCCCAAACCCTGCAAGGTGCTGACCACCTCCTGGGAGGTGTTTGGCACCTTGACTGAGATGTGCTCAGCACTGTGCACGGTCGAGGTTCCTTAAAACATCCATTGACTCCAGTGAGAGTTTTACATGAGTAGGAATTCACTGGTAAGGAACAAGGATACATTCCAAGAGGTACTCAGCTGTTTGCAGAATCAGATCTTGCCAGGGGAACTCATTGTTGGGGCAGTGAAAGAGGAGAGGCAGCACGAGCCTCCACCAATTGTTCTAGCAAGGTCTGGTACCACTTTGAGTTGGTGTGTCCTGGTCTGTCGGGAGCTTACTTCTGCCACAGTGCCCACTTGAGTGATTGCAACAGAGAAATTGTGTTGTATTAATTTAGATGGAATGAATGGGCCAAAGGTGTTACTATAACCCAGTCATTGTTTAACATTGTTTAATGTTGGACAAAGTCCAGTGTTTCGTATAGAGACCTCAGCCCACATAATACCATGGCAAACATCATTAAAAATCATTTAAACATTTTATTAAAGATAAAGGAAAACACTTAAAGCATTTGAAATGTAAAGTATTAAGGCTTTAATTTTAATAACATCCCTTCTTATCTTTCCCTTTAGCTGGAGAGAGTTTTTAAAAGGAAAAATCCCTCTGGCTGAAAGTCTCTTAGAGGGTAATAACTTTCCTTTTGGAGAAAAGAAAAAGTTAGTTGAGATGGGCTGCATCGTTTTTTGCTGCAGCTGCTAAAGTTCAATCCTCTTTCATCCCAGGTGGTGTTTGGGATTCAGCTGGAGCTGGTAGAGGTGGCGATGTCATCTGGGTCCCCCTCTCTGGCCTAATCTGGTGAGGACATTTCTCAGGACAAGGATGAAGATGGTCCGGGGTCCCAGGAGATGGTGTGGATTGCAGCCATGATGGTGAAGCTTGTCTAGTAGGCATGCTCTCTCCTCAAAGTCTCTTTCTTGAAGGACTCACAAAGGGAATGGTGGACAAAAAAGCCTATCCCCTCATTATTTTGTCCATCATCAATTAGGCCTAGTTTCCAACACACCAATTTTAGTTCACTAATTTTTGGTTCCACACTTTTCTTGTTTAACAAACTTGATTTTAACACAGTCCTTGAGTATATATCATTAGACCTTTTTGGTCTAATTTAGTCTTTCTGCCTCCCTTTCATACCTTTTCCCATCAACATTTGTTATTATAGGTTAAGTGATATCTTATGAACTTTCATAGGCGCTACTCCCTGGGTGCTTTGGAGCTGGAGCACCTATGGAAAAAAAAATTGGGTGCTCAGCATCCACCAGGCACTGCTGATTGCTGGGGGAGGAGCTTGGGGGAGGCCAGAAAGCAGTGAGCGGGGGGCCTCAGGAAGAGGGTGAAGCAGGGGTGAGAAGAGGCGGAGCAAGGGGGGGGTCTGGGGAAGGGGCAGAGGGGGGGCAGGAAGAGGTGGGGAAAGGGCAAGGCCTTGGGGAAGAAGTGGAGTGAGGGTGGGGCCTCAGAGTGGACTGGGAGGTGGAGCACCCCTGGGGAAAAATAAAAGTCAGTGCCTAGGAACTTTCACATACTATTTACTGTTGAGCTCACAATTAGAGTAAATTTGTAGACCCAACTATCACTAGGGATATGAGCTTTTAGGAAGGAGAGGTTTCTGTCACTTTAATCATAGACTCTCAGGGTTGGAAGGGACCTCAGGAGGTCATCTAGTCCAACCTCCTGCTCAAAACAGGACCAACTAAATCCCCAAATGGCCCCCTTAAGGATTGAACTCACAGCCCTGGGTTTAGCAGGCTAATGCTCAAACCACTGAGCTATCCCTCCCCCCAACGCTGAGTTACTTCTTGTGAGATTGGAAACCTGAATTTTAAAGTTGAAGAAAAGGTTGCAGATTTTCTGTGCCACTTAGGGCTTGCTTGCCCTAGAAAATAAAGTTGTGTTGGAACATAACCTTGAGGAGTCATGTTAGCCAACATGATGTAAAACAAAACTTAGTGGTCACCATCTAAGAGCCATTGTGTTTAACATTGTATCAGTTAGTCATGAGTAGAATCGGTTTAAAAAAAACAAGCCATGTTTCATGAAGATTTTTTTCCCAAAAATACATCTTATTTTTGCAAATTGGTAACTCAATTTTTAGCTAATTAGAAAATTTAACTTTTGTATATATATTTTAGTGAGAATTGTATCTTTCTTTGAAAAATCTGAAATTGTTCAATGAACTCTAGTCACAAATAAGATTTATTTTGATAACTATCCCAGATGACAATATTAAAACACAGTTTGACCCTTTTTACACTGACTGCAAAGTTATATTTAACATTATGTTAGTCAATATGGCTCCTCAAAGTCATGTTTTAACATGTACTAATTTTCCAATGAAGACAAACTGGGCGAGCATAGAGTTGAGTAAAGAGTTAAGATGAGCCACTTAACGTGAAGTGATAGATCTTTTGTTTTCTCTAGGTTTAATCTATTGAGAAGCGAATAAAGGGTTAAACAGTTGTCCACCCACAAGAATTCAAAGTCTAACACAATAAAGTGACATCATTTCCCTTTGCTCTGGCATGAAAGGAGTGGATTTCAAAGTGAGGTGATTCTAGACTAACGAATCAGGAAGGCCAGACAGAAGGTCCCCTAAATTGATTGGCGCTCCCCTGATTAAACAGGAAATGTTGTGTGCTCAAGATCTCTTATTTTCCAGGTACCATGACCTCCTTAGACACAGCAACGTAGATTGACTTTCCTGGGCAGAAGGAGGGTGTTGGGGAAAACAGGTAAGTGAATGCTGGTACAGAAGTTTGACTTATTTGACAGAGCTACACAGAGGTGAGTTCATGTGAGAGAGGGTCTGACGCCTCTGGCTTAACCCCTTCAGTAGATTGGTCCCAAGCCCTATGGAACCTGTTCTATAGGTTTGGATGATGGGAGGAAGAGAGCAGCATGGAGACAGCATTCCCACTTTCCGCATCCTCAACCAAGGACTGGATGGATCCTCATCTCCTCTACTCACAGGAGTGGCAGTGTTGTATAACTCATATTGTAGTTTTTTATAATAGTAGATACGCATGTGGATTCAAAACCTCCAGTACCTATAATGTGCAATTGCTCTGTATTACTGAACCTGCTAGGAGTGAAAGTGAGAGAACAGAGCCATAGACAAAAACAAACCCTGGACTAGGAAAATCCCACACCTATCTGTGCATCCATTACCTATTTATAGTGCCCTATCAAATTCACAGTCCATTTTGGTCAATTTCACAGTCATAGGATTTTAAAAATCATAAATTTCATGATTTCAGCTATTTAAATCTGAAATTTCAGGGTGTTGTAATTGTAGGGGTCTTGACCCAAAAAGGAGTTGTGGGGCAGAGGGTCGGAAGGTTATTGTAAGGGGGGTTACAGTACTGAAACCCTTACTTCTGCAATGCCGCTGGCGGCGGTGCTACCTTCAGAGCTGGGCAGCTGGAGAGTGGTGGCGGCTGCTGGCCGGGACCCCAGCTCTGAAGGCAGAGTTGCCTCCAGCAGTAGTGCACAAGTAAGGATGGCATGGCATGGTATTGCCACCCTTACTTCTGTGCTGTTGCCTGCAGAGCTGAGCCCTCAGACAGCCACCACCACTATTGGGCTTCCCAGTTCTGAAGGCAGCAGAATAGAAATAAGGGTGGCATGGTATGGTATTGCCACTCTTACTTCTACACTGCCTTCAGTGCTGGGCGCCCAGCCAACAACCACTGCTCTCCGGCAGCCCAGCTCTGAAGGCAGTGCAGAAGTAAGGGTGGCAATACCGTGACCCCCCTAAAATAATCTTGTGTCCACCCTGCAACTCCCTTTTGGGTCAGGTTCCCCAATTTGAGAAACGCTAGTCTCCCCTGTGAAATCTGTATAGTATAGGGTAAAAGCATACAAAAGACCAGATTTCACGGGGGGAGACCAGATTTCACGGTCCATGATGAGTTTTTCATAGCCGTGAATTTGGTAGGGCCCTACCTATTTATGACCATGGTTCAGAAGACAGTAACAAATAGCCTGGCCTCTTTAGAAATCAGTAAAGAAACTCCCACAGAAGAAATGCATCTTTTGTTGACAGTCAACAATAATGTATATTTTTTATGATCTCTGGGTCAGCTATCTCAAAAGACTCATGGCTAAATATAATATAGGTATTTTCATTAAAAATATGGAAACAGTGGTTCAGTGATGATTGAATTATTACTAGCCCATATTTAGATTTTCACATTTAAGTTGAATGCTGTAAAAATGGCACCATATGTCTCTTATTTTATAGAAAACTGGTGCTTATGTCGATAACAACGCAGGCCAATCTTTATGAATTGACAGTTTCTGTAAATATAGAAAATTGGTAATTATCACTGAACAGTGATCTATATAGGATATTGCCAACTATCTTCTGTACAGGTCACTCCTTTGACCAGAGGCCAAATCTTATTCACCTTACTCACACAGGTCCTTGCATTGAAGTCAGTGGGAATATTTGTGTAAGGCAAGCAGGATTTGGCCCCACGGACTGGTTGTTAGCATTGAACTATACTCCTTGCACTCACATATGTTGTCTTTCATTGATTAGTTTCATTAACGAAAACCACAGTCTATGGGCATTCATTCACCTGCCTTAGATTAGGGGAAAAAACTGTTTGTTATTTATCTAAACTTTCAATTTTCAGTGTGCAAGAAAGCTGCTTTTTCCTCATATGAATAATCCTTACTCACATAAGTAATCCTAGTATGAGTAAGGATTATGCTATATGCAGTGTTCTTGTAGCCGTGTCGTTCCCAAGATATTATAGAGACAAAGTGCGTGAGGTAATATCTTTTATTGGACCAACTTCTGTTAGAGAGAAAGACAAGCTTTTGATTTTATACAGAGCTCTTCAGGTTTAAGGATTATGCTGTAAGGATTACAATATCTGTATGTTTCTTTTATCAGTCTGGTCCTCTAGAACTTTCATTACACCTGCCAAGATATTTTCAATCCCCTTCCTAAAAGAGTTTCAGCCCAGAACAGTACAGCCTGAGGTTTTAGGGTGCAGACTTGCAGCCATTTTCATTTGCTGGTGGATAGAAGATGTAGGGCCAGATACTGCTTCCAGTGAAGTCAATGGGGGTTTTGCTATTGACTTCAAGGGGAGCAGGATTAGATTTCTGTACCCTCTTTTTTGTTATCTCTGATGCAAGACTGAGAATCAGGGAGACTCACAGTCATGGTGCAGAGACACACCTGCAGCAGTGATAAATGAAGCCATTTTTGCTTAAATATAATTATACTGTATATGGATCCAAACACACCACATTGATTTTACTTTTGTCTTGTTTTTCCCTCCAACTGATCTATTTTCCTACTCAACATCTGCTAAAAAGCTGTTAAAGGTGCTTAATGACACATATTTAAGTACAGTACATTCATTGAACAGAATTAATTTAACTCAAGGACTCAGCATCTGTTCATTTCATTTTTTTCTGCAGATTGAATGATTGCAGGAAGGGAACATTGAAATGTAATTCGTTGATCAAATGTATATCCAGTATCCCAGTACCTTGTTATATCACTAAATGGGAGCATACAGCTCTTCACCTGTTGCCTACAAGCATTGCTTCCTGTTTCCACTGAGTGCACTTTGGTTCTAAGCCAGGTTTTAGAAATTAAAATCCTAATTAAAGTTATTTATTATGTAGCTAGTTGTTTTATAGGCCAGTTTGGTGATTTGAGAATAGCACATTATTCTGTTGCTGTAAGAGAACTTGGTCCTGAAATGGTTTGGTGAATTTCAGGTTCAAATTTATCACTAGTGTAAGCAGTTACCACTCTGAAGGGCTAAAAGACTTTCTGGCTGGATGATTGGCTGTAGAAGTCAGTGTGCAAAGGGATGGAGGGGAAAAGAGAATGCACGAAGAGAAAATAGGGATGCCATGCTGGAAGCAGTCAATGTCTGACATCAACCAGGTCTTTGTCTATAGACAACCACAGACTTGGTTAAAACCAATCACCGTGGTAAGCACCCTTCTTTCAGACTAAATGGAAGGAGCAATTAAGCCCCTTCATGTAGTAAGAGACAATAGAAGGTAGAGACAATAGAAGCCATCCCCCAAGGCAATGGGACACATGACAAGATCTGATCAGAAGTGAAATCATATTGACCGAGGGTTCCGCAGTTACAAATGCAGGACTAGAGGATTGTTTCACAAACTATATGTGTGTTAGAGACAGAAACATAAACCAAGAGGAAAGCCAGCAGAGAATCAGTCATGACAATGTGAGGAAGCAGAACTCCTTGAGACACAGAACTGACTGGAAGTACAGACTTAGAAAATGAGCAAGGAAACTGCCTACTGTTCCTTTCTACTATGTTCAGGGAAAGAGGACTTTGTGTACATTCTGTAAACAGAATTGCATCAAAGAATATAGCTGACTGATAGTCAATTTATCTTCCTAAATTCTTGGGCCAAAGGCGCAACAATGATAATCATCCACAAAGGCAAGGAAACTGAGCATTAAGATTATCAAAGCAGGGAAGAGTCCCGCGGCACCTTATAGACTAACAGACGTATTGGAGCATGAGCTTTCGTGGGTGAATACCCACTTCCTCAGACCGACGAAGTGGGTATTCACCCACGAAAGTTCATGCTCAATACGTCTGTTAGTCTATAAGGTGCCACAGGACTCTTTGCTGCTTTTACACATCCAGACTAACACAGTTACCCCTCTGAAGATTATCAAAGTATCCCAAATATACTCTAGAATATTGTCATCTATCAGGAGATCAAGAGAGTAATTTCTTTATGGTTTTTCATGTGATATGAGTTGCTCCTATTATTTACCATTTATATAGCAGTAGTACCTATAGGTCAAAAGGACCAGAGCCCAATTGTGCTACACACTGTACAAATATAGTAAACAAAATCCCTATTCCCATGATATTAAACATATTTATAAAGGCACCCATCACTGTGGCTGTAACCCAAGGACCTCTTGATGCCATCTAGCAGAGGTCAAAGATGCACACAGAGGTATAGGATCCCACGTGTTCACCAAAACACATCATGTAAAATCTCTGCCAAAAGCCTACGTCACAGTGATCATCATAAACATTGTAAGATATAAGTACAGAAAATGTGAGGAGTGATGTATATCTACTGCAAATGATGTTCTCTTGAGACAGCTTCTCCAGCTAGGGTCGGAGACACTTCTCTCCATGGTAGACTGTTGTGTAGTATGTGTTTATTACCATTATAAGACAAATGCTAATGAAGAACTGGCAGAGATTTCAGAAGGAAATTAACAGGAAGAGGTAAACACCTGGGGCGGGGAAGACACCCTATTTTGAGGTGCACACTAAGGGTCAGTTCTAGACACCCTGGCATCCTTTGCCTAGGAAGTAAACTGACAATGGGTTTACTTCATGAAAAAGGGATCGCAGCCAGGCTGGCTGAAAATGCTGAGAAGAACCTGGGGTGAGCTAAACTTCATTAGACAGGAGGATAATTTGTTAGTTAAGTTTAGGCTCGAGAATGCGTGTTATGATTTTGTTTATATGTAACCATTTGTTTCCATCTCACATCATTTTTTGTTTCAGTCTCTAGTTTTTCTTCAATAAGGTTCCTTCTGTTGTTGAATTGAACTCAAGTATTGTTCGTAACACAGGAGCGGTGGCCTAAGATAAAACTGGTAAACTGTAGCACACTAGACCTGTTGCTTTGGGAACAGAGGATCTAAAGATTTCCATGTACATCGAATAATCAGGAAGACATTTTGAAGAGACTCAGAGACTGGGGAGCAAATATCTGAAATGCAAAGATAGAGCTGGTGTAGCCCAGAGGAGAGTGCTCAAGTCTCTGACAGACTGGTTATGTTAAAGAGCTAACACCCAGCTAGTACAGGCAAGACTTCCTCATGCTGGAGGCTGGTGGTAAGAAAGTAATAACTCACAGTCCTGGAAGCTCTGAGAAGTTTCACAGTGGTATTTATGTTCCCTTTATATAATTTAGGCTAGCAGGCATGCTTGCCTCCCCCAAGGCTATCAAGTCAACTACTCTGAAACAAGGAATATCAACTAGGAGAATTGCTAAGGGAAATTCCCATGCTTACTGTTACTAAAGAATCTGAACAAAGAGTTGCCTTCTACAGCATTGTCTTTGGGACCAGGTGGATTTCCTGGTCCAGTGGATCAGCAGTGTACCCCTAAAAACACCTTGTGGCTAGTTCGTACGTTCTGCTTTTGCGCATATAGCTTGAATGTTCCTGCAAAACCAGGTGTAAGGTCTGGAGAAGGAAACTGTCTTCAGGCTTGTCTACACAGGGTTTTTTTATTGCTTATAAGTATACTGGAATAAGCTATACTGGCATAAAGTATACTGGTAAAACGGCATCTACGCCAGTGGCGTCTACTGCTTTATCTGTTTAGAAACTGGTATAGTCAGAGTGGTACAAAAACCAAGCATAGACCAGCTCTTAGAGAAAACTGGACCTTTAACCATTCAGGGCTATATAGATTATAATTAGTAGCTTGAATTTCACCTGGAAATGAACTGGCATCCAGTTCATTTTATGAACTGCATTTAACTTGGCAGATGACCGCTCAGAGAGAGCAGAAATATAGTTCACCTGTTTGTGTTGCTGATTCTTTTATGCTCTGCGTGAGGAAGACAAAGACACCCATGACCCTTTCTCAGAATTTCTTCCAGAGCCACATCACCTTTCCTAATGAGGGGCCATAGCTCTTTGAGGGCTGGTTGGGTGTGTGAACAAACAGTAGTGCTTATCTAGCCAGCACAGTCATTTAGGGCCCAATTCTGTCAGGTGCTGAATGCCATTGAAAGTCAGCTGAAGTCAAGGGAATTGTACATAGTGTGAAATAGAAGGCTCTTTGCACCTTGCAGAATTGGGCCCCATATACACAAATTCAGGGCCAAATCCTTCTCTGCTTACAGATGAGACTAGTACCATCAAATTCCATGAGAAATGGCAGAAATATTAAGTTATGAGCATTATAAAAATGTTAACAGACACTCAAGAGCAGAGCTGGTTCAAAAATGTCAGAAGTTGACATTTTGATGAAGCTTTCAGTAGTAATGCCCTACATGTTAGGGTAGTAGGGGTGTTGGACTGTTCCTATCCAAAATCATTCTGTTCTGGAAGTAAGTCAAAGATGGTCTCAATAGCCAACTTTTCTGTTTAGAAAACATAATAAGAGCTGAATTGATCATATTGTAATGAGTTGGCAGTTTTATATATGCTGTTGTCCTCCACTTGATGAAATCAGAACTGCTCAGCTGGGTGCCATAGACTCTGTATTTCTAATTACTAAAAGAGATTCTCCTTTAGCTCAAGTAGCAGCATCTGGATTCTGTCTTGGCTCTTGCTGTAAATTATTGTCCTGGGCAGCTTAATGACACCATGACTCACAAGTGACCAGCCATTTTTATAGAGCTTTGACTCTTGTATTCCCTCCCCAGCCATACATGTCACTTTAAAGGTATAAGTGAAAATTAACAATATGTAGTCATGATTTCAGCTTCTCTTTTGAGAGAAATTGCCCCATTGACCAGGTTCTTCTTCAACCTCGAAATTCAGAGGATAAAAAGTATTCTAAGGATTGGAAGAAATATAGGGGGGAGGGATAGCTCAGTGGTTTGAGCATTGGCCTACTAAACCCAGGGTTGTGAGTTCAATCCTTGAGGGGGCCACTTAGGGATGTGGGGCAAAATCAGTACTTGGTCCTGCTAGTGAAGGCAGGGGGCTGGACTTGATGACCTTTCAAGGTCCCTTCCAATTCTAGGAGATGGGATATCTCCAATATTATATTTGCTACTGAATTAATTTTCTATGAGTTTCTGTTGCTGAAGGTAATATTGCGTGGTTCAGCAACATCAGTGTTCATTGAAAATAGCTAATCTTTGAATACTGGCTAATTAGGAAGACTACTTATATTCCATTCAAAATTGTTTCACCAGCAAGGGGGACAGACGGAAAACTACAATTCTTCATGTTCTTTATCAAATGGAATATTACATCCAAGTATTAGCTTTGTGCTAGAGGCTGCTGTTTTGAATGAGGAAAAAAGAAAATGTTATACTATTTTATAGATTCCAGTCCTGCCAGCCTTTTGTGTGCAGAACTTCTGGGCACAGAGGTCCCATTGTGTCACCATTCATAACTCTAAAGATTTCTCCATCACTATTTCCATTATCAGCCTCTATTACAAAATTTTATAACTTGGCAGTAAACGTTCATGCTGGGCTGAAATTTGTCCTAGGAGGTTTCAAGAACCCAAGAGCAATTATTTTCTTTTTTGATATAAATTATTTTTCTAGTTGTGTGAATGTATAAATTGTGGTGGTTTTTTGTTTTGTTTTGTCTTTTTTGGCTGCATAACTCAAAAAACAGTCTATCTCAAAGTTTTTGCAAAGCAACTAGTTTATAATATTGCTTCTGTTATTCAAAATATCTGTATCTGGATGTTTGTGGGGACGGAGGCATTTCAGAAGGATTAAGAACATAAGAACAGCCATATTGGATCAGACCAAAGGTCCATCTAGCCCAATATCCTGTAGGAATAAATAACAAGGGCTGGCTTACTGCTATGAGTTGCATTAAGTAGAGACAGTTGGGATGAGAAGGAGGAGGGCTATAAAAGCCCTGAGGAAAGCTGGGCTCTCTGCTGCCTGCCTAGGCCCCGCACCTGGCCTCCCTACCAGAAAGCAGAGCTTAGCCAGCATTTTAGCAAGGCATTCCAGGGGTTTACCTCTGCCCTGCCCCTGGGTCATAGTGGACCATAAGCTAAATATGAGTCAACAGTGTGACACTGTTGCAAAAAAAAGCAAACATCATTCTGGGATGTATTAGCGGGAGTGTTATAAGTAAGACATGAGAAGTAATTCTTCCATTCTACTCCACACTAATTAGGCCTCAACTGGAGTATGGTGTCCAGTTCTGTGTGCCACATTTCAGGAAAGATGTGGACAAATTGGAGAAAGTCCAGAGAAGAGCAAAAAAAAAAAAAAAAAGATTAAAAATATGAACGATGAGGGAAGATTGAAAAATGTTTGTTTAGTTTGGAGAAGAGAAGACTGAGAGGGACATGATAACAGTTTTCTAGTAAGTAAAAGGTTGTTACAAGGAGGAGGGACAAAAATTGTTCTTCTTAACCTCTGAGGATAGGACAAGAAGCAATGGGCTTATATTGCAGCAAGGAAGGTTTAGGTTGGACATTAGGAAAAAAACCCTAACTGTCCAGGTGGTTAAGCACTGGAATAAATTGTCTAGGGAGGTTTTGGAATCTCCATCATTGGAGATTTTTAAGAGAAGGTTAGACAAACATCTGTCAGGAATAGTCTAGATAACATAGTCTTGCCATGAATGCAGGGGACTGGACTAGATGACCTCTCAAGGTCCCTTCCAGTTCTGTATTTCTATAACTATCCACAATGACCACACTTTCTTGAGTGGTAACAGCTAATTTAGACCCCATCATTTTATATGTATAGTTGGGATTATGTTTTCCAATGTGCAGTACTTTGCATTTATCAACATTGAATTACATCTGCCATTTTCTTGCCCAGTCACCCAGTTTTGTGAGTTCATTTTGTAGCTCTTCACAGTCTGCTTAACTATTTTGAGTAGTTTTGTATCATCTGCAAATTTTGCCACTTCACTGTTTACCCCTTTTTCCAGATCATTTGTGAATATGTTGTCCACATGCTTGTTGACCACCTCAAAGAATTCTAGTAGATTGGTGAGGCATGATTTCCTTTTACAAAAGGGACATGTTGACTCTTCCCCAGCAAATTATGTGTCTGACAATATTGTTCTTTACTATAGTTTCAACCAGTTTGCCCGGTACTGAAGTCAGGCTTACCAGCCTGTAATTGCCAGGATCAGCTCTGGAGCCCTTTTTAAAAATTGACGTCACATTAGCTATCCTCCACTCATTTGATACAGAAGCTGATTTAAAAGATAGGTTACAAACTACAGTTAGTAGTTCTGCAATTTCACATTTGAGTTCCTTCAGAACTCTTGGGTGAATACCATCTAGTCCTGGTGACTTATTACTGTTTAGTTTATCAATTTGTTCCAAAACCTCCTCTGACACCTCAATCTGCGACAGTTCCTCAGATTTGTCACCTAAAATGATCATCCTAACTTATAGTATATGTACATCACCTACCATAGCCTATATAGCTACAATTTCTGCAGTGGAGATTAATTACTGAATTAACTAGCTGCATGCTAAAGCAATATTTAATTACTATGAGCATTGATATGGTAGACTATCATGCAATTAACACCTATTTGGGAAAATCTCATTATGCAGTATGCTATGCCATATTCTGCTCTGTTATACTGGTGTAAATCCAGAGTAATTCTATTGGTTTAAATTATTCTGGATTTGCACTGAGCAGAATTTGGTCCAGTGATTATAAATTCAGGCTATGGGGCTCGATTGTGCCTTTAAGGTACATAGCCGGGATGGGACCAGTGCAGAACTGCTCAACCCCAAGAGGGTCATAGGAGGCATTGGTCAGAGCCAAAATGCCAACCAGAACTCCCCAGTGCAATGGGAAGAATGCATACTGCTATACCTCTTTAAGGGGTGCAGCATACTCCCGCCCCCATAGCTGGTCAGTATCATCTGCCAGCGGGGGTAGAAGGTGGAGCTATGACTCTACATACTCTTCTCTTTATCCACTTTTGAATGCTGTTCACCTGGGAATCCTAGTTCTCAGACCCATGTCTTAAACTACTGGAAACTTGGTGCAAGGAGTTAAGCAGTAAAATACTGTGAAACCTGTTTATGCACGCACAAATTTGATAAGTTTGTCAATATTACATATCTTATCAAGCCTGTGAAATTGTTGCACTTGAAAGAAAAGGAGAGCAGTAGAGAGCAATGTCGCTGGTATTCTATAGGGCCACTGAGAATAGAGACAACTAAATCCTGCTCCATTCTTAGCAAAGATCCTGACTAGACCTGTGCAGTTTTGCTGGGTCAGGGTGTCAAGTCACAGAAGCGATATGTTTCCCGATTGTGAGAACTCTTCCCAGTGATAGTCCTAAAGTGCCAACTCCGCTGCTCACCCATGGGCAGAATCTGAGATTCTGTACCACTTGGATATCTGGGAATGAAACTGGGGAGGTACCAAGCATGCACAGAGTCTCCTTGACTTGGCAAATGGTTGGTGGGAAAGAGGTTCAGCCTATTTGATTGACAGTCTGCTGCAGAGAACTATAGAGAGGTTTCAACTCTGCAGACCTGTCTACAGCCTGCAAAAACAGGGCCTACTGAGAACCATCTGCCATTAAGATCACAGACCCTTAGCCCCAGCAAGATCATTGTTTGTTAAACAGATTCGCCCTGGCTTATGTAAGTTTCCACCAACATAAATGGAGGGATGGAACCCCAAAGCAGAAAGTATGCCAGATAGGGAGGTCTTGGCCATACAAAATTACCACAGACAACATTGTGCTGGGAGGAGGGGGCTTAGAGACACCATCCACTCTGGGTATCAGCTGGGGAGCACAGAAGGCCAGGGGCTGCATTGGATCAGTGCATCTGTTTGGAAGCCTTCTCCAGCAGATCCCCTATAAAGTCCCTGACTGAAACTACAGCTGTCCCCCACTCCCCCACCCAAGCAGCAGCTCCTACCAGTGTAAATTCCCCTTGAGTGCTTGGGATCTCACTGATGCAAAGAGGTGCAAATTGCAGCTCTCTGTGCTGGGCAGAGTGAATCTGGCTCTGCATCTTTACCATTCAGGTCACCTGCATGGTGTTAATCCAGAAACCATCTATTACAGGCACTGCTTACCGACACACAAAAGATTGTTCAGAATGAACCTTTTTCAGTACTTGGCAGCATAATGGAAATCACATTTGACTGCTTGAGTTATGAATTGGGAATTAAAGGCAATTTATTGCAAAGGTGAATAATACTGATACATACTTGTTTTATAACACAAGATTTTACTACCAGAGATCTATAGAGAGGAGTGGGGGGACAATCCTACCAGGCACACAATCATCCTTATCAGATGAAAATTAACTCTCAAAAATCAATTACCAGATTCCAGACATCCCTTGTATTGAGATTGTGAATTTTGAGCTGAATATAATAACCAATTGTCATTATCCTTTACTTGAATATAGAGCTGTATTTTATTTGCATGATTATTATAGTAACGATTTGGTAAGAACATGGCATTGATTTCTTCACTTCTTCTGATCCTTCTTGATACAGTCATCAAATTATGTCATTCACTTATGTAAAACTACTAGCGGTTATGTTGACAGTCTTGAGTGATGTCTTAAATTCCACTCTTAGATTACATAAACTAAGGGTATGTCTTCACTGCCAACGTCTAAGCGCTGCTGTGTAGTTCCCAGAGCTGTAAAAAAAACACCCCCACGAGGGGAGTAGCTACCAGAGTTGAGAGCACAGCTCCCAGTGCTGGTGCACTGTCTACACTGCCATTTTACAGCGCTGAAACTTGCATCGCTCAGGGGGGCGTTTTTTCACATTTTATCACTCTAGGTATAAAAGACCAAATATTGTGCCCAAAGTAAATTGGAAATCTACTTCTTGCTGCAGATTTGTACTGCAGAATCTAAGCTTTCATTTAAAAAAAAATGGTTTTAGCTCTTATGTTGGTGAAAATAACCTTGAAAATATGAACAGAGTGTCAATTGAGTGTGACCTTCTGAAAGCCACTTCATCTGTGCCTCGGTTTCCCCTCTGTAAAAGGGAGATATAGCATATCCATTGTAAAGAAAGGAGCTATATATAAATAACTTTGTATATTTATAATATAAAATAATGTTAATAAAGCAGTGATGTCATCCTGTGTTTGCAGACAGCATGAAACAGTGGTTCTGAGAGGTGTGAATAGCCTCATTCATCTCACTGTGGGGTTAACCCTGAAACCTAAAGCCGATGATTAAAATGTCAGTACTTTCTATTACTTCACTGCTGAGCATTTTGGCAGAAACATACAGCTAAAGTGATTGCTCCACAAACCAAACTGCTTCAGTGAATAGCAGCCATGAAAGGGACAAGAACGTCAATTTCACATATTTTGTTTCAGGAACATCATATTTCAGTGTTTCCAAAAATGAAATTTTTGGGGCTCTCCAATTCACTGAGTCGTTTCAGTAAATTTGCTTTTGTTCCAAATCAGAATGAAAGCAAATTTGGAAATACTCATGACAAAAATGTCTTGTAAACAGAAACACCCGCTCCTATTCCCCACGTCAGCAAGCTCTAGTCCTGTGTGCCCTTGGGCAAATCACTTAGTATCTCATTGCCTCAGTTCTCCTTCTGTAGGATGGGGATAATAGCACTGCCCTACTTCACAGTGAGGTTGAGAGGCATTCAAACAAACAGTAATGGGGACCATGAAAGTACCCAAGATAGACAGAATATTGCTCATCATATACACTGGAAAATCAAGGAGAATTGCAATAGAATTGTGTGAGCTGAAATGGAGAGAGAGTCCTCACTACAACATCTCCCTGAGAGGAAAAAAGAAATAAAGGAGGGGGCTGGTGTTGGGACTTGAAGGAAGAGCTGGAGTAAGGGCTGGAACTAAAGTGCTAAGAAGGAAGTCTGGCTGGAAGGAAATATTACTCATTTGTGGGCTCATCAAAATATATTACTCAGGCCACTTTGCAGCTGCCAATTCTGCCCAGAATAGATATTCTTCAGGGAGCCTGTATGTGAAAAACTGGTTAAGACTTTCTTCCCCTTTCTGTTGAAAGTTTACACTGCCATTTGTTCTAATTGTTCTACTGTTTCATCCATCAAAACAGGCACTTGTTAAACAGACCTAATGAGCTTCCTCCCAGTTCTTAACTCTAAAGATCTCGGATTATTTTTTCCTTTTGGAAAAGAAATAGGGTGACCAGACAGTAAGGGTGAAAAATCAGGACAGGGGGTGGGGGATAATAGGAGCCTATATAAGAAAAACACCCAAAAATCGGGTCTGTCCCTATAAAATCGGGACATCTGGTCACCCTAAAAAGAAACCAGTTTAACTATCAGAAAATGTTAGACAAAAGGGCAAAGAAAGCCATGGATGTACTTTAATGAATTAAAGATATGGATGTTAACAAGAAGACAGGGCACTGAAAGTATAAGATGACTCTTCTCCGTTTTGTTGAAGTCTACCCAGCAGCACCAGTGTCTCAAGATGAAATTGCTTAAAAAAAAAAAAAAAAAAAGTCATATACACAATCTAATGGGGAAAAAAAATGTACTGATCCTCTGATAACTTTATGAAGAGTAATGTTAGGTCAGTAAGGTGAGTTTGAGATCTGTAGTATTTAAAAAACAGCACTATTAGCTTGTATAATAGTGGAATATACAAAAGCAGAGACACTTTCCACTAAGAAAAAGCCCTTTTGAAAGCAGACCTTCTGTGCTATTACTGTAGCTCCCAACCTTTTACCACTAGAAGTAATACTGGATTTGTTAACGTGCAACAGCAACCCTAACGGAGGCCACGTCTTCGCTATGGGTGCTACAGTGGCATATCTATGGTGCTGTAGATATGCCATTGTAACCCGGTAGCACAGATGAAAACTACAGCAACAGAAGGGTTTTTTCCAGCACTGTAGGAATGCCAAGCAATGGTAGCAGGTCAACAGAAGCATTATTCCATCCACCTAGCTGCATCTGCACTGGGGGTTAAGTTTGCACAGCCACAGCACTCAGGGGTGTAGATTTTTCACACTCCCTGAGCTCCGGCGGTTTTAAGGTTGACTGAGCCTAAAATTGGAGTAGGGACCTTGAAATTTCCTTTTCTATATCCCATCCACTGAGTTTCCTTTAACCTCAGCGTCAACATTGAAGATGTCAACAATTTGCACGGACAAGCAAGGAGACAACATCTGGCTTATATGGGTCAGAGATAAATTTGATTTGGAGCTTGAAATTAGTGACCTACTGTGCAAGTCCACTCACCACAGGCACACACCCCTCTTTTCCTTTAGCTCCCCCTGCTCACAGCCAGTCTGTCCTTGCGATGGTCCGCCTCTTCCTATGACTCAACCCTCCAACCAGGTTACTTTTAGTCCTGCCTCTTCCGGGGAAAACCAAGTCAACAGACCAAAAGTCTGGCAGCATCATGCCAGAGCTTTAACCCAACTTCAGGCTTTGGAAGCTTTCCAGCTCTGGGGTCTTCACCCCACTACCTTGGGAAAGCCAATAGGTGGACCTTGGCTCAACCTCTACCCTGGGTTCCAGCCCAGGAACTGAATGGAGCAGATATAATATGTTTGTGCAGACTCTTCTGTATCCCTGAGCTTCTTCCTACCATTATCTGCAGCTGGGCCTATCTCACCATCTCTTCCCAGACTGACTCTTCTACACGTCCCCAAAAAGGGAAACATTAGTTATGGGGAACAAAAGGTCCCATACCAGGCCAACCTGCTCCAAGGAACTCTGACCCCAGCCAGTCCTTCCTTTGCAGGACTAGCTCAAGAAGTCCTCTCTCAGTTAACTACTAGTAAGCTGAGTTCTTCCTTGTTTAACTCCTCCTTCCACACTTGACACCTAACACAGGTGTAACAGGGTGGGCCTGATTGGGCCAACAGGCTCTCATTAACGCCTTCGTGGTCTGTATGCCCCATCACACCTGTCGTGTTCTGACTGCTGCAATTGAAAGACACAACTATTAGTTGGCTAGGCAAATTAAACCATTTACTGTACATTTAGAGCCAGATCCTAATCTGCTGTAATTTGGCAACTCTCCACTGAGGATCTGTTCCTCAGTCACTGTTTCCAGGAAGGACTTCTTTATCAGCAAGAGCAGGGAGATGTGAAATTCTGGTGTCCTGTCTGCTGAATCCTGGTTGGATTTTGTTTCCAGCCTGATGGCGAGGTTGTTGGAAAAGTCACACTGTTCTCAGCAGTTTGACTGCATTTTATTACAACTAGGAACAAGGGAAATTATAGGAAGCTTAAGCTGTTGATTTGTTCATTGGCATTTTCTCCTGCATGCACAATGGCAGATGAGGCAACAGCTGTAGTGGCCACAATGGCAATTCTGGCACTCCATTTTGTGTGCTCATTTGGTATAGTTTTAACAGTTCTGAGCAGCCCTGGTAATACACTGCAAAATCCACCAGCAGTATTTTGGGGACAACTAGGTGACAGAGGAAGAAGGATATTTTAGTCCATTAGTGGCTGACCAGGGCAAGCTGAATCTCTTGAAGCAGTCAATCTATTCTTCATTTACTGCTTCTTGGCATAATTGAGATGAACATGGCCAAGCAATATATGTAATAACCTTAATACCAAAAAGTAAGGAACTGGGTTCTTTTCCAACCTGTCATCTTACTTATTACAAGCTCTCTGGGGCAGGGACTGTCTTTGTGTTCTGTGTTTATACAGTGGTAGCACAACGGGATCCAATCCATGTTACGGCTCCTTGTCCTGCAGAAATACACATAAATAGTATTGGCAGAAGTCACCTCATGTTAGGCTAATCCCACACTCCTTTATATCAACAGTGATACACCCATTGACTTCAACAGGTGCAGAATCCACCACAAAATTATGTATAATTATTGGCAACCACTGTAACTAGATCCATATGATCACATAAATGAATTGGGAATCCTTTTATTGAACAAACATAGCATTACAGTCAAAACAGAACAGTGGCCCCAGGACAAAGCCAACATGATTTTGGAAGTTGTAGAAAAGATTTCAAATATATGAAATACCTTTATGATGTATTGGTACAACGAGAACTGTGAAAAGAGGTGCTATGTTATAAAGAAAACCACCTTACAAAATGCCTATTCAAAGGTCCTGGGCAGTGAATGCTACAAGTACGTAACCTCAGGAAATTAAGGTCATTCCATGATTTAACATCACGTTGAATACGTCCAGAGCTAAATATGATTTGCTGAATAAGCGAGAAACTCAACTGTCTGACTGAAGCAGTCTCTTTTCATTATGTTTTTTAGACCAATCTCCTTGGTCAGTAGCACTGAAGATTTATTTTAAACCCATATTGTATCTGTGATGAAAAAGATTGGTACCATTTACCAATTTCTATGCTGACCCACTTACATTGTCTGCAGTGGCTTGCTTGTTTACTTGAATTAGTACAGTCCTTCAAACTAGCACAGCTAACTACACAATGCACAGTTCTGTGTTGAACTTTGCTTTTTTTTTTATTAAATCGCTTGCTTCTTTTATTTTGCTGGATATCTCACTTACAGCCTCACAGTTCTCAGACTTTCTGCTGACTTTCCTGAAACTAACGAATTTCATGTATCTTCCAAGTTCTAATCTCCTTCTTTTCAAATCTCCTGAAGTTGTCACTCATGAGATACAATCTAAGGGGCTGCTCTCACTGACATCACTGGAAGTTTTGCCATTAACTTCAGTGAGGAAAAGTTTGGACTCCCAGCACCAGATTCTAATCTGTTGTAAATCCAGAGTAACTCCACTGAAATCAGTCAAACTACTCTGGATTTACTACAATGAAATCAATGAAGTTACTACAGATTTATCTGGCTCCAAATTTCCAAAAATCAGATCACTTACTGGACAGTTACAGCTTCTATCTATTTGGTTACAGAGTTGAATGATTGCATTACCTGCTGCTCCAGTTAAGACAGCTACTTAATTTACAACTGTACATTTGTTGATGATATTGGCTAGCAGAATCAAATGTACATTCTGTTGAAAAGAACTAAATAATTTAAATTAATTTCTAGAAAGTGAAAAACACATTTTGGGCCCTTTTGCAGATTAAAGAAATTGCAGTTTTCAGATTAGTTTGCTTTCTAATGTTCAGCAATATTGTCCTTATGGAGAATTCTGTATTACGTGTCATATTAAAAATAACTAATTGATTTTAAAATATCATCTCATGTCATCAAGTGATCCACTGAGGAAAGTGAAGTTTGATTCTTGTATTCCCAATCTCTAATCATCCTTCTGCTCCTGCAATACATCTTGTTTGTAAAACATATTATAAAGCCATGTTTTCCATGATATAGTCTCTAGACTTCACATTCCTAGCCATTCCTCTGTACTCATGTCTTAAAGTCGTATTATTTATATACTGCTCTATGAATTAGCAGATAAAATGCTAAAGGAGTTAAACAATGTATTGAAACAGCATTTAAAATTACAAAGTTAGGAATTATTGGGTAAATCATTATCAACATGAATATGCTAACTACTATCATTTGCAGCTCTTGAAACTATTTTTTAACCAGACCTTGAGCAGTTGCTCCTGAAAGTGTGAAATACAGAGTCATGTACCTTAAAGAAAAGGTGAAGAAGGTTAGTACAGTGATTATTACTTATCAAATAAACTGCAAGCAAGGAAGCTTTAACTAAAGTCAGCACTTGATAGTAAAAACCTTTCCAGCTACATGAAAATAGAAACTAGAGTTTGTTATCCCCGAAGAAATCTAGAAAATGAATTTATTGTGGGACAATCCATTGATTTGTATGCTTGACTACTTTTTTTTTCACTCTGCAAATTAACAAAGAAAATTGGCTCTTACTATGACCTCTAGTGGACAAAATGCAATCAAGCATAAAAGTGACTTACCTTACAGAGACAAGGTGGGTGAGGTAATATCTTTGGGTACGTCTTCACTACCTGCCGTATCGGCAGGTAGCAATCGATTTATCCGGGATCGATATATTGCGTCTCATTAAGACGTGATATATCGATCCCCGAATGTGCTCACCGTCAACTCCAGAACTCCACCAGAGTGAGCGGTGGTAGCGCAGTCGACAGGGGGAGCCGCGGCCGTCGATCCCGCGCTGTGTGGACCCCAGGTAATTCAATCCAAGATACTTCGACTTCAGCTACGCTATTCGCGTAGCTGAAGTTGCGTATCTTGGATCGATTCCCCCACCCCGTGTAGACCAGCCCTTTTATTGGTACAACTTCTGTTGGTGAGAGACAAGCTTCTAAGCTTACACGGAGCTCTTCTTCAGATTTGGGAAACTTAATCAGTGTCACAACTAAATACAAGATATTACAGAATTCTTCCCAGTAGTAATGTGGAAATTTGATCTAATCTGTCACCTATCATATTGTAGAAAGATGATAGAAACTGATTAAAATCAATAGCATTTATTTCATGTTCTCATTGTCTTTGAAATCTTTTGTTACTGTAGGTCTATTCACATCTTCTTTTTTTAATCTTTATAGGTGTCCTACAAACATCAGCTGTCAAGGTAAACTGATAGTAACAAAACAAAGTATCCCATAAAACCCAATACATATATCAGCAGCAGTGGAAAGATGCAATAGTAAACCAATAGTGTATTTTGTTCCTGCTGTTCCCTTTAGAAGTACTGGATCCTGCCCAGGTTTGGCATCAGTTCGGAAGAGAGAAACTTGCCCTTCCTCTTGGACAGAAGGAGCCAAATTCGGTAATACCTGGTGTAAACTGAACGAGATGGACAGAGTTATACCTTGGATGAGCTTATTCCAAGGTGCTTAGATGCTGATGAATATGTGCATCACTTAGAAAAAATCAAGGGAGAGGAAAAATAACGATCCCCGTACTAAATCCCAAACCAAGAAACTCGGACAGGCTCATCATCATCATTGTGCTGTAACAATATGTTAAAATTATGTTCAAATGGACAAACTCATACTGAAGGCTGGGCAATTAAGTAAGACATGTCTTAGTAAAAACAAATATTCTATACTGGTATAACAAAAAACAAGGAAGAAAAATGAAGATAAATAAAATCAGCGCATAAATACTATTCCGAAGTGGCTATAAATAAAACAGCCAGAAAGAATTGAGGCGTTTGCACTGTTTTCTAAATTATGCATGTGGGTCTGCAAGAGGACAGACAGAAGATAAGGATGGGGAAGGAATGTAAGCTCCTAACCATGACGTGCATCGGGCACCTTAAAAAGAACAAACGCGTCAGAATTCAGAAATAATGAATCCAAACTATTGTTATCCCCCCCCACCCCAAATCCTTAAACCTGTGTAGGTGTGAGCGCGCTCTGCCCACCCAATTCCCACCCCAGCGAGGCACATCACCTCTAATATGAATGTAAAGATACGATGCAAACAAACAGCGCTGGTTCCCAGCTGTGTTAAACAAGCAGTGGGTAATGTGGTGATCAAACGTTTCTGCTCCAAGGATTTTTAGTCACTTTGTTGAATACAGAGAGCTCTTTGCAGGCAACTTCTCCCAAGTCTTTGTACGCAGAAAGCGGCCAGAAAACAAACGTGTTCTTGGTCCGAGTTTACAACCTCCCCCTCTCCGCAGGCTGCTGTGCAGAGTCTGACGGAGCCCAAGTCATCACCTTTGCAAAAGTCGCGGGCTCCCCCTAAATCCACCCACTTCTGTTTTCCACCCTGCTCCGCTGCCGGAGGAAGAAGGCGAAAATGGTATTAAAGCTATTAGGGCCGAGTGCAAGTTCTGCTCTTGTGAAATATTAATGCGCCCGTGAAATGGAGCTTTTAGCCAAGTGAAGTGCAACCATTTCGCAGGCAAGCGCCAGGGGGAATCCCGGGGGGCTGGAGAATAAATGACCAGTGATTCCCTGGGAGGCCTCATTCCGGGGGAGCCGAGCGGGGAGGGGCTGCGCCCGAGAGCGGGAAAGGGAAGGAGGAGGAAAGCGGCCGCTGGGTGAAGCCCCCCCGAGCGGCCGCCACCCCCTGGCGGCTGGGGACAAAGGCAGAGTCAAGGTGGGAGGCAGCTCCACTCCCTCGCTGTGCCAGGGAGGCAGGAGGAGGCGTGTCCCCTCCCCGCCGCCTCTTCCCTGGCTCCGAGGAGCCGCTCTGTCTCCAGCTCGCCTCCGAGCAGACAGCGGGCGGCAGCGGGGAGAGCGGAGGAGGCAGCGGAGCGGGGCTCTCCAACTTGGCGGGGCTTTCCCCTTCCTCCCTGGCCCCGCGGCGGCACCATGCCGCCTCCGCGGGCCGCCCGCAGCAGCACCCGGGCACAGGGAGCCCCGACGCCCGGAGCCGCGCCCAGCGGGCTCCCGGGCTCTTCCTCCGCGCCCCACTGAAGCGGCAGCGCCCAGCTCCGGGGCTTGCCTGACTCTCCCTCCGCCCCGGGGCGCGGGCAGCCGCCGGCTCCGAGGGGGCGCACGCCCTCTCGCCGCGCCCAGCCCCAGGGAGTTGAACCGCAGGAGGGGCGCGGGGACCCTCCTCTCCCCGCCCGAGGGGGGCATCAGCCGGGGGCCCCGAGCCGAGGCCAGCCGCCGCCTCTTGCGCTCCCCCCTCCGCCCCGCGCAAGCCATGAACTTTGGCCGGGGCCGCTCGGTGGTGTTGAACGTGGGGGGCACCCGCTACTCCTTCTCCCGCGAGGTGCTGAAGGACTTCCCGCTGCGGCGGGTGAGCCGGCTGCACGGCTGCCTCTCGGAGCAGGACGTGCTGGAGGTGTGCGACGACTACGACCAGGAGCGCAACGAGTTCTTCTTCGACCGCCACTCGGAGGCCTTCGGCTTCATCCTGCTGTACGTGCGGCACGGCCACCTGCGCTTCGCGCCGCACATGTGCGAGCTCTCCTTCTACAACGAGATGATCTACTGGGGGCTCGAGTGCTCGCACCTGGACTACTGCTGCCAGCGCCGCCTGGACGACCGCATGTCCGACACCTACACCTTCTACTCGGGCGACGAGCCCCCCGCCGGCGACGGCGGCGAGGACACGCGGCCCCCGGCCGAGCCCCCGCCTGCAGCCGAGGGCAGGAAGTGGCTGGAGAGGATGAGGCGGACTTTCGAGGAGCCCACCTCGTCCGTGGCCGCCCAGATCCTGGCCACGGTGTCCATCCTCTTCGTCATCGTGTCCATGGTGGTGCTGTGCGCCAGCACCCTGCCCGAGTGGCGGGCGGCGGAGAACCGCAGCGTGGAGGAGCAGAGCAGGTACACAGCAGACTCAGTGAGGGAGCCCTCCGGGTAGGACGAGTCACTTATTTTCCCACTGTCCAGTCCGGTGTGTCCAGTCCAGTGTGTCCTGCCGCTCATCCTGACAGTTAATGACTATCAATTATTGAGCACTTAGTTAGCAGTAGCAGCGGGATACTCCACCCTCAGCTCCCAGGACTGACAGCCCAACACAAGAACCAGCCCTGAAACTCCCCGGGGAGGGAAACGCCTGCCCTGGTAGGGTTTGGATCCGAACCTCCTTGTACTAGGCACTATGCTAACTCCCGAATAAAAGACCCCCTACCCATGAGCTGACACTGTAATTAACAATTCCCTCATCTGTAAATTAGACGGCTCTGAATTTCATTTATTATAGTGGAAACCTCCTAAGGAACACAGGGGAGCCTTGTAGCTATTCTTAGCCTAGAAAGAGGGGGGCAGATTCTAATCTCAGTTACACTGAAATAAAAATGGAACAACTCCATACCAGAGCAGCTGAGATCAGAGTATAGCCCATGCTCTTTATAGTTGTATTAGTCTTGAGTGGATCCTGCAACCCTTTTGCCCACCAATAATCATAACCCATAGGAGTAATCCTTTTTAAGTCTGTGGGACTCTTATGAATAAGGATTACTCAAGTGAGGAAAGAGTGTAGGATTGGTCCTCCTAAATGGAGAAAGGCAAACTAAAACCCTAAATTTTAAGAAATAGATTTATTTTGCCCATTTTTGAATGTTTAAAAAAATTAAATGCAATATATATTCCATAAATATACTTACAAGGGGCCAGTCCTCCAATATACACTGTACACAAATGCCCCGCTTCTGCAAGTTCTTAAGTATGTGAGTAACTTTACAGCCCTGCATCCTGGCAGGACCAGATTCTATACATAGACTCATAGAAGTTAGAGATGGAGAAGGTCTGTTAGAGAAATGATTCTGTCCCCTTACAAGTGTATTATATAGTGTCCCAACAGATATTTAAATTGATGCCATACATTACATTTGATCTTAGCCAAAACATATTTAAAAACATTAAGGTTGTGAAACAAAGACCTACGGAATTGGTATTGTGGCTTTAGGGCTCAATCCTGCAAGTCTTATAAATATGAGCAATCCTTATTGGGCTTGATTCTGATCTCACACCAGTGTTAAACTGCTGTAACTCCATGGATGTCAGTTATTCCTGATTTAAACCAGTGGGAGAAAGGACTGAAACCCACAGATTTTAATGGGCTCTCTCTCCTAGGTAAGAATTACTCATCTGAGGGAGGTTGACGTATACAAAAAAATATATATATTTTTTTCTGTTCCTCTTTGCTGATTTGTGTGTCAGCAGAAGTTTTCATCCTCCACAGTTCAGCCTATCCTGCTTTTCTCTATAGTGAAGTCATCTTGTCATTATGAAATCAGTCTGTTGCCATAGAATTAATTGGTATGTGATATATTCTGCACTAATAGTCAAATTCATTCCTTGGAAGTATGTTCATGGTTTCCATTGACTTAGATATATGCGTGCAGCTCCAAGTTCACTGTAACTGGGCCAAAAACTCACTGCAGGATCAAATGGGGGTGGAGATGCACTGAGCTGTTGGCTCCTAGTTAGATACAAATACCATGGGTAAAAATGAAAAGATCTATATTTAAGCTTGATATATGTGAAAGTTTCCTGCGGTTTAAAACCTTGCCTTTAAATTGTCCCAAATTATTTCAGATATCTCCAAAGAGTAGTTATGATTTTTATATAACAAACATTTACGTAGATACCTAACGGATAGAAAAATATGTGCTGACACACCTAGGCACAATTGACTTTATTCACAATAATTCTTGATGGTGTGCAGGTCAACTGTAAAGTTGTTGCACTTACCTAAATGAGTTTTTATTTACAGCTAAGCATTGCAGGCTTTATACTTAACTTCTAAACAAAACTTAGTATCCCTTCCACAAAAATGCATTATATAACATTACTCACCAGTGTAACCATCTCACATGTATAAGTATTTGCAGGAGTGGGCCCTAGATACTAATAACATACAATGTGGCCAGTACCTGGGGAAGAGAAGGGAAAAAATATTGAAGAGTGGTCTGTAAATAACTGGAAAAAAACAGTATCAGTGGTAGGTTGAGAACTATTTGTGCTGGTGCATGGAATTGCAAAGAACTGGCCTACAGGATAGGGAATCAGGATTGTGCTTCAACAATCCCTATGCTGCTCTTGCAGGAATCTTTACTATCTAGCCAATGATGTAATTTGGTTCACTTGAGATATACCTTTATTCATATATTATTGCTACACAGATGTAATAGTTTAACACTGAACACATTGCAAATGGGTGCATGTTCTTCCTCTGGTTGCCACCGTACTTATAGGACACTAGCTGAGGTGGCATAGTTCTCACGTAGAGTGGCTATCATAATTATGCACTTCAGTACTAAAAAACTCAGGCGCTGGAAGAATGTGAGTTTAAGGCAGAATTGCAGCTAGTGTAAATCGTCATAGGCACGTTGACTTCAGTAAGCTTGTGACAGTTGGCACCAGTTGAGAAGCTCACCCTCAGAGCCCAATCCTGCAAACACATCAGTATTTATTACTTATGTATTTCCAGGATCAGGCCCCAGCACAGCTGTTATCTGGGTTTACTGCCTTCCTGCTTGCTTACATTTGAATTTCCTTGCTTTCACTGGTATAGTTACAATTTAACGTTATTTACATTTAGAGCCAGATTTTCAAAAGAGCTCAGCACTTAAGTTTTCCCATGAAATCCAGTATTTTTTGAAATGTAAGTATCTGCTGTGTTTTTAGTCTCTAGTATGTTCGTTAATAAAAACTATCGTCCTTTTATCAGTGCTCTTCCTCCTCTTAAAAAGAAAAAACAAAGAACAAAAAACACAGTGGAACAAAAACTCCTATTAATTTATTTGGTATGAGGGACAAAGAAATAGCAATATTATATTTTTCTCACAGCACTGAGCTGGTGATTACATTTCAACAATAAATTGAGATGTTATTTAAATAATTCAGAAATAAGAATCTTTTCATCTTCTTAGTGTATGCACAACGTGCCTCAAGTGGCACATGACCAAGATTCATCACAGAATGTGGTCCACTGGTTGGATCATTGTCCAGGCCGGGTACTGAAGGGGAGCGCAACATCCCTCCCTCACCCCCCATTTTCATAATGCAAAAGATCAGATGGCTGCAAAAGTCCTCAAGATTGGCATGTGAAAGTTAAGGTCTATCATATGACTGGCATTTAGCACAACTTTTTTTTCCTCCAGGATTTCACAGCAAATCAATTGCCTCAGACTTTAAATTCCATCAGTAAAGTTTAAAAAAGGCTTAATTATTTTTAATATCTATTATAAATTACCTTTTCATTAGCTTTTAGGATTTCCTGAAATTCTACTGGACTTTTAGGGATGAGTCTTGCAGTCCTTTTGCAGAAAAAAGTTCCCATTTCAGTTAGCTGAGGAAGGTCCGCAGGAGTAAACCCATTGACACAGTTTTAGGACAAGCTGTGTTTTAGATTCTTTCCAGTGTATTAAGCGCACTCTTCAGATGACAAGCTTTTCTTCCTATGATCCCATCTCTGTTGGACTGGATCTTTGGGTGGCAATCCCCTGTTTTACAAGTATTAACTACAGCCCCAACTGCGTTTTGGGGCCTATATAAGCCCTTTTCCTCTGGGGACCTGTGACCAGCAAACTGATTAAACAAACTTCTAAACGAATCATTATTCATCCATCCAAAAGGTACATAGCACACAGAGCAAAGGGTAAAAACAATAGAGATCTATATATATAGTTCCCCTTACGTACACCTAATCTTTTCTTAGAAGTTTAGTAAATTCCTTTCAGCCCAGTTAGCTCCATCTCTTGTCTGGGAGAGAGCCTGTTTGCTGCAGTTTGTGTTCTTTCTCAGAGCATTTCCATTAGTATCTTCCCCTAGGCAACTACTGACAACCCACCAACAGGTAAATTAAGGTTCATATGATTATATTTATAAATTATATGCTTAATTACTTCAGTCTCTACACCAATATGTTGTTAAGTGCATCATCTTGCGCAACACTTCTAAGATCTAATTGAAAGGCCAACTGAAGTAAGTGGAAAGACTCCCATGGACTTTCACTGGGTTTGGATCAGGCCCCTAGTATTTAGGATATCTAGATTAATCAGGGAGTGGGAGGTAGTTTATCTCCTTGGATATTTCATTATATTCTGGGGGCTCTCTCTTAAAAAGAAGATGAACAAGATAGCTAACTACCAGAGAATTTACTGCTTTTTAAAAATAAATTAACACATACAATAATTGAAATTAACTTTAATGCCCACTCATTTGTGTCAGAACCTTGCTATTCCCCTCCCAATTCTTTACCTGCACATTCCTTATACATTTATAATGTTTCATTTTAAAATGTGCCCATCCTGATTTAGGCATCTATAAACTTTTTATAAAACCATCAGGTTAGAATCAATATTGTAAGAGAGAGACCCACTCTCACACATTAGTAGAATAAGCTATGATGGTTACATTTGGCCTGCATAAAGTAATTCTACAGTACAACAAAGAGATGCACTCTGTTTTCATTGGAAACCACAAAGCTTCATTACAATTTTTCCCAGGCTATTTTTCAATTTTAAAAAAATAATTTATTTCTCGTAAACAGCACCAGACTGGTCATCCTGGCAAGTGAATTGTTATCTACAGAGCAAGTAAAGTATGGACAGAAGCCGGGCAAGCTTCCCTCAAACAGCCCTACCAATGAGCCTTGACCCCCTTCTCTAGGCAATACCACTAAGAATGATAGAGTAGTTCAGTCCACAGCCTATTCAGTCCTCTGTCTTTATGGAGACTGTTAGTAAGAGTGATGTCTACTAGTGCCAACTGACACCAGTTTTGTGTACATGTTCGGATGTGAGCACCCGTTCACAAGAAAAAGGACTGAGATCAACAAACCTTTCACGTGGTCCTCTGAACAGCCATCAGATGAGTTTTGGTCATGATCATTTGGGTCAATATGTGACCCAGTAGTAAAAAGCTCTGTATTCTATCAATCCCTTGGAGTCAGGTTCCCTTAAGTTAAAGCCATATCATAGCTTCTCACTTCTGGGAGGGAGATAGAGGGCCTAGGAAACTCAGGGAAAGTCACATAATGGTCCTCTCTTAAGGAGAGGCATGGAGTATGAGAATTCCAAATCCTGCCAATCCCAGAGATTTGCAAGGAATGGGGCTTCTGGTTTGCAGAGATGCTTCCCTCCATGGGGCTATTCCTAGGAAAGAGGGAGTAGAAGTACCAGGGCCGGCTCTACCATTTTTGCCGCCCCAAGCAAAAAAAAAAAAAAAAGCCAACCGGACTGTGCCGCCCCAAGAATGGACGGAATGCCGCCCCTTAGCTTGTGCCGCCCCAGGCACGTGCTTCCTCCGCTGATGCCTGGAGCCGGCCCTGAGAAGTACATAGCAGAAGTTATTACTGAAAACATTTCGCACAGCAATGTATTTTGTGACCTTGCTCTCCTCCTACCTGGTACGTCCCACTCTTCAAGGGAGAAGAATTGTTCCAGGACTTCCACAGGCTACTGGGGAGCAGACAGCAGCAGCCCCAGTCTCCCCTTCTGATGCTTTTGGTGATTTAAAGTCCTCCTCTTTGTTCCCCTGTGTCACACAGCAGATGGGTAGTTAGGGTCCTGAAAGTTTTTGATTTGTGGACCCATCTATAAACTGATCCTGTGTATGACACTGAAATGAGAGCTGTGCAAAATCTTTTTGGGACTTCCTAAGCCTTTCCATTGCAGGTCATTTGGAGCCTGTCATAGACTCACCATCCTGGAGCAAGACTCAGCATTGCAGCCCTTCTGCCTTACCCTCCTCCTCCAGGCTTCAGTGGTCTGTGCAGTGACTTGTCCCTCCACTAAGGTCACACTAAGAGTCTGACCCCTCCTAAGGTAACAGTATCCCATCTTGAAGGAATGAAAACTCTCCATGTGTCCCAGACTCAGTTCTCCACAGTCTCTTCCCCCTCTCCCAGACTCTGTACATCTCTTCTCACTCCTTTCCTTCTAGGGCTTTCTCTCTGGAGGACCAGTGTCTCTTAAACCACTGATCCTTGGGGTATCTTCCCTGGAGTCTCTCTTCTCCCAGGCTAGCTTCAGGAGTCTCCTTTTCCCCAGCTGTCCTCTCCATTCAGAGACAGTCCCACAGCATAAGCTTTTTCCCACAGAGCAGAAACTCACACCTTCTCACATATGACTCCTCTTCCTAGTGTCCTGCAGTCCCTCCTCTATACGAATCACTTAGTCTGGTTCTCCAGCTAGGTCTAATTCTTAATTACCTGTCTCCCCTCCAAGTGCCATAAAATGGACTAATTGCACTTTCTGTCTCTCCTTAATCCTGCCTCTTCCAGTCCTGTTTGGAATGTACCCTATCACAGAGCCATTACAACCTATTGTGCCAGTAAGCTGTTGTGCATGCTCATTCTCAGAACTATTTCCCCAGGAAGAGATGCCCCCCCCCAACCTTTTCCACATACTGAAATCATGGTTGAATATGTAGAATGAAACCCCCAGTTAGTAAGTATGTATATCTTCTGCTTTCCTAAGCACAGTAAAACAAAAATAGCTTCTTTTCTAAACACCACCTATCATCGATTACCATAGGGCATTTGTTCACATTATAAAATAGATCTCTGCAAAATTTCAGTTAAAAAACTTAAGCTGTGTTTGAATCTCAGGAACCCAGAAAATACATTTGAAACCACTAGTGTTTAGTCTCCTACCCTCCCAGAACTTCAGAACACCAAACACATTTGTTTCCAACATTTAATAAAAAAGAAGAACTCCTTGACAGGCTAAGATCCAGTTTGTCATGTTTTAGCCTCAAACATCATTTTATAGCTAAATTCTAAACTGCTTTATATATAGAGGGCTGTGACTGGGTAATGGAACTACATACATCAATTTAAATATAGGGACATGAATGCCTCTGTTATAACTGACTTGTCCCATGAGACATTCATACAAAGGTACATTCAGACAGGGACAGATTGTAGCTAGCCCTGTGTGTGGGTGCACCAGAGGAGAGGGTGCCAGGATCTGACATGTCCCCTTACTTCCTCACATGGGCTGGCCATAATGGGCATTGGCAAGATCTGCTCAGGACTAGGTGCTGTAAACTTCTACAAAGTGGGTAGGGAGGGATGGTGAAGAGCTAGAGTTTCCCCGTCCCCAGCAGCAGAGGTCAGAAGACAACTGCAGAGCAAGTGCACTCTGTACTTTCTTTAGGCACAATAACTGAACCCCTGGGAGCTCAAGAATGCATTTTGCCTTTCTTCAGGACAGCACCCATTGTTACCACTCCTAGTGTGGGGCTGTGATCATGTATGACACAGTCTAGCCCGTTCAGATATACTATCACTGACAAAATGCAGAATTGAAAGATGTTGATAGGAAAGCTTTGAGAACACAGTAAGTCGAGAATTCCCAACGACTTTACAGATTCTGGCCCTGATTCTACAATACTTGCTCAGGCAATACTCCCATTAACTCGGAAGACATTATGTGTGGAAGTCACTGGGAGTTTGCCTGAGCAAAGACTTGACCATTGGAACCAATGCTCTGACATTTTTCTAGTTTAATGCTGCTTTTATGTGGAAATAAGATTTTAGGAACAATTTAGGCACAAATGGATGTTGACGGACTTTAATCACATATTGTCTTGTCATCTGTTTTCTTCATGTGTCCTGTTGACTGTGTATGTTTTATTCGGAAGTTTAATAGATGATAAAGCCACTCCAGTGAATTATTTTTTTGAGATTTCAGCTAATTTCTTGGAGAATGTTATAAAAAAAAGAGAATTACCAGTTTAAAAAAAAAGAAGAATGCACAACTGAAGGATGCTTTGTGACAATTCAGAATATGATTACTTTACTAGTCTTGTTAGTGACTTTAAAAAAGGCATTTCCAAAGCAGTCTAAGCCAGTCTATATGTAAAATAGGTTATTCTGCTAGGGAATTATCAGTCAGAACAGAAAATTAAATGAAGTGACTGGTTTAGAAAAAGAGCTACGGAGGACTGATTTTCATTTCACAGACAAAGAACCACATTAAAAATAATGCTGAGGGTCTTATTTGAAAACTGATAAATACCTAGAGATTTAGCGTTTTTGATGAGAACTAAATTTTCATTGTGTTTAGGTACAAGCAGGGGTCGTTGACACAATAGAAGATTTTACATACCATCTGTGCTGGAATATCTAGCCACTGAATAAAAATTAGGGTTCAGCATTTTCTCTGAATTTCTCAGATTTTGTGAATTTTTGAGGGAGCATTATGTTTGTTTAAAAAATATTTTCTCAATTTTTAATGGTAGGTTGTTTTAAAACTGAAATGAAGAAGGGGAAAAGCCTGCTAAAAATCTTGATTGGAAACATACGGAGTAGATGCTGGTTTGCCTAATGATATCAACATAAAGTCTGTGTTGTAAATATGTATTCAAACTTTTAAAACTTACATGTGATTTAAACAATGGACTATAACATATAGTCTATCAGGTGAACATATAGTGAGACAGTTTTAAAATGTATATGCTTTATTTATCCTCTTCCACCCTGTCTCCCCCTCCATTAAAAAAGAAGCAGGGTATTTGGCATAAGAAAATATCCCAGAGTATTTTAAGAAAAGTGAATACAGAACATGCTGTGTCCTTATTCTTCCAAGTGAATGCATCTTAGTTGGTTTTAATCTCATATTAAATGTCAAAGATAATTAGGCCGTATTTAAGGCTAGTTGCTAAATCTCAGTTTTCTTAACTGATGCTATTTATCTATTAATGATACAAATAACAAGTAACAAACAATGAATCATTTAAGGCAGAGTTACTCAATCTGAGGCTGCAGAGCTAATATGTAGCTCTGCTGAGTCCTCATACAGGCGGTAGGTCTGATCATCGCATTCTTCCTGGTTTCAGGAGCACCAACTACCTGTCCCCAGTGACACATGTGGGATAGGATGGGACAGGATGGAACAAAGCTATTGGAATTAATCTATGAAGGAGAGGAGAGAATGGTCATAGAGAAGAACCCCGTCCTTCCTATCAATAACCAGGAAATGGGGGAAGGGAAGAGGGACAAAGAGAAGAACGGAGTCTTCTTCTCAATAGCCAGGAAATGTGTGGATGTATGGGGGCGGGAGGCGGGAAGGGGCAGGTAAGATGGAATGATTGAAGCAGGGCTTTGGAGCTGTGCTCCGGCTCCGCTCCACCTCCAGGCAAAAACCTGCAGCTCCACTGCTCTGGAGCTGCTCCGTGTCCCAGCTCCGGGCTCCGCTCCAAAGCCCTGGATTGAAGCTATCATATTGATTGGAGGGAGTGTCAAAGCTAGAAAACATGATATCCTGATTTTACTTCACCATGCTTATAATATAAGATTAGATGAAACAACCAGCACAGTATGGAGCAATAGCTCTGCAGTTCAATTCTGTAATAAAAAAATCTGTTTTTCAAGATGGAGTACCACTGATTCCCTATGCAGCTAAAAAGCTGTTTCTGTCGCTTGTGCTCCAAGTGAGTTCCACAAGCCTGCCGGCTTTCACAATCTTGGAGTTTCTCATTGTATTCAGAGAAGTAGCACTCCTAGCTTCTGGATATGTAATATCTACTTCATAGGGCTGTCAATTAATCACAATTAACTCACACAATTAACTAAAAAAAAAATCACGATTAAAAAAATTGATCACGATTGATCGCAGTTTTAATCGCGCTGTTAAACAATAGAATACCAATTGAAATGTATTACATATTTTTGGATGCTTTTCTAATTTTTCAAATATACTGATTTCAATTATAACACAGAATACACACTGTACAGTGCTCACTTTTTATTATTTTTATTACAAATATTTGCACTGTAAAAATGATAAACAAAAGATATTGTATTTTTTCATACAAGTACTATAGTGCAATCTCTTTATCGTGAAAGTGCAATTTACACATGTAGATTTTTTTTGTTACATAGCTGCACTCAAAAACAAAACAATGTAAAACTTTAGAGGCTACAAGTCCGCTCAGTCCTACTTCTTGTTCAGCCAATCGCTAAGACAAACAAGTTTATTTACATTTATGGGAGATAATGCTGCTTGCTTCTTATTTACAATGTCACCTGAAAGTGAGAACAGGCATTCATATGGCACTTTTGTAGCCAGCACTGTAAGATATTTACATGCCAGATATGCCAAACATTTGTATGCCCCTTCATGCTTTGGCCACCATTCCGTAGGACATGCTTCCACGCTGATGATGCTTGTTAAAAAAAATGTGTTAATTAAATTTGTGACTGAACTCCTTGGGAGAGAATTGTGAGTCTCCTGATCTGTGTTTTACCTGCATTCTGCCATATATTTCATGTTATAGCAGTCTCGGATTATTACCCAGCATGTTGTTCGTTTTAAGAACACTTTCACTGCAGATATGACAAAATGCAAAGAAGATACCAATATGAGATTTCTAAAGAGAGCTATAGCACTCGACTCAAGGTTTAAGAATCTGAAGTGCCTTCCAAAATCTGAGAGGGATGAGGTGTGAAGCATGCTTTCAGAAGTCTTAAAAGAGCAACACTACGATGCAGAAACAACAGAATCCAAACCACCAAAAAAGAAAATCAGCCTTCTGCTGGTGGCATCTGACTCAGATGATGAAAATGAACATGAGTCAGTCTGCACTGCTTTGGATCGTTATTGAGCAGAAGCTGTCATCAGCATGGCCACATGTCCTCTGGAATGGTGGTTGAAGCATGAAGGGACATATTAATCTTTAGCACATCTGGCACATAAATATCTTGCAACGCCGGCTACAGCAATGCTATGCGAACACCTGTTCTCACTTTCAGGTGACATTGTAAACAAGAAGCGGGCAACATTGTCTCCTGCACATGTAAACAAACGTTATTGTCTGAGCGATTGGCTGAACAAGAAGTGGGACTAAGTGAACTTGTATGACATTGTTTTATTTTTGAATGCAGTTATTTTTTTGTGCATAATTCTACATTTGTAAGTTCAACTTTCATGATAAAGAGATTGCACTTCAATACTTGTATTAAGTGTATTAATAATACTATTTCTTTTATTTTTATAGTGCAAATATTTATAATAAAATTATTATAAAATGAGCACTGTACACTTTGTATTCTGTGTTGTAATTGAAATCAATAGATTTGAAAATGTGGAAAACATCCAAAAATATTTAAATAAATGGAATTCTATTATTATTTAACAGTGCGATTAATTGTGATTAATTATTTTAATCACATGATTAATCACAATTAATGTTTTTAATCGCTCGACAGCCCTACTACTTCACCATTCCTTGGCCAACTATAATTGACCTTATCCTAGGACTTCACCAAACAGGATCATCATGCAGAGCAAATGGGATCATATAAATTTACATTGAAAGGCTCAATGGAGCCTAAGTTGCATCCTGTAATGACCTATGGCAGCCATGGGGTCAACCCAACTGGCTGACACAATGGCAGTGAAGTTGAAGAATAAGAATTAAGATGCTGCCTTTAGGTAAAGTCAAAAGCCAGTCTATCTCCCTGTCATAAATATACAGGGAAGGGTAACAACCTTTATGTATGCAGTAATATCAAATCCCTCCTGGCCAGAGGTACAGAATCACTTACCTGTAAGGGGTTAATCAGTTCAATTAACCTAGTTGGCACCTGACCAGAAGGACCAATGGGGAAAGAGAATACTTTCGAACCTGGGGGCGGGGGGGGGGAAGGTTTTGATGGTGCTCTTTGTTTTATTCTCTCTTGGGCAAAGAGAGAGATCAAGCAGGTAACCCTGCTCCTACTGAAATGATACATCTAAAACTACAGAAATTGTAAATAATAGCAAGGAAATGCGTTAGATTATCTTTTGTTTTAGCTTGTGAATTTTCCCTATGCTAAGAGGGAGGTTTATTCCTGTTTTTGTAACTTTGAAGTTGAGTCCAGAGGGGAATCCTCTGTGTTTTAAATCTTTTTATTACCCTGTAAAATTACCTTCCATCCCGATTTTACAGAGGTGCTTCTTTTACTTTTTTTCTTTATAATAAAGTTCTTCTTTTAAGAACCTGATTGATTTTAGTGTCTTAAACATAAAGGGTCTGGTCTGTACTTTTATTAAAGGCAATTGGTTGGTATATTATTGTCAAGCCTCCCCAGGAAAGGGGGTGAAAGGGCTTGGGGGGATATTTGGGGGGGGGGATAGGACCCCAAGTGGCCCCTCCCTGAATGTTTGTTTAAATCACTTGGTGGTGGCAGCAATACCATTCAAGGACAAGGAAATTAATTTGTGCTTTGGGGAAGTTTTAACCTAAGCTGGTGGAATATAAATCTAGTGGGTCTTTCATGCAGGTCCCCACATCTGTATCCCAGAGTTCAGAGTGGGGAGAGAACCTGACACTCCCCATCTAAGTGCGACACACAGGGCAGTCACTCACGTCCTAGTAGTGTAACATTTAGAGAGCTAGGAGGTAAATTCTGTAGCGGACATGTTCCCAATAGGTGCTGTCAGAACAAGAATGGGAAGTTATGGAAAATGGGAGGCAGTTCTTTTCCACATTGTAGTCATTAAAGAACCCTTGGTACATTCTGCAGGGGTGCCATTTCAGGCCAAATTCCTGTTCAGGCAGTTACACTGTGGAAAAGACCTCATCTCATTCATCCTCTTTTTTATTCCTAGACTGGAAGAGAAAGATATGTTTCCTGCTTTTTCAACTCCCAATTGATTTCCCATGAATTAGTCCAAATGAAAAATATATTCCTTCTGTTCCTGCAGATGAGACTACTGCTGTCAATAGCTGGTTTAGCACTTCAGCAAACTCTGGTTCCAGGTGCTTAGCTAGTGACTTCCACCAGTTCAGTGGTGTGACTCTTTGCATTAAGAAATGAGCCAATCAGAGCTCAGATAGGGAGAAGCTATAAAATAGGAGTATGTGACCATCTAGGCTGGTTTAGTGGATGATCTTGATGAGATACATGAGGGTGTCTCCTGGATTAAGAAGCTATATGCCAAATCCTGTGATGACTGCCAGTCTCTTGCGCCAGTCTCTTGCGCACAGTCCCTGGGTCTCCCACACACTCAGGCCCTTAATTATTTATAAAGCTTGACCTGAAAAGTTAGATTCCTTTCCCCTGATTCTTTCTTTATATAGAAAAGCAGCCTGTAATGTAAAGGTTTCGATAGAGGCTCATGGACTCAGCATATTTATTTTTTATTTAAATTTTTGAGAGATTATAGTGAGTTTAGGCCTCCCATAGTTTGTATTAAAATCAGATTTCATTTTAAATACGTTTATTTTTAAAAAGAAAAACTTACTATAATTTAAATAACAAAAATCTGATTTAAATTAGAAAAAAATCTTTTTTTTCCCCCAAAATCATCAATTTTTATCCACCCTGCCCGAAAGCTACATGGGGTCACTGGATCAATACCAACTCACAGGGAAGATTCCACCAAGACTAGAACCTACCGTTCCCTAGATGTTCCACATCCAAGTATTGACCCAGCGAGACTCTGCCTAGCTTCTATACAAGAAAGAATCAACATAACATGCGCATGGCCTCAGGAGGAGCTATCAAGTGGAACTTTTTTGGATGTACCAAAAAAAAAAAATGCTCTTTCACGTAAATGTTGACTGCCAAGGGTCAGAGCCACAACATAAATCCTGGAAAATAAATCCTAGAAAATAGATTGGAATGGAATGAAGTCCCCTTAAATGTAGAATATTTTTGGGACACTTAATAATGTACATAAATTCTATATCCACAGCTAGGAATTTATTATTATTATTATTTATTAAGATGCCAGCCAGCTTACAACCTGTAAGCAAGTGCAGACTCTGTCAGAGTCTGCATTAGGATGATTTGTATTTGTTTGCATGTGCTATTCAGGGAGAGAGGAAATGGTCACAGAAAATTCCAGAAACACAGTTTTTCATTTTAGTGTGGAGCATGGGAGAGATATAAAATGATATAATATTTTTGAAGGAGTCCGTGTTCCTTTGCCAGCTCTCTTCTAGCAAAATAATAGATTATTTTTTCCATGGTATTAGATCATGAGCGACAAATACTACTTTTTAAATCAGGAAAGGAAAATACATAATCTATTAACTAAGTTCAATAATATCTTTATGGCTGCATATAATCTGTGCATTTCTGTGTGTTTTGTTTTGAGAGAACACTGAGGTCTGAACTGAACTGCCAGATGCTATAAACCTAGGTTTTTAAAAGTGGAGATTTTGTAGATATATCTAAAAGGTATCCTTATAACTTATGTTTAAGGCAATCAGTCACTATTAAATAAACACTAACATTACCAGAAGCTTCAGATCATTTAGACAACAAGTCCTTTTACTTTACTGGACTATAATTCTTAAGAGAAAACATTTTGATTTATGTGGGTCTACACATTAAACAGGGCCGTCCCTAGCCATTTAGGTGCCCTAAGCAGCCCCCCCATGGGGGAGCTGTGTGGGGCCCCAGACCTCCCCCCCGCCCCAGGGTCTGAGAGGCAGGAACTGTGGGTGGGGGAACTTTTGGGGGCCCAGAGTGGCCAGGGGGATTAGTGGCGGGCTCGGAGCAGCCTGCTTTGCTTCCCTTGCTCTGGCCCCAGCCATGTCGCTCGGGAGGAGGAGGCTTGGGGGAAGGGATCCTTCCCTGCACTCACCGGCAGTGGCAGAAGTGGAGCAGCCCGGCCCCAGCCCACTCCACTCTGCCAGCTCCCAGCTGCAGTGCTCCGCTTCCCACCACTGGTGAGTGCCGGGGGGGACAGGACCTTTCCCCAACCCCCTCTTCCCCCACAGCGACATGGCTGTGGCCGAGGCAAGGGAAGAGAAGGGATGCGGAGCGGACTTGGGCCAAGTTGCTCTGCTTCCCACGGTAGGTGAGTGTGGGGGGCGTCCTTTCCCCAACCTCACCAGCAGCGGAAAGCAGAGTGCCGCAGCTGGGAGCTGGCGGAGTAGAGCGGGCTGGCGCTGGGTTGCTCTGCTTCCCGCCACTGCCGGTGAGTGCAGGGTCACGGGGGGAAGAGGTAGAATGGGGGTGGGCCGGGGGCGGAGCGGGGGGAAGGGTAAGAGGCAGGGCGGAGGGAGTTGTCCAAGACCCCACACTCCCCTAGGGATGGTCCTGCGCCTTGCAGTGGGTGCAGCCCACAGGGGGGGCGGCCGAGGGATGGGGCTGGTGCTGCCGCGTATGCAGCACACAGCTGCCTAGGGTACCATGAAATTTGGGGCAATTTGGTGCCTCAAATTTCATGGTGCCCTATGCAGCTGCATATGCCTAAGGACGACCCTGACATTCAACTTTTCTAAGATAAATTAAGTCAATGTATTCGTATAGACCTTATCTGAGAGAAAGGCCCCTAACTCATAGATGCTTCATGGGCCTCCCTGGCTATCTATGCAGATTCAGTGGCTGCCTCTGACTGAATGGGTACTTACCTCTTGTTAATGGTAGCATTTAGTTTATAAGGCAGAAATTATTCCCTTGCTATTTCCTGAGCATTACTACCCCCTCCATTTTTGAGGCTGGGGTGTCTCTCTTTTGTTGGGAAGAAGGACCTGCATTGAAAACCAATCCACAGTGGCTAATGGAACGGATGAGTTTCAGAAGGCTCTGAAGAAGAATATTATCTTTCTAACAGACCACTGTCTTAGACTTTGTCTACACTACTCAGCTTTTAATGACATGGCTGTGTGGCCACAGCCGTGCTGCTAAAAGTCATGCAATGTTGCCGCTGTTTGTCGGCTCTCCTGCCGACAAAAAATGTCCACACCCGAGGAGCGGGGTTAGCTCTGTTGGCAGGAGAGCGCTCCTGCCAACAATGCGCTGTTCATACTGTCACTTGTCGTGGCAAAACTTTTGTCTTTTGGGGGGCGAAGGGGGCGGTTTAACACCTGTGAAAGACAAAAATTTTGTTGTTCAATTGCCAGTGTAGACATAATCCAAGTGGTTAAGAGAAACATCAGCATGTGGGCTAGATTCCATGCTATGCCTCTCAACAGAACTGGTTCTCTAGCAAAACAGGCAAAATCTTCTGTGGTTGCATTTCAGCCTATAATGCTTGCTAGGGCTCTGAAATTTTTTGGGCACATACAGACTGTTATCTTTGAGTTACAGTTTGTTCTTCCTGTCTGGTTAAAGCCAATGCAGAGGTGTTGGCACAATTGTTAGAGCTGATTTCCAGTGCTTCCATGAAGCACTATCTTTTCTTAAAGTAATAGTTGCTTAATAAGCCATCGCTTGGCATGGACAATCTCTCCAAATATTGCTCCATTCTGGATCTCCAGTGGTGGTGAAACAACTCCAGTAAATCTAGAATTTTCAAGTCTTTTTGACTCCCATCAGTTGGGTTTTAGACCTCTTATGGTACTGAGACTGCACTGGTCTTATTGGGTTTTGAGTTTCTGAAGGCAATAGATGAAAGTGCTTGCGAGATGGGGAAGCCATGAGAGAAAATAGCAGATATTATATTAGCCCTCTTAATTAACAAGATATGCTCATGATTAATTTAATAAGAGGGCATGTTTCCACCTGCAGGATATCATACTGGATCCCCAACAGCTACTGGCTACCCAGAAACAGCAGTTGCTATTTGTGCCTTCTGCTGGCCCCAATTCAGTAAAGCATTTAAGCATGTTCTTAAGTCTCGCTGACTTCATTGGGACTTAAACATATGCTTAAAGTTAAGCCCATGCGTAAGCACCCTTTCTGGACAGGGATACTTCCCTGCATCTGGGCCATTTGTACTTGATAAGAAGGTTGTGCCCTTTTCTTTCAGATGTGGTCCTCACCATTGACTCGGTTACTGTGAAATTAGATTATTGCAATGCACTGTACATTTTTAAACCCTTTAGAAATTTCAGCTAGTGCAGATTGAGGTGACCCCACTTGTAAAACAGGAGGTTGAGAGCAAACTTGCATGAGCTATTTTCCCTAAAAGTAGAAATTTCAACTTCTCAGTGCTCACTGTGAGGTTTAATTTTTGTGGCCCAGGCCAGCAGACATGTCTTTCTCCTTAATAGGTTGTTCTGCTAATGAGCTGCCACTCCATAGCTTTTGGTAGGTTTGATAGCTTGCGAAGTATGGCGATCTTAAGCTGGATAGGGACCTAGAGTTTTAGTTTTAGATATGAATAGCTGTCTACATTATTTTAGACGTTATCCTGTAGTGTTCCTGACTTTGCAGAAATATCCTCACATATTGGTAATGCTAACAATTTGTAATTCCAACAAAGCATTCACTAAATGAATTGCAGATATAATCAAATCCTTATTAGTAATCAGTTCTGAGTTGTACTCACTGTAGCTTGGTATTATATTTACACAAAAAAGCTCAGAATAAGATAGTGTGGCTCACCATTTGGCACACCCTCCACTAAGGCTCTGAATTAATATCAATTTAGTAATGTCCACAGACAAACCTTAATTAAAATGCTCATATAGAATTAAAATGCTCCACTTTGTTTCTTTTGACAGGATCATTGAAGCTATCTGCATAGGCTGGTTCACTGCAGAGTGCATTGTGAGGTTCATCATCTCCAAAAACAAGTGTGAGTTTGTCAAGAGGCCCCTGAACATCATTGATTTGCTGGCAATCACTCCTTACTACATCTCTGTGCTAATGACAGTTTTCACAGGGGAAAATTCTCAGCTCCAAAGGGCTGGAGTCACTCTGAGGGTTCTTAGAATGATGAGGATTTTTTGGGTGATTAAACTTGCCCGTCACTTCATTGGTCTTCAAACACTTGGTCTGACTCTGAAGCGTTGTTACAGAGAGATGGTGATGCTTCTTGTCTTTATTTGTGTTGCTATGGCAATTTTTAGTGCACTTTCACAACTCCTTGAAAATGGGCTGGACTTGGGAACAAAGAATAAGGATTTTTCCAGCATCCCTGCTGCCTGTTGGTGGGTAATAATCTCGATGACCACGGTTGGTTATGGTGACATGTGCCCCATCACTGTACCTGGAAGGATTCTTGGTGGAATTTGTGTGGTTAGTGGGATTGTTTTATTAGCATTGCCTATTACTTTCATCTATCATAGCTTTGTGCAATGTTATCATGAGGTCAAGTTCCGATCTGCTAGGTACAGCAGAAGCCTCTCTGCTGAATTCTTAAATTAATGAGTGCTCCTGCTTTTTGTAATAGTACTTGCTAAGCTTTGGTGGAAGAGGTGATGGTTGCTCCCTGTGTACACCCATCTTGCTGGATGATCTAAGGAACAGCATTGTCATCAGCCCTGAAGGATGTCAGTCACCATTCTCACCTGAAGGATGACTACCTGCTTTGGACCCCATGGTAGGGAGTGTGGGTGGGCATGTTGAGATCTGAGAGGAAAAAAATGGTAGCTTCTAAAACAACAATGGGACTGGAAAGTTCTCAAGACATCATGGGGACTGGACTTCTCTCTACCTATCCAGACAACTACACACACAAATCATGGGCTTGGTACCAAGAGAGATGAAGACCTGCAACTCAGTGGGAGTTGCAGGTACTCACCACTCCTCATACTGATATCCCAGAGCCTTCCAAGGAAAATATAACAGATGTCATTCAAATATTTAAAATCTAAAGGTCCCTTGGAGGCGTAGAGACCTTGTTGACATGAAGCCTGCTCCAGAAGAGTTGAGGGCATTGGAGCAGAATTGCTGCTACTTTTAATTCCTCCAAGTCATGCAGCAGGTGGAATAATCTGATCTTACAACTGAAGGAAGAGGAAAAAAAATATAAATACACAAGGCAGAGAGAATCTCACAGCCCAATTCTGATCTCAGTGAAAGCGACAGTGAGGTCAATGGAGTTAGTCCAGATTTTTATTGGAGGAACCAAGAGGAGTGTTTGTCTCTCTCTATGTTGTGGCATATGCTTAACCACAACTGTCATTTCTCTGGGCGTAAGATCTATAGTAGCAACTAATGTCATACTTTATAAAGATCAGAGTAAAATTCAGTTGTCGATAATACGATCAATATATCAACTGCTAGCTCAGTGGGAGGCAGATATCCAAATTTGACTCAGGTGCTCAGCTAAACTCCATCAACATGAAGACATTTACCTATAAGCCTTGATTTCCCACCACCCCATTTTATTAACCATAATCACCTCATAGTGAAATTGTATTCCAAGGAACATGATATGAGTCTGTCACTTGAGAGGTTCAAAAACTTTCTAGACAAAGCACTAGAAAACAGGAGAACAATCCTGCAATGTCGGGGCTGGGACAGATGTCCAGGTGGGTCTTTTTCCATCTCCAAAATTCTATGATGATTCTTATTGAAGGATCTATTATGAATTGATATAGTTAATTTAAATTTTAACAACTGTACAACAGCCCAGATGATACTGAAAAGTAGCATTTTAGCTGGATGGAACCTGTGCTTGGCACAAAGTAATATATTCTCCCCTGCAAATATGGAATTAAGATGAATGAAGTTAAGTTCTCATGTTTCATACACTACATTTCTTGTGTAGTACTGCTTAGTAGCACTATTAAATATGACTTTGAAAAGCTGCCATGTGCTGTTAAACATTCAAACAAATTTAGACACAGCTAAACCAGTACTGTTTGCCACCCACCATTAACAGGAAACATTTTTATTAACCAGAATCACCAGTTTATTTGAATTTGGTGTGCTTGCCTGAAAGTCATTGTAAAATGTTTACTGTGTTTGTATTGTAGAAGCACCTTTGGATGTTTTGTGTACATTTGTCTGCTTTAGAAATAGAGTGACTGGGACCTAGCAACAGAAGTCTTTGGTACTGATCACTCAGACTAAAAATATTAGGTGGGGTATATAGCTAGTACTTGAAGGCCATATGCTGAAAAAGAAATATGCTGCCATTTTTGCTGCTCAAGACCTAAGAAAAGTTATGGATCATGTTAAATGGCATGCTGTTGGTTTTAGGGGAAAGGGATATGTACTGATAAAGCCAGTCAAGGAGAGAAAGGAAATTGTTTCACTACCAGAAGTTGTAAAGTAACCTGAAAGAAAAGTTGCTCGATTGCAATAGCCATGAGTTTGCATTTCCCAAAACTAGTTTGCTTAGTTCCTTTTCCTTTTTTCTGCAATAGTTTCTTGAGGATATATTATTGTGTAGTGCCACATCCACACCTTTGAAATCTCTGTATCTTGCAGAGAGGTGAATATTCCTAGGGAAGGGGGAGAAATCACTTTTGGGGAGAGATTCTCAGCTGGTTTAAGCTGGCCAGCTTCCAGTAACTTCAGAGGATCTATACCAGTTGACACCAGCTGAGATTCTGGGCCTTAGCATATATAATAGAGCTGATTAGAGAAAAAATTCCCCACAAGAATTAAAGTTAGTTTTTTATAAAAGAAACTGAAATTTGAGTTTCATTTTCCAGCCATTGAAGACTGAAACATTTCAGCCAAAGTTAATGTTTTGATAAAAAATTAACATTTTTTTTTGAAAAAAAAATTCTCTACAAAAAAATTGGCTTTGACAAAATGAAAATTTTCCAGCCGTGTAATACTGAATTTCTATTATTTTCTTCTTCTACTAGTGTTGAAAAAGCTAGCACTACACATTTAGAAACTCTTGGGTGAAATTGGTTTCCATGTAACTTTTTCAAGTCTACTGTGCCTTCAATCCACAGATTATATTTAAACAGATTAATGCCCTCTATTTGGGATGCAAAATACCATATACAATTTGAGCCAAGTGGGTACATCTCATAGTTTTAAACATATACAAATATGAAATATACTTACAGTAAGTTGTAGCACTTAATTCCAGAAAAAAATTAACTTGTATTTTTATCACTACAGTATATATAAGGTCAGTTTTTTAGCTTCATGTGCAAAAAAGCGAAGTCAGTTTTAAATTAATGCACACAATGACTTTCAAGTACTGATTTGTATTGTACAGGCAATTGAATACTAGACATTCCAAAGACAAACTAGTGTCTAGAATATGTTTGACATAAGAGTACAGAAAATGTGCTATTTTAAAAAGGGTTTCCAAATGTAGATTCATATAGAATACAAAGAATATAATCACCTACTTAAGATACTTATGTAAAGGAATGTATGTTTATGAAAAGTGGAGATCATCTTAAATACAAACATTTAGATTGCTCTAGATCAATTTTTTATTGCAGAACGTGAACAAAAATGCCTCATGTATTTTAAATTTGCATTACAGTAGAATAATTTTGAATAGCTAAGTGGATATGAAGTAAGAGTCTAGTCCATAAAAACTTGCCCTAAATATAAGCTAGCTACGGAGAGATATTTACTCTTTTCTTTATTTTAGTGTAGCATGGTTATTAATGTATTGACAAGAGGTTTCCTTTACTCTTTTTAGAAACCAAGTTGAAGTAGCCTTATATCAGAGGTAGCCTTAAAACAGAGAGCCTTATAGTGAAGGGATAGGGTATTCTGATTTATAGTGATGCTTATTGTCTTATTTTCTATAGATTGATTTTCCTAGTGAAACTTTCTATAAATAAATATTCTATAAATATTGAATTATACATGCGTATAAAGATAAGCATTTCTTTAAACTGGTTAAGTTACTCCATTAAAATGCACCTGAGCTTTCTTTTCAGTTTTATACAAGCATTATGGTGTAGTGTTCTCTCCACCTAATACAGCATTTCAAAAACTAAGAGAGGATAGTTGGCTAACTCTCAACCACTTCCCCAACCTTCACACCAGAATAAAATTGTGTTCCTATTGTGTTCCCACTGAAATCAGTAGGAGTGGAGGGTGCCTAGCAAATTGGGCCCAGAGTCTATTTTTCTCTTACTGTACTGCACAAAGAGACCCCACCCCAAAATCTCCAGTTATGGAATATTAGTTACTATCTCTTTGGATATCGGGTTGCTTCAGCTGGGATACTTGATGCCTCTAAAGACACACACAAGAGGAGGAATGTAATCTTTGGCCATTTATCCTAAAAATCAGATGGTGCCCTCTCCCAGGTGAGACCAGACCCCACAATGGTTGACTGTTTTCAACAACTTTGTCTAGATGGGTGCAGGTTGTCTAGGGCTTGATTATTAATTTTGAAGTTAAAAAATATCCTTGTGTCAGAGGGGCATGTTTTGAGCCTCATGAACATTGTAGAGAGCCTAGTGAATATGAAAATCCTCTTATGAGATTCATGGCCTGACTAACATTTATGTAAGGGAGGAGTGGTGAATGGGAATTTTCATTGTGTAAACAATCTGTGGCGGTATCACAGACTTCAGCTGAATCCTGCCGTTTCAGGGATAGAGCTGATGGCTTTGTGGCTCCAAAACCAGAAGCCTCTTCCACTTCAGTTATCTTAATCACAAACACCTTAACAGATCTGAACTTCAGCCCAGGAGAAGGCATAAAGCCCTGAACATTCACACTATACCAATAATTTCTTCCCACATAAGAGGTCCATGGTAAGCTTATCAATCAAGCTCTGGCCATTTGAAATTTGTATTGTCTGTATACAAAGGCCCAGATGCTGCAGTTTCATCCATCTAGGCACAGGGGTCCGTTCTAAAGGAGGCAGCTGTAGGATCATAGCCCAAGGCTGCGCATAATGAAATAGATTGATCATGTTGGTTTAGAGAGAGAGAGATTGTTTTCATGACTTGAAAGGGAATCTGGCTCAAAGAAACAAAAGATACGTTGTTTTTAAATTAATTTTCACATTTAGAAATGGATGATGTTTGTCTACATTTTACTGGTTCTGTTCTCTTCCTGCTGCTTAAAAATAGCTCCTCTTTACGTTAATGGGAGTAAAGAGAGTAATGAGAGCCCTATTGAAGCTATGGCAGTTTACACCAGCTGAGGATCTGCCCCAGCAGGCATGGAGGAGACAATAAATTGCTGTTCATATAATTAAGCCTTGAAAACTACCTAATATAATGTATGGTTTATGAAATAAAATTTGGAATAAAGAATCTCCTTTGTGGATGGCATCACGGGTTAAACTTCAAGAAGAATATATTGTGCAATTGATATGTATGTTCAGTAAAATTGTTCATCTGCTCTGAATCTAAATTTTAAGGGCCAGAGATTAAATATAAACTTTGATCAAATGATTAAAGTGACAATGTTGATTGCAGCTTTTTAGAATCCTTTGTTCTTTGCAAATTCAGTAATTAATAATTTTTATAGAACATTGATTTTATATTGTTTGCATATGTGTAAAAAAATTCTGTATAACATTTGACGAGTTAATAAATTTTTGCTTCCTTAACCACCTGTATACAGTATTACGTGCATGTGATCTCCAAATAAATCTACTGGATTCACTAGCGTATTTCACTGTGCGAGGCTTAAGATAGAACACTAAAATAAAATTGTCAGACTTTTTAAATAGAAGTCTTACATTATTCTCTTTTATTTTAAGGTATGGCATTGTTTTGAAAAGTGACTTTGCAAAATTGATACATTTCTTATGCAACAGTTCTATTCCCTGTGGGTATTCATATCTGTTTGGTGTACTGACCCAAAAAAATAAAAGTGTTTCTTAGGCCATGTCTATTCCACCACTTTTGTTGGGATAACTTATGTTGCTCCGGGGTGTGAAAAAACACCCCCCTGAGTGACATAAGTTATACCGACAGAAGCGTCGGTGTGTACAGTGCCAAATCGGCAGGAGAAGCTACCGCTGCTCTGATTTTATTAGGTCGACAGGAGAACTCTCTCCCATCGGCTTAGAGCAGCTACACAAGCGATCTTACAGTGGCGCAGATGCATCAGTACAACTGTGCTGCTGTAAACTCGCTAGTGTAGACATGGCCTTAACTTTTTAACTCCCATTAGAACTGCAGAGCCAGTAAAGTTGTGAGAGAATGAGCTGAATTCTAATCTAGCTCAGCATTGACATAATTTTACAGGATCCAATTCTGTCCTCAGATACCCCTGGGTAACTTCAGTGAAGACAATGGTCGGGGGAGGAGGGTGTACTGGTGTACAGAATTTGGCCTGTATAATCTTTTATTAATAGAGACAAGGCATGACCCAGACAGAACAATTTGAGTTTCAGAACCCAGGCTGCGTTTCAGGTCTGGAAGTTAAGATGAGCCATTGTGCTTACATTTGATCAGGAAGTCACTGAGACACAATAAATAATGAACCCCACGGTGCTGTTTTTACAGAGTCACTTTTCACAGTAAGAGCTAGATATATTTTACAGCAACAGGGAACAGAGTAATCAGAATAATAAGTAAAGCACCATGTAATGGAAATATGTAAGCCCTTGGACTGGTTCTGATGAACTCATAACCCAGAAAACAGATGGAAGCCAGATTTAACCCCACTGAATTAATTGAAATGTATTTCACTTAAAAAAATACCCTATACTTAGCTCTGACTTTGTTCCGAAATTTCAAATCAACTGAAACATTATCTAGTACAACATTTACTGTGGAGATGATTGATATTATTACAATAGTTACTATGAGAGAAAGGTAAAAGGATGCAAGACACACTGTGGCAATGCTTTCACTGAAGCCATCTCAACTAAAAATAATCACAGCTAATGTTCTTCAGGTTTCTTTTAAAAAAGAAATTAAAAATTCATGATTTGGACTTCAAATCAGATCAATTTTGATTTTTTGGTGTCAGAGCAATTGGATTGTGACAAAAATTAACAACACATAGATTAGAAAATAATATTTTGCCATTTTATTTATCAGTTCAGTGAATAAACAACAAAAAGACTTCTAAGTAGGGCTGTTGATTAATCACAGTTAACTCACGCGATTAACTCAAAAAAATGTACTTCGATTAAAAAAATCACAATTAATCACACTGTTAATAGAATAACAACTGAAATTTATTAAATATTTTGGGATGTTTTTCTACATTTTCAAATATATTGATTTCTATTACAGCACAGAATACAAAGTGTACAGTGCTCACTTTATATTTGTACTGAAAATGATAAACAAAAGAAAAATTATTTTTCAATTCACCTCTTACAAGTACTGTAATGCAGTCTCTTTATCGTGAAAGTGTAACTTACAAATGTAGATTTTTTTGGTTACATAACTGCATTCAATACAAAACAATGTAAAACTTTAGAGCGTACTAGTCCACTCAGTCCTACTTCTTGTTCAGCCAATTGCTAAGACAAGTTTGTTTACATTTACGGAAGATACTGCTGACTGCTTCTTATTTATAATGTCACCTAAAAGTGAGAACAGGCGCTCACATGGCACTTTTGTAGCCGGCATTGCAAGATATTTATGTGCCAATATGCTAAACATTCATATGCCCCTTCATGCTTCGGCCACCATTCCAGAGGACATGCTTCCATGCTGATGACACTTGTTAAAAAATAATGTGTTAATTAAATTTGTGACTGAACTCCTTGAGGGAGAATTGTATGTCCCCTGTTCTGTTTTACCCGCATTCTGTCATATATTTCATGTTATAGCAGTCTCGGATGATGATCCAGCACATGTTCATTTTAAGAACACTTTCACAGCAGATTTGACAAAATGCAAAGAAGGTACCAATGTGAGATTTCTAAGGATAGATACAGCACTAGACCCAAGGTTTAAGAGTCTGAAGTGCCTTCCAAAATCTGAGAGGGACGAGATGTGGAGAATGCTTTCAGATGTCTTAAAAGAGCAACCCAAACCACCAAAAAAGAAAACCAACCTTCTTCTGGGGGCCTCTGACTCAGATGATGAAAATGAACATGCGACGGTCCATTCAGCTTTGGATCGTTACCGAGCAGAACCCGTCATCAGCATGGACGCATGTCCTCTGGAATGGTACTTGAAGCATGAAGGGACATACAAATCTTTAGTGCATCTTGCACGTAAATATCTTGCGATGCCGGTTACAACAGTGCCATGCGAACGCCTGTTCTCACTTTCAGGTGACATTGTAAACAAGACATGGGCAGCATTATCTCCTGCAAACTGTAACCAAACTTGTTTGTCTGAGCGATTGGCTGAAGTAGGACTGAGTGGACTTGTAGGTTCTAAAGTTTTTCCTTGTTTTATTTTTGAATGCAGTTATTTTTTGTACATAATTCTACATTTGTAAGTTCAACTTTCATTATAAGGAGATTACACTACAATACTTGTATTAGGTGAATTGAAATATACTTTCTTTTGTTTTTTACAGTGCAAAATTTGTAACAAAAATAAATATAAAGTGAGCACTGTACACTTTGTATTATGTGTTGTAATTGAAATCAATATATTTGAAAATGTAGAAAACATCCAAAAATATTTAAATAAATGGTATTCTATTATTGTTTAACAGTGCAATTAATTGCAATATTTTTAAATGTGTGATTAATTTTTGATAGCCCTACTTCTAAATAGTTATATCAGTGTATCTTGTAAATGGCTCATTAAAAGCTTCCAAGGTATCTGGAGAAGAAGGAAAGAAATGAGAATTAAGCTTGAACACCTTTAGTGTGCCAGCTTTTTTAGAGGCACTGAACACCTACAGCTCCCATTAAACTGGAGTTATGGGTGCTTAATATGCCTAAAAAACCCTAGGCTGTTTAGGTCTCAAAAAGTATGTACATAATGCTTCATGTCACAGTAATCTTAGTCAGATACTAAACAGATTGATTAAAATGTGATAAATCAGAAAATGCAATATCAGACTCAGTCCCCAAATTACCTAAACTATCCTTTTGATTATTAATTTGCAATGTTTCTGATCGCTGTATATTATTTTTATTTATTCTCAAAATGCCAAGCACCATAGAGTCACATAATGAAGAGAAAACACCAGAGAGTCACTGACCAACAATCTTCCTCCACATTTTGTAGTCTTCACACAGCATTGAGAAGCACGCTGTACCATGTCCCGTCCCATCAGCTACATACTCTCTGCCCCTGGCACCAGTCCCCACAAAACTTGCTTTGGCAATCTTCCTTCACTCGTTCACTCCATAAGCTCAAGTTTTCTTCATCTGATTGTCTTGATGATATTAGGAATCACTCCAGTTATACTGTAAATTCAGACGCTTGCTTCTTCATTAGCTATATCTTGCACACAAACACTGGGCAGCAATCGCTTGTAACATTTCAATTGGAAGGCAGAAAGCTTTTAATGTCCTGTTTCCTTAGCATCCGTATCTTACATGCATATAGAAAGATGCTGAGGACGAGACTGCAGCAGTGTCACTTTACACTTCGTTGTAATACCTTTGCTTCTCCAAATGGCACTAGAGCAGCAGTTACTAGTCCAATTCTGTGGAAGATGCCTAAGTGATGTTTAGAGTCCCTTGAGTCATGCTACTCAGATATTTCAAGTGCTCAATGTACTCTAGTGCCTCCTCAGATTTGGGTAGGAATATCTTTGCCTTTTCAGACCATTGTCTTTGTAGATTCATATGATATACTTAGACCTAACCACTCCACTTCCACTCTGCTTCCCGTTTAGCAATTTTTGCCCCTCTTCTTGCAATGATCCAATCAGGTCAATATCATCAGCGAAGCACAAATGATTAATTTTTCTTCTCTCATTGACTATCACAATCACAAATAAGTAATAATCAGCTTAATTAGTTCTAAGACTCGGGATTGCTCCTCAAAAACCAATTCTTCTTGGTTTTAGTCTTTGTTCAATCAGATTTTTTAGGAGTCTAAGAAGAAGGGAACAGTTGGCTATATTTTGCTCTTGGCTCCCACTGACTTTAGGGCAGTTCTGCACAAATATCTGAAGGTAGAATTTGGTTTGTAAGCACATCAAAGGGATAGATTAAGTTACATAACTGAATAGGAATTGGCTACCTGATTTCTTTTCAGTTGATTCTTAAATGCTTAATACAGTCAACTAATTTTATCTGGCAAAGTATGGGTAATGCACCTCCACCCTTGATGGCTGATCTACTACAAGTTAACATCCTACTACTGCTACCATTTAATAGCCTACATAATTCTTTAATTCAGGTGGTGTAGGTCTATGCTACCTAGGTTAGGACCCATGTGGAGAACCATTGCATTAAGCTTCACTCCGACCCCCACTTGGTGACTTATCTGACACCTGAACTGAAAGAGTACCCTTGAGAGAGCAGATGGAAGATTTATCATGGGAAAAGGAGAAAAAAAGGCTTTAAAAATTAAATGCTAATTAAATACAAAGTCAAGTCTTGAGTAGTCACATTTGTGACAGGCACTAAGACAGTGACAAGAGACTTTGTGAGCGTGACTACTAGAAAGTCATGAAAATGAAATGTAGGCAGTTGCCTGGTGACAAATACAATGAGACTTTACTGTGCCTTTCAGTCCATCTCCCTTTCTCTGCCTTTGCTCCCTTTCCCTGTCTAGTGTTTTACTCCTTCTCCTTTCCCTTTGCTGCTCTCTCAATTCCACTTCCTTCTCTTTCCATTTGTCTTCCTTCCCTTTCTGCCCCCTTTTCTGTATGGCCCCAATCCTGCATTGTGATCCACACCAACAGACTGCTGTGGCTGCACAGAGTACCACTGATATCAGAGGGGCTGTGTGCCAGTGTAGTAGTTGTGGACATCACAATGCTGGCTCAGGGTCTGTGTCTCCAACCTCTCCATTCTGTATCTTTCTCCCAGTTTTCCTGTTTTGCGCCTTGGTTCTCTCCTCCCTTCTCTGTGACACTGTGCAAAGGGTTATTTCAACCTCTCTCCCCTATCCCACCAGCCGTGATGTCGGACTCTCCAATGGCAAACATATGGCACATTACATTGGCCCGTGTTGCTACAACCCAACATCCTCACTTATTTCCTTGTAGCCACCCACCACACTGATCTTGTGTTGCCAGCACTCATGATATCATCACATACCTCACTATATTTGGTGTTTTTCATAATGTCCCAACTCTTGGAGTCCACAGGTAAGATGAGTGCCCAGAGGTGCCTTTACCAGCCAACGCCCTGTCATGACTATGGGTAGCATCACAGTAACTCTGCTTCAGTTTATCCTCCCACCCCCAACAACTGGTTGGCCCTATGCAAGGCAGAGTCCTCTTATGACTCCAGCCAGGTCGGGAGTCTGATAGACTAGGAGTCCTGTGACCCTAACAAAGGGTCAACAATCTCAGTCCCATGCTGTGTCTTGACACTTTTGCTCCAAGACATTTTACTAGTCCCTTTGCTGGGGATGGTAGAGGAGCCCTGGCTGACCCACTCCTCTGGGTTTCAGCCCAGGGACCCAGCATTAAGTCACTGGGACCAGTTCCTCACATCCCTCTCTGTTTACTAACTCATCTCCTTGTAGGCCTTTTCCAGACTCACATTCTCTGATTCTCCCTCTCTGGAAGTCCAACTTACTGGGATAGTTCCCACCACTATACTGCTTAAGATTACATTTTGGTCGTCTCTCAAGTAGCCACCCTTTCCTTTGATCTGCAGCCTTCCTATCTCCCAGCTGTTGCTGACCCAGCAATTAGCTCCAGATGAGGAACTATCTTGCCTACCTGTTAACCCCTTCGTGGCCATAATAGAATGGGGTCTAGACACCTGGTGACAATGAAGCTTTAAAAAATAAGTTTCTAACACTCATGATTGTGGAAAAAAGCTGGAAACCAGGAACCTTAAAGGCTCAAACACCAGCTGGCAAATAAGAAGAACTCAACATATATTCTTTTTTAAAATCTCATGATTTCGAAGCCATTCTCACAATTTTGGGGGGATTAGTACTACTGCTTCAAGTTTTTTCAGTTCCTTTCCTGATCAGTAGACTGCATAAATATCGCACTTTGGACCCTGTATCAATGGCTGTAAAATGCTACTATTCTGATTTGGTAACATTTTACACCAGTCACCATTCTTTGTGCACAGACTACGTAAAAGTGCAAGGTGGTGCAGAATCAGGCTCTTTGCATGCACACTAAGGGTCTGATGATAAGGCAGTTCTTACCGAGGAAAAATTCACATTGAAGCAAATGGGAGTTTTGGCTCAGTAAGGCCTGTGGGACAGGCTCAAAGGGGATGTTACTTCCCTCCCTCTCTTTACAGCTAGTTGGGAGGAGGGTTCAGAAACTCTGTGTTGTAACATGGAACCACAATATAGAAATGGTTGCAAATCCCTGCCCTAGGGTTTAACCATGACCAGCTGGCACAATGCTGAACATGACCTGTCACTAATGACACAATCGCTAACTCGACTAGTCAGAATCGTGTTGCAACGCAGTGACATTAGTAGTGATCACAAGGCCTCAGCCTCTCTAGCTTTATGTTTAGAAGTCATGAACCAACGCTGGCAGGGTGAAAGGTCCCTTTACCCCAGTAGCGTAGCTGGGGGGGGAGCAGGGGGAACTGCCACTCCCCTGAGCACTCACTCAGGGGCGCTTCCCAGCATGTCCAGGTCTTCAGCGGCACTCAGGCACTCACTTCGGCGGCAGGTTTTTTCAGTCGCTCCGGGTCTTCGGCGGCAATTCGGCGTTGGGTAATTCGGCAGTGGGTACTTCAGTCTTCGGCAGCAAGACTTGGGTTTTTCTTTTTTTTTCTTCGCTGCTTCGCAATAGATGGCGCCTTTTTTTATGTGTTCACTCCCCCTGCTCTTATAACCTGGCTATGCCACTGCTTTACCCATGTGCTCCCTGTTGCCATACTCAAAGTATTGCCATTCTTTTCATGCAGGACATAGGTTATGTTTACTTAGGGTGCTACTCCTGCTGCCCTGAAAAACAGAACAGAAGAGAAGCTGGGCCGAATCACCAAGAATTGTGTTGAAGATTTGGAAATAAACCTATAGTACTTAACCAAGAATTTGCTGTCTTCAACTGACAGAAAAGAAAACTGTTCACTCTGAGAGAATCAGAGTTGAGAGGAACAAGATTAGTCCATTGTTACAAAATTCATTTATTCACCAGAAGTTAAAAAAAAAAAAAAAGCCACACGCTCGCTGTTAAATCTTGTTTTTTTTCTTTCTCCATCAAACATGCAGATTGCATTTAATGAATTCTGGTTTATGTCCACAGTTATGAACTCCTTTAGGGTTGTACTCCCCCCAAAAGGTAGACAGTAGTGGTAAATCCAAGGAGTAATTTTGAATAAGTCTACTTTGTTTATGCATGAAACAATGTCAACTATTAGGGAACACTTAATATACAAGGTCTTAAACTATGGCTCTCTAATAGCATTGGGAATATGGTTCCCGTGGTTCCATCTATATATGGGACTCAAGCATCTTTGAAACAGTTGATTGTGGATCTTATTCCTAATGCATTTCTGCCTGAAGCACTAGATACATGATTTTATAATTTAACAACCTGGAGAAAGAATAGAAGGAAATAAATGAATTTAAATAACTAAACTTCCGGAATCCTAATATAACGCTTATTCGACTAGTGGCGCTTAGCCAATGTATGTAAGGGGCATGGGGTTATGGGTTGAGGTGCTGCTGGCCTAGTTTATAGTGTCCTCTGGTGTCAACTGGATCTGGTGTAAAGAATTCATGGTGTCAGAGCAGTGCCTCTAGCTCCCCTGAGGATGTGTATACAGAGGGTGTCACTCTGCCTTCTAGACCAATGTCAGTGACCAATATTCCCAGTGCTCTAAAAGAGCTAAGGAGCCAGTCAGGATATAATCTGTATTATAACAATACCTACTGCAAGACACTAAGGGGGAACACTGTCGGGGATAGAGAAAAGATCAATATTTGATAAAGCAAACAACAAAATAATCAGTGTGCCAGTGCTCCCTTCTCACATTCCCCCAGGTCCCTCAGGCCCAGAATATGACCTTAGTGGTGTTACTAGAGCATTCAAGCACAACAAAAAGTTCTGAGAGCTCTACTATTCTTGAGGCCCAGTGCCAGCAGACAGAACTCTGCGGGGAGAACTGAGAAACTTTTAATTAATTTTTATGAAAGAATATATGTGACTCAGTTCCCCCCCTCATTGTTACCCACTAGGGTGAAGACATTAACTTCTTTCTCTTCTAATGGGGATATCATCACAGTTCCAGGGTTAACTGCCCCTCTGCTCCCTCCATAGTCTCCTCCAGGTGTCACCTCTCTATGGGCAGGAACCTGTGTTCCTCTCCCTCCAGATCAGAAATTTAGGGTTGCAGCCCCCTTACAAGTCAGTGTATTTATCCCAGCAGATCTGATCTTAGTGCAATGCCTGCAGTTCTGCTCTCTCCCAGGGGCTCTGACAGTGTATACCAGTGACCAGCCAGCTTTCACAAAGCACAGTGCATTTATTTAGGGAAAAAGCATCATAGAGAAAACATAAACCAATAAAGAATCTACACTCATGCTAAGCTAACCAGGTGTCACCCTTCTTCCACATGAAGGTAGGTTCCAGGCCTTCAAACCCTTCCAGCTGGGTGTTGCCCTCTTGATTACAGTTTCATGTCAGTTTGAAGATCAAATGAGGGCCCCTCAGTCAGTTCAGGGTGGCCCTTTACGCCAAAAGCCCTTTCATTGTCTTCTGGGCCTCTTGACCTTGGTCTGAATAGTATAGGCAACTCCCCCAGGGGGATGATACTGCTCCGGAGCAGTTTACCTATCCCAGGATTTGGAGTAATTATCCCCCACTGATTTTATTTCCTGGGGGAAGCTCGGTAAACTTCTCCCATAGAGCTAGAATACAATCCCTAGCTCACAAATATACCTATCACATTTATAGATACAAAGTTTTTATGACTATTCCCTTTGCCCATAGCCTCTGGCACATCTCAATATAATAGTCTTTTGAAGTTTCCACACTTCCAAGGTCTCACGTTTGTCACACCAAGATACTGTCTCGCCAGTCCAGCCCAGACGTAGAGGTGGGTCCCATGAGATAGAAAGGGGCCCCTGGGAATTCCTTTTTCAGGTGAGTGAGGAGGATTCTGACCCCTTTGTGGCCAGACCTGCCTGAAGGGGTCTGTAACTTCTCTGTAAGCCATTCTGTCATCCTGTTGGATGACCACCAATCAACTGAATCCTTAACCCTACCAATGGGCCCATAGTTCATTTTCCCACAAGATCCTTCTTAACTCTGCTCCTCCAGAGCCTTGGACAAGACTATTGCATGATTCAGGGACATAATTAAAACACAGTTATGTCCCATCTATACTGTGGTGTAGTCAGCAATCCATCCTGTGACTTTTAATTCTGGGGAGAACCTATGTATTAGCACTAGGCAGCTCAGTCTGTAATAGTAAGTCCTGGCAATAGAGAACCAAGGAGAACTACAGGGTCTGTCTATGCCCACTAGCCAGAATAAAAGAATCCTTTTATATTCATGACATCTGAATACTCTCTGCTGCACTATAAGGGGCACTATTTGTAGCGCAGACAGGCCACAGGCACGTTGCAACAGAAAAAGCACTTGATGGTGGCAGAGGAGTACAGGATGGTCAAGGACACAATAAGAGAGCTAAAGCCATGAAGTGAAGATAACCAGTCCAAGCATGAGCAAATCGTCAAAAACCTGGATGCCTGAGACCATTCTTGTTTGAATTAAAGTTTTCTTGCCACACTATAAATGATATTTATTTTCCATTCAGTGATGTGAGGCATCTAGAATCTTGCAAGAAATTCCAAAAACTTCATCTAACCCAAACCATCTGAGTTTTCCCATCTGTAAACAGGATAAACTAGTATAATTACATCCTGTATGGGATGTCATTGAGGCTAAGCCACACTGCAGAGAAGATAATTAGCAGATAAAGTCAGTTAGAAAGGGAGTTATCTCAAGGTAATTGTCTCCTGGTGTTAGAGGAATACCCTTATCAAGAATAAATTTGAAGGCAAAGTTATGCATTTATTTTCGAAGCTGGAGACACTGATCTCATGCCAATAGTTTATTATAGTAATGTTACTTCTGTTATACAAAATGATTCATATAGCAGATATAATTTGCTATGAGAAACATTTGTGGAATAGCAGGACAGTTTGTTTTCGTAATGTGGAAATTTCATTACTGACTTCAGATATGACCTGTTTTCTTTCAATTCAGCAAAATAGAAACCAACCTCAAGTTTGTTGTTGGCTAAACTGTGTGAATTTGATCCTTATGAAAGCAATAGGCTAGTAACACTGGTTAGAAGCAAAGATATATTGTATGCAAATACTATGATAGCCTTCACCCTGATGAGAGCTCTGCCAGTGTTCTGAATTCCACTGTGTTCTAAGAACATAAGAAGAGCCAATGGTCCATCTATCCTGTCTTCTGACAGTGGCCAGTGCCAGATGCTTCAGAGAGAATGAATAGGGCAATTACCGAATGATCCATTCCCTGTTGTCCTGTCCCCGCTTCTGGCATGAGAGGTTTAGGAACACCTGGTTGCATCCCTGACCATCTTGAGTAATAGCCACTGATGGACCTATCCTCCATAAACTTACCCAATTCTTTTTTTGAATCCAGTCATAATTTTGGTCTTCAACAGGTTCCACAGGTTGACTCTACATTGTGTGAAGTACTTCTTTGTGTTTGTTTTAAACCTGCTGCCTATTAATTTCATTGGGTGACCTCTGGTTATTGTGTTATATGAAGAGAAAAATAACACTTCCTTATTCACTTTCTCCACACCATTCATGATTTTATAAACCTCTGTCATATCTCCCCTTAGTCATCTCTTTTCTAAGATGAACAGTCCCAGTCTTTTTAATCTCTCCTCATAGGGAAGCTGTGCTACACTCCTAATCATTTTTTTGCCCTTTTCTATACCTTTTCCAATGCTGATATAGCTTTGTTGATGTGCAGCAACCAGAACTGCATGCAGTATTCAAGGTGTGGGTGTACCATGGATTTATACAGAGGCATTATGGTATTTTCTGTCTTATTATCTATCCCTTTCCTAATGGTTCCTAACATTCTCAGAGCTTCTTTGACTGCCGCTGCACATTTAGCAGATGTGTTCAGAGAACAATGACTCCAAGATCTCTTTTTTGAGTGGTAACAGCTAATTTAGACCCCCATCATTTTGTATGTATCATAGGGATTATGTTTTCCAGTGTACATTACTTTGCACTTATCAGCATTGAATTTTATGTGCCATTTTGTCACCCTGTTTTTTGAGATTCTTTTGTAACTCTTCGTAGTTTGTTTTGGACTTAACTATCCTGAGTAATTTTGTATGGTCTGCAAACTTTGCCACCTCACTGCATACTCCTTTTTCCAGATCGCTTATGAATATGTTGTACAACACAGGACCCACCCACAACCAAAATCCCAGAAGTGGGCCAAAACAACATAATCAACCATGTGTGGAATTATAGCTCCCTTCCTGATTGTAGTTTCTGAGAATCAATGGCCATACTACCTCTACTACCTCCCACATGAAGGAAAAATTAGGTCTGATCTACACTTAAAATTCAGGTCAACATAGCAAAAAATCCACACCCCAGTAGCTATCCTGACCCAACTCCCAATGTAGATGCAGTTAGGTAGATGGAAGAATGCTTCTGTTGACCTAGCTACCGTTGCTAAGGGATGTGGTGTTCCTACAACAATAGAAAAACTCTTTCTGTTACTGATTGTAGGCTGCATCGGCACTATGGGTTTGTGGCAGCATAAATCCAGTGCTATAGTCCCTGTAGTGTAGAAGTGGCTTTAGTTAGCCCTTTAAGCCTTCCCAGGAGGATACAATTTTTGCTCCTTACATTTAAAAAATCAAATTTCCTCCCATTTCAAATAACTTCTTAGATGATTAAATCTTATATAATTTACTTTTCATGGTTTATGCTGCTTATTTATTATTTGTGCTTCACTCAGCCTGGGCAAGAAAACAGACTCATCAGTTGAATGTCCCCGGTTCTCTACACAAGCACAATGCTGCAATGTTTATGTCATAAACACTTCTTGTTCTGGATAGTTGTCCTTCATCCAACATTACCAATGGAATGACATAGGGAAAATACTATGAGGAGCATGGTATTTTCATCCCTGGCTTCCCCTTAAGGATGTGAAGGGCAAAACTTCACAGTGCAAATGTGCAGAAATGTGTAGAAACTTTGGGTCCAGTTCTGCTCCCATTAAAGGCAAGGACACAACTCCCATTGACTTCAAAGGCAGCAAGATTAAGCTTTCTGGTACCCTATTTCCAAAGTGGCCATTTGAGAGACAATCATATTTTAAAATGAAATTGTGTTCAATTATTTCAGGATTATGTTAGTTTTCTGTTGAAATTCTTAAAGGTAACATATACTGAACTATGTGGTAATCAATTCAAGTCTTTACACCAACGTTTAATTGTTGGGAAAATAAAATTAAATGAAAATCCACCTCTACTTTGTAGTTTAGTAATATGTAGAGAACACAAAGCAGTTACAGAAGCCCCAAAATAGTAAATGCACCATTTATTATAAGCTCCTGTAGTGCTGTTGGCACCTGGAACTTTAATAGTAAGTGACATTTTATTGCTAATTGTAACCTACATATTCACAGATTTTAACTTTTCTGTTAAGCAATTAATATAATTACAGAGAAATAACCTTTTAAAAACATATTCTTTATTGTACCAGAAACATTATTCCAGTAGTAGAACAGGGAATAATGAAATGATCAAATCCTTAGCTCTTTAATTTACTTTTTCAGGTTCATTCCAAGAATGTGAATGACATATTAAATATAGATTATAAAATACCAATTCCCCCAAACAAAATTCACTGTGATACATTTAAAAACACCTGAAACCTGTCATTCTGCCCCAGCACCATAGGAACCTGAGTTAAAAGAAAAATGTCCAGGATACAGACAATAAGCAAAAGAAAAATAATTCTGAATGCATTCAATGGATATAAAGGAACACAAATGGCTATTCCTCCACTCACCTCCATCCTGCTCCCCCAAAATCTCCACCTAAAAACTTTGGGGGCAGGATCAGACACAGAGTATACATTTTGGCTGAATTTATATAATCCAGTAATATGAGAATTGTATCAATTGTGTGTTTTGAACTAGTTCAAGATTAAAGACAGTATCTGGTTTTTCATCACTTTTAATGGTGCTAAGTCTGTTGAACAGAAACCTGCTCATTGACAATCACAGACTGAAGAAAGTTTTTCTCACTTCATCACCTGTGCCTGTGCTCTGCATATAATAGCAGTAAAGCATTGGTAAATTCAGGGGCACTTTTTAAAAACAGCTAGTCCTTTGGCTGACTGTTCTGTACACAGAGCTAAATTGTTTCTTCTGACTAAATCTATAAATGTGTTGGTAGAATGTTTTAATGTTGCAGTTTAACATTTATAGAATATATCCTTAAAGAATACCTTCTGGTTTGGTTGATACTATGTATGCGAATGGTTCATCTCTCTCTCTCCCCGCTCCTCCCCCTCCCTCCCTCCAACACAAAGGCAAACATTTAAAAAGTTCCAGTTTAAACCTTTTAGAAATGATTGCTGCATAAACAAAACTTGAGTGCACACAGCAATTTCATGTTCTAAATCCACCCACTCACTTGTTCTCTGCGATTCAAGAACAGAGCCGCATGGGCAGATTCACAAGGTTTGACTTACAGACATCTGTGCTGAAATAATGCTCGGCATGTTAAGGTTTGGTTCATTAAGCAATTTGTTCAACAGAGAAAAAAGATCTTTTAAAAATTGTTTTATTTTACCTTTAAAAAATCAAAACAGACAGAGCACTATAAAAACATGTGACACAACCTGAAGGGGTAGCCATATGTGGATGAGTGAAAAAGATGATTCATCTTAAAAAGTATGATCCTAATGCTCTTTCTATATCACACCAAAATGAATGCAAATACAGGAACAGAGGAATGACCATATTAGATCAGGCTTATGGTCCATCTAGTCTAGCATACTGTCTCCTACAAGGGCCAGTACCAAATAGCAGGCAGATGTGGGATAATCTGTCCCCATGAATGTCTTGTCCTATCCCTAAAAAAGACTGGTTTGAGGTCTGAGATTGTTGTCCTTTCTAAAACGTTCTGTTTGCATTAACTACTCTAACTGTAGATATTCTTGTTATCCACATATAAACATCCAATCAAGCATTGAAACTTACTACATTTGTGGCCTCAATGAATTCCTGTGATATTGAGTTCCATAGCCTAATTACAAATTCTATGAAAAAAATATTGCCTTTTATCGGGTTTGAACTTGCCACTTTCAATTTCATTCAATGTCCCCTTGTTCTTTTTGTAACTGATGGAGAACAGAAGATTCTGATCTCTCTTCTATCATTCATTATGTTATATACTTTTATCATGTTGCCTCTTATTTGTCTCCTTTCCAAGGTAAACAATCCCATTTTTTTCAATTTATTTGAGGCTAAAATCTTGAACAGAACAGAGGAAGGACATAAGACTAGTTTTCATTTCGGTGGCTTGCCTCAGGAAATGTCCCAATTTACTCTCAAACATTACTGGTGGATGCAAAGCATGGTCTCAACTTGAGCAGAAAGTGTTTTTCTCAGCCTCTACAGTGGCATAGGTTGTTATCCCTGTACTCTGATCTTTCCCTTGGTTCCCACTCTAATACTATTGTCAGTTCAAGGACTTGGTCCTGATCTACAAATCCAACAAGTCTCTCCAGTGACCATATCTCCATCTATGACCTGCCTACACTGCTCTTCTCCTCTGGGACAATGCAGTTCACAAAGCCTAGGATGAAATGTGAGAGAGCAGACAAAGCATTCTTAGTAAGGGAAGGTGTAAGAGCTTGCCATGCGGACTTAATTTATCTGGCAAGTACTTAGATACTGTAGTGATGGATGCTATCGTAAACTCTAAGATAAATAAACATGATGCAAGTCCCAAAGTACTTTGTAATTTACTCCTACTGACTTCAATGGGAGCAGGATTTGGCCACATATTTCTAGACTAGATAAATTTGAACTATAATTTGTGGCTTTGGGCAAAATTTCACTTTAAGACCATATGCTTTATTTCTTCACTTCCATTCTACATTTTAAATTTCTTCTCACCTCCTAATTTGTCACTAACAAATACAAATGAATGATCAAAACAACACATTTGTAAATAATTTCTTCCTAAATTTTCTTTGAAATAACTAAAGTTGCCAATGATCATCTCCTCTCTATTGTAAGAAAAAGTCACATCTGACACAAGATCCAGTTTCATTTCATGCTACAGCTTTGAAAACTACAATTTCACAGCCATCTCTATAATATTTAGAAAACACAGTTCCCTAGTTGTTCAGATTACACATCAACTTTGGTCACTTTACCTAATGCAAAGTCAAAACATTGCAACTTGTGGAGTTACCACATGCTTATTCTACTGTGGGGTTAGAAGTTACTCTCTGGGGACCACTCCCCCAGCCACCTGACAGCATGCATGGGCAGGAGTTGTGGTCTCATAGATCCATGTCTGCATATAGCTCAAAATCCTCCTGCCAAGGGGAAGGTGAGTTCAGTGTGCAGAGGGGCTTTCTATGCTAACAGAATCAGTGTTATATTGCAGAGTAAATCCCTGTAGGTGCCATGAACCTGCACCATTCCTGCCATCATACCCAAAATTATGGAGCCACAAACACAATGAAATAACTTTAGTTATTCTATAGAGATCAACAGATGGGTGCATAGAGGAATCATATCATTTGCATCTCTTCTGATAAATGGGTCACACTTTGTCTCCTAATGCATCTCCTATAGAATTATTTCTCTCTGTTTGAGTTAGACAAGTTTTTTCATATGATTGCTAGGCAACACATGGTGATCAGATGTTTTATGGATTTTTATAACAAACATGTCCGCATAAAGAACTTTCAGAAAACCATAAATTGGGTGACTTGATGGCTCCCAAGACTGATAATCAGATAGAGAGCCTTTTACCTGTAGAAAATCATAGTGAATCTGATCCAGGTCAGTAAGTTATCAGTGATCTTTAACTGTATGATAAGAGTTAAGGGGGGTTAGTTTAGTCTCCACTATGCAAGTGTGCAGGTCAACAAAAGCACAGGCACATTTGGCACTGAGGCCCAGACCTTCAAAAGGTATTTAGGTGCCTCACAGCCATTGAAATCAATGGAAGTTGGGCACCTCTGAATACCTTTGAGATTCTGGACCGGAGTGCCTGATCTAAAGCCCATTCATGTTAGTGGAAAGACTCCCATTGACTTCAATGGACTTTGGATCAGCCCCTGAATGGATCTGGAGGCTGAATTACCCTGTCAACCTTAGAAGGCCTCTATCTCAGGGCTGAGGCATGCTCTTGGATAGTATGGGGAAGCTTGTACAGCTGTTAACTACGCTGTACCCACTCTGTGAATATACAGAGGACTTCATTTTTGAAGGCTATCACAGCTTTCAGGAGGATTAAATTCACTCAAAAGAGAGAAATCTCATCATGCTCATCTTGTCATCTCAAGAAAGTAGGGCTGTCAAGAGATTAAAAAAATTGTGATTAATAGCATGATTAAAAATTTATTATGATTAATCGCACAGTTAAACAATAATAGAATACCATTTATTTAAATATTTTTGGATGTTTTCTACATTTTCAAAGATATTGATTTCAATTATAACACAGAATACGAAGTGTACAGTGCTCACTTTATATTTATTTTTTATTACAAATATTTGCACTGTAAAAAACAAAAGAAATAGTATTTTTCAATTCACCTAATACAAGTACTTTAGTGCAATTTCTTTATCATGAAAGTTGAACTTAAAAATGTAGTATTATGTACAAAAAATAACTGCATTAAAAAACAAAACAATGTGAAACTTTAGAGCCAACAAGTCCACTCAGTCCTATTTCTTGTTCAGCCAATTGCTCAAACAAGTTTGTTTACATTTGCAGGAGATAATGCTGCCTACTTCTTGTTCACGTCACTTGAAAGTAAGAACAGGTATTCTCATGGCACTGTTGTAGCTGGCGTTGCAAGATATTTATGTGCCAAATGCGCTAAAGATTCATATGTCCCTTCACGCTTCAACCACCATTCCAGAGGACATGCGTTCTTGCTGATGATGAGTTCTGCTTGATAACAATCCAAAACAGTGCGGACCGACGCATGTTCATTTCATCATCTGAGTTAGATACAACCAGTAGAAGGTTGATTTTCTTTTTTGGTGTTTCGGGTTCTGTAGTTTCTGCATCAGAGTGTTGCTCTTTTAAGACTTCTGAAAGCATGCTCCACATCTCGTCCCGCTCAGATTTTGGAAGGCACTTCAGATTCTTAAACCTCGGGTCGAGTGCTGTAACTATCTTTAGAAGTCTCACATTGGTACCTTCTTTGGCTTTTCTCAAATCTGCAGCGAAAGTGTTCTGAAAATGAACATGTGCTGAGTCATCATCCAAGACTACTATAACATGAAATATATGGCAGAATGCAGGTAAAATAGAGCCAGAGACATACAATTTCCCCCCCAAGGAGTTCAGTCACAAATTTAACACATTTTTTTGTAATAAGCATCATCAGCATGGAAGCATGTCTTCTGGTATGGTGGCCAAATCATGAAGGGGCATACAAATGTTTAGCAAACCTGGCACGTAAATACCTTGCAATGTCGGCTACAAAAGTCTCATGTGAACACCTGTTCTCACTTTCTGGTGACAATGTAAATAAGAAGTGGGTGGAATTATCTCCCATAAATGTAAACAAACTGGTTTGTCTTATTGATTGGCTGAACAAGAAGTAGGACTGAGTAGACTTGTAGGCTCTAAAGTTTTGCATTGTTTTGTTTTTGAGCACAGTTCTGTAACAAAAAAAAGATCTACATTTATAAGTTGCACTTTCACGATAAAGAGATTGCACTACAGTATTGTATAAGGTGACTTGAAAAATACTGGTTTCAGAGTAGCAGCCATGTTAGTCTGTATCCTCAAAAAGAACTGGAGTACTTGTGGCACCTTAGAGACTAACAAATTTATTAGAGCATAAGCTTTCAGAAGTGGGTTGTAGCCCACGAAAGCTTATGCTCTAATAAATTTGTTAGTCTCTAAGGTGCCACAAGTACTCCTGTTCTTTTTGAAAAATACTGTTTCTTTTATCATTTTTACAGTACAAACATTTGTATAAAAATGACAATATAAAGTGAGCAGTGTACATGGTGCATGGGGGACCACAAACAAGTTTGGCACCGGGCCAACAAAAGGTTAATCCAGCCCTGGTTCCACAGGTGAAACCTGCTGAGAAGCTCTGAAGAATCTGGGACGCTCAGCCCTAGTGGAAGATTCCCCTCGCCTGCCCCCTCCTTCGCTGGGGTTCAGGGAACGGCGCCTCCCCGCTCAGTTAGCTCCTTTCACCCCACCGGACGCCCCTCCCTTGGCACTTTGCCCTGCCGCCCGGCCCGGGCCCCCACTCAGCTGCAGCCGCCCCATGAGCCCAGCGATCGTGCCCGGCCCACCCGGCCCACAGCTTCTCTGCCCTTGCAGGCTGCACACACGTGGCACAGAAAGCGTCCCCAGCTAGCAACAGTTGTTATGCAGGAGGCAGGGGGTCAACAGCTCTCGGCAGCTGATTGGATGTCTCTTGAGCGGCGAGGGCCTAAATCCCGCGCCCGGAGTCCAACTGCGCAGGCGTATTAGGCTGCCCAGCTGCTGCCTGATTGGAAACTGTCGCCTACTTAGTGCTCGCTACAGAACCCGGGGGCAGTTCACGCTTCCGCAATCCACGAGGGACCCACCGTTATCACTCAAGTTTCGTAGGCAGCGCTTTTGGCTGGTTTCCGACTTTGTTCTCCCGGCACTCGGCGTAGCCCTCCACAAAACTGCCTTCCTGCGCCGGGGCCCTACCGGCTGAGGAAGCAGCGGGGAGGGGAGGGTCCTTCCTTGGCGCGTGTCGCGGCCGGCCGGGTGCCTGCGGGGAAGCAGCGCGGCGTGTGCGGAGAGGCCGGCGCCATGTATTATAAATTCAGCGGCTTCAGCCAGAAGCTGGTCGGGGCTGTGGCGTCCGCCGCCTACGCCCCCCAGGTGAGCGCGTGGCCGGCGCCACAGAGTCGTTGTCCTTCAGTGTCCTCCCTGTGCCGCCCCCGCGGGGCTTGGGGCGGGGGAATCCGCGCGGCGCGGCGCGGCAGACGGGCTGCGGGCCGTTACGCGGGGCGCGGTGACCTTCAGGCGACGGGCGGGGAGGTCTCGGTGTGGCTGTGGGTCGGTTGCCTGGCGCCCGCGGGCGGGGCGGGGGGTGACCTTCCTGCGCGGCCCGAGTCCCTGCCGCGGCCCCCTTCACGCCTGTCGGGTCAGCCCCGGAGCTGTTTTGCTGCAGGCGGATCTTAACGTGGCGCCCGAGCCCATGTCTGCGGGGACAGAGTGCGAGTCCTTCCCTCGGGGCCTGGCCTGACGGGCTCTGTGCCTCCATGCGTGGCGGGAAGTGATGCCCTCAGGGTGCTCCCTACGGGTCCGGTTCCTGGCGCTGCCACTGACCTGCGGTGTGACCTTGGGCAAGTCACCTCATCCCTCCTGCTGCTCCGTTTATTATCCTCCTGTAAAATGGGGCTGGTTTGTCCCTCAAGCGAGGGAGAGTTTCAGACCTTGTTTGTATTGGACAACACTGCTTCAGCAACTAACTCGCAACCGTCTGTTGGCCAAACTGGTGCCTACCACAGTTTGTCCATAAATGTAGCCTAGAAAACCTGTGGCTAATAACCGTTCAGTGGGAGCCCTGGGCCTTCCTTGTCTGTACAATCAGATAAGGAGTGTTGAAAGCCCTGGCTGGGATGACTTGGGATTGGGCCTGCTTTGAGCAGGGGGTTGGACTAGATGACCTTCTGAGGTCCCTTCCAACCCTGATATTCTATGACAACTGACTACTGAAATAATGCTACTTCCAAGTGCAGACAAAGCCTTAGTTAAACGAAGTATGCATATTCACTAGCCTCTCTTCTTCAAACCCAATGCCATAATTTGTCAGCTTCAAGCTTCCAAAGCTTTTAATTAACAGTGAAGAGCTCTGATATGTTTTCAGATAAAAGCAAAGGTTGAATTGGTATCCCAGCCAAGTGAATGGTAAGCATTCACTTGGTTGGGATCCAATAAGATCAAAGGTCTAGGTTGAAAACCTGGTACATTAATCCATCTCTTCCTTGTTCCCTCAATTTTGGAAGACTAATCCATATGCTAATGTCACGTGAAGTGTCATTTTTTTGTTAAATGTTACCCTTTCCCTTAATTTACACTGTATTGGTGGATACTGTATTCAGATTTGCATATACAGTCAAACATATCACAAATAAACAGGGCTTGAAAAACTTACTCATCCTGGGTAAGCATGAATATTTCCTGTGAATGTTCTCAACTTCCGCAAAACTGTGTGTGTGTGTGTGTGTGTGTGTTTTTGTTTTTTTTTAAAACAATACGTCTTGTGCTTATAGTTATAAAGAAAAACTTTTCAATTATGAGCTGAGCATAAATTGATGCATGGTGGATTGATTTAAATCAAAGTTTTATTAAAATCACTATTTTAATCATCTAACTCAGGAGGCAGGAAGCATTGATTTTAAATAATCAATTTTAATTGTTTTGCACTTGTACTTTCTTTATATTCCTAAAGAGAGAGAGCGAGAGTGTCTCACTGGTTGGTAACAATTAGCAGGAAATGTTTGATTTCCTGCTATATGTAGCCTTTATGCTAAACTTGGTGCTTCTTGCTAACAAGGAGGATGCACTGTATCTGTATGCATTTATTTAAGTAATTATATAGTTTACCAGTTTACTGGATGATTGATATTTTTTTACTTGCAATTTGTGTCAAGCTGTATTTGGATGGAAATTCAAATTCAATGCACAAAACAGAATTTTAAACAATTAAATAAAACTACCTTAAATATTCTGGATATACAAGAAGGAAAACTTTTTTCTTTTGTTTTTAAAACTGATTTTTCAAACAAAGAAGGTATCTCTAGTGAGTGAATTGAACTGATGCTATTTAATCATGTGTGCTTCAAGATTTTAGAACTAGTAGATATCATCCCCTCACACCTAGCTTTTCTTCATAGAATGGAAGAAGAAAAACTTTCGTGCTTAAAGTATCAGGGGGTAGCCGTGTTAGTCTGTATCTACAAAAACAACAAGGAGTCTGGTGGCACCTTAAAGACTAACAGATTTATTTGGGCATAAGCTTTCGTGAGTAAAAACCTCACTTCTTCGGACTATGCATCCGAAGAAGTGAGGTTTTTACTCACGAAAGCTTATGCCCAAATAAATCTGTTAGTCTTTAAGGTGCCACCAGACTCCTTGTTGTTTTTATAAATACAGACTAACACGGCTACCCCCTGATACTT